>NW_011495058.1:3114957-3118064 GCF_000754665.1 Bison bison bison | reverse complement strand
ATTGGAAAAGACTCTGATGCTGGGAGGGATTGGGGGCAGGAGGAGAAGGGGACAACAGAGGATGAGGTGGCTGGATGGCATCACTGACTCGATGGACGTGAGTCTGAGTGAACTCCAGGAGTTGGTGATGGACAGGGAGGCCTGGCATGCTGCGATTCATGGGGTTGCAAAGAGTCGGACAGGACTGAGCGACTGAACTGAACTGAACTGAACCCCATTATCAGGACTGGGTCAAATGTACCCCCAGTGTGCTACAGGTTCCCATCTTCACTGTTGATAGCAGTTGTTTGGCACTAAGGAAGGCCACTCCCTGTCCTTAAACACCCTGTAGTGCACTTATCATCATCCACCTATGGGCTTGCTTCCATCCAGAGGTACACACTCAAAATGCTAAGATGAAGACAAAGGTTAAAGATTACTAAATAAATAACAAGCAATTGATGTGGCTCCAAGTTCATGACACTATGTGACTACACATACTGTCACACTAAATTTACAGTAAGCACCAAAGCAAATTCCTTAGAAACTAGGCTCACATGCTATGTAAAAATCAGTTTCACTTGTTCATGCTATTTTAATTCTCTTTGTGTTCTTTTTCAAAATATAAAATATTTGATTTTTAAAATATAAGACATTTAAAAATATTAGATCATATTTAACATGTATGATTTATATATATTTATATATAATTTATATAATTATAATTATATAACAATATAATTATCTATAATATAATATATTTAGTAGTAATTAATACATATAGTAATATATTCATATATTTATAATTACATAATTATAATTTTATAAATTATATATTCTAAATTATAATTATAATTTTTATAATCTATATAAATATATATATAATATATATATATTTTTTTTTCACAGCCTCCCTGTGAAACATGCACTTGAGAGAGACATGGCCAAAAAGTCTGATTTTCAGATGATCACACCAGTAAATTTGCAGAGATTGACATTTATTGTGCAATCCAAGTTTTCCCTTCTAGCTGTATTTATTCCATTGAACCCAGTTTTGTCAATCTGGGAAAGCCTCAGGATACTCATGAAAAAATGCATGGGATTACAAGACACACAAATTTTATTGAAATAAAATAATCATTTCAAAATTTGTATGGTCAATATATATGTGTACAAAATAATATCTAGATGTGTGTCAAATAAGAGCAGATAATTTCAAAATATCCATTATGTAGTTGAGGTCTTTGTAACAAAACTCATAAGATATAAATAATCTGTACTTGCAATTGTGGAGAAACCATTGGCATTGCTGATACTATTGTGTCTTTCTTTTGCCAATATTTAAAGGGAATGAAATGCTAAATTATAGCTAGACTTTAGTGAGATTAATGATGTCATTTGTCCTCTACAGTTTTGAGAAATGACATTCCCCACTCTCCCAAAAAAACTGCCCACAGACCCTGATCAAGAAGCCCCATGTTAACTCACTTGGAAGACCTGATACTGTGGTGGAGGTAAGGTCACAGAAAGATTGTTTTCACTCTTGTTAGAATCTCCAGTGAAAACAATATTTGAAATAAAGTTCGTTTCTCCCCTGATTAGAGAAGCTCAGTTGAAAGCAGGTTAGCAAGGGAAATATGTGTCATTCACACGTGTACACTCAGAAACAGAGCCCGTCCACGGTGTTGTCCATTTGATTAATGCCCTGACATGGAGGTAAGCTCTAGAGCCAGCCTCTCCGGGTTTTAATGTACTACTTACTTTCCAAGCTTTGACCTCCTTATCTATGAAATGAGAATAGTAGAGGTATCTACAAGGCTATTGCTAGAGCTTCAGTTTTCCCACTGCTGAAATTATTTTTGTAGGATGGCACATGTAACAGTCATAGAGCATGGCCTGAGAACTGATTAATAAATGTCACGATTAGTGTGATTTCTACCACTAGATGGGTTTGGAAGAGCAAATCACTTCACTACCCTGAACTTAATCTCATCTTTTGTCAAATGTGTCAGTCATAAATTCCCTGCCTGGTATATCAAATAATGACTCACATCCAAGTGTCTTTGGACTACATGTGATGTTGGGCAAATGAGATTATCTGGATGCTAAATATAAGTAAATTGATGACAGGGTTTTAGAATGTGAGGATACTTTGGAACCATGTGATAGGTGAATTGTCTATTCATTGTGTTTCCTTCCCTGCAGGGCTCCACAGAACTGAACTTTCATTGGCCAACATGAAGACCCATGTGACTCGATAAGCAATTGCATTCATAATTATGTGAATGTATAATGATTATGCATTTGTATTTTATTAAGTCATGAATTTTTCTGTAACTTTCCAACCATTCATTTTAATTCTGCCCCATAGAAGTATGTGTTTCAAATATTTGAAGTATTCAAATATTCAAGCATTTGTTTCAAATATTAGAAGGAAAGCCTGCCTGTATTTTGAATGGAGCCTCCTCTGTTATGCCTCTAAACCTCTCCATTTTCTCATACACATGATTTTGTTCCTCTCACCATTCTGCTCTGATTGTGTAGTACATGTAATAGTAATCTGACTCTGTTTGACTTAGAGCCATTTACCTAAATGAAACTTTGCTTTGGACTGAGGTTTTACTACACTATTTATGAAAATCTTATATTGAGATTAATCTCTTATGAAGTCATACACTAAGCTTTTTTAAAAATTGGTGTGACTACAATAAAACATTTGAACAGAAAATAATATAATAGGACTTGTGTTAAATGAGAAATGATAAATCATCTGGAAGGTAATAAGTTTCTTGAACCTTATCTGTACCTTTTTGCAATCTTCTGAAATGTTTGCTTAACTGCTTTTGTGTTTTTAATACTCATGCTCCTTGTGCTTCTTGGTCTGAGACAGAATGTGAAAAAGACTTGCCAAGAGAGCAAAAAGTGATTCTGTGATGTCTCCAGCTCAAATTAAAAATTAAAAAAAGGTATAATAACTTTGACCACCTCTTTCCTGTTCCCTATCTGCAATCCAAAACTCCAGATGTGACTAACCCTCTTTAGAGTTCATGATGTTATCGTTATTCAGTTCAGTTCAGTTCAGTTCAGTCGCTGAGTCATCTCCGACTCTGTGCAACCCCATTAATCAC
>NW_011495058.1:3112646-3114857 GCF_000754665.1 Bison bison bison | reverse complement strand
CACAGCATGCCAGGCTTCCCTGTCCATCACCAACTCCTGGAGTTCACTCAAACTCAAGTCCATCGAATCGGTGATACCATGCAGCCATCTCATCCTCTGTCATCCCCTTTTCATCCTGCCCCCAATCCCTCCCAGCATCAGGGTCTTTTCCAATGAGTTAACACTTCACACGAGGTGGCCAAAGTACTGGAGTTTCAACTTTAGCATCAGTCCTTTCAATGAACACCCAGGACTGATCTCCTTTAGGATGGACTGGTTGGATCTCCTTGCAGTCCAAGAGTCTTCTCAAACACCACAGTTCAAAAGTATCAATTCCTCGGCACTCAGCTTTCTTCACAGTCCAACTCTCACATCCATACATGACCACTGGAAAAACCATAGCCTTGACTAGACAGACCTTTGTTGCCAAAGTAATGTCTCTGCTTTGAATATGCTAACTAGGTTGGTCATAACTTTCCTTCCAAGGAGTAAGCGTCTTTTAATTTCATGGCTACAATCACCATCTGCAGTAATTTTGGAGCCCCCAAAAATAAAGTCTGACACTGTTTCCACTGTTTCCCCATCTATTTGCCATGAAGTGATGGGACCGGATGCCATGATCTTCGTTTTCTGAATGTTGAGCCTTCAGCCAACTTTTACACTCTCCTCTTTCACTTTCATCAAGAGGCTTTATAGTTCTTCTTCACTTTCTGCCATAAGGGTGGTGTCATCTGCATATCTGAGGTTATTGATATTTCTGCCAGCAATCTTGATTCCAGCTTGTGCTTCATCCAGCCCAGCATTTCTCATGATGTACTCTGCATATGAGTTAAATAAGCAGGGTAACAATATACAACCTTGACGTACCCCTTTTCCTATTTGGAACGAGTCTGTTGTTTCATGTCCAGCTCCAACTGTTGCTTCCTGACTTGCATACAAATTTCTCAAAGGTCAGGTGGTCTGGTATTCCCATGTCATTCAGAATTTTCCACAGTTGATTGTGATCCACACAGTCAAACACTTTGGCATAGTCAATAAAGCAGAAATAGATGTTTTTCTGGAACTCTCTTTCTTTTTCCATGATCCAGCGGATGTTGGCAATTTGATCTCTGGTTCCTCTGCCTTTTCTAAAACAAGCTTGAATATCTGGAAGTTCACAGTTCACGTATTGCTGAAGTCTGACATGGAGAATGTTGACATTACTTTACTAGTGTGTGAGATGAGTGCAATTGTGTGGTAGTTTGAGCATTCTTTGGCATTGCCTTTCTTTGGGATTGGAATGAAAACTGACCTTTTCCAGTCCTGTGGCCACTGCTGAGTTTTCCAAATTTGCCGGCATACTGACTGCAGAACTTTCACAGATTCATCTTTCAGGATTTGAAACAGCTCAACTGGAATTCCATCACCTCCACTAGCTTTGTTCGTAGTGATCATTCCTAAGGCCCACTTGACTTCACATGCCAGGATGTCTGACTTTAGGTGAGTGATCACACCATTGTGATTATCTGGGTTGTGAAGCTCTTTTTTGTACAGTTCTTCTGTGTAGTCTTGCCACCTCTTCTTAATATCTTCTGCTTCTGTTAGGTCCATACTATTTCTGTCTTTTATTGAGCCCATCTCTGCATGAAATGTTCCCTTGGTGTCTCTAATTTTCCTGAAGAGATCTCTAGTCTTTCCCATTCTATTGTTTTCCTCTATTTCTTTGCATTGATCACTGAGGAAGGCTTTCTTATCTCTCCTTGCTATTCTTTGGAACTTTGCATTTAGATGCGTTTATCTTTCCTTTTCCCCTTTGCTTTTTCCTTCTCTTCTTTTCATAGCTATTCGTAAGGCCTCCTCAGACAGCCAGTTTGCTTCTTTGCATTTCTTTTCCATGGGGATGGTCTTGATCCCTATCTCCTGTACAATGTCACGAACCTCCGTCCATAGTTCATCAGGCACTCTATCAGATCTAGTCCCTTAAATCTATTTCTCATTTCCATTGTGTAATCATAAGGGATTTGATTTACATCATACCTGAATGGTCTAGTGGTTTCCCCCACTTTCTTCAACTTAAGTCTGAATTTGGCAATAAGTAGTTCATGATCTGAGCCACAGTCAGCTCCCGGTCTTATTTTTGCTGACTATATAGATCTTCTCCATCTTTGGCCGCAAAGAATATAATCAATCTGATTTCGGTGTTGACCATCTGGTGATGTCCATGTGTAGAGTCTTCTCTTGTGTTGTTGGAAG
>NW_011495058.1:3110106-3112546 GCF_000754665.1 Bison bison bison | reverse complement strand
ATAGCTATTCGTAAGGCCTCCTCAGACAGCCAGTTTGCTTCTTTGCATTTCTTTTCCATGGGGATGGTCTTGATCCCTTTCTCCTGTACAATGTCACGAACCTCCGTCCATAGTTCATCAGGCACTCTATCAGATCTAGTCCCTTAAATCTATTTCTCATTTCCATTGTGTAATCATAAGGGATTTGATTTACATCATACCTGAATGGTCTAGTGGGTTTCCCCACTTTCTTCAACTTAAGTCTGAATTTGGCAATAAGAAGTTCATGATCTGAGCCACAGTCAGCTCCCGGTCTTATTTTTGCTGACTATATAGATCTTCTCCATCTTTGGCTGCAAAGAATATAATCAATCTGATTTCGGTGTTGACCATCTGGTGATGTCCATGTGTAGAGTCTTCTCTTGTGTTGTTGGAAGAGGGTGTTTGCTATGACCAGTGCGTTCTGTTGGCAAAACTCTGTTAGCCTTTGCCCTACTTCTGTACTCCAAGGCCAAATTTGCCTGTTACTCCACGTGTTTCTTGACTTCCTACTTTTGCATCCCACTCCCCTATTATGAAAAGGACATCTTTTTGGGGTGTTAGATCTAAAATGTCTTGTAGGTCTTCATAAAACCATTTAACTTCAGCTTCTTTAGCATTACTGATTGGGGCATAGGCTTGGATTACCGTGATATTGAATGGTTTGCCTTGGAAATGAACGGAGATCATCTGTCGTCTTTGAGATTGCATCCAAGTACTGCATTTCGGACTCTTTTGTTGACCGTGATTGCTACTCCATTTCTTCTAAGGGACTCCTGCCCACAGTAGTAGATATAATGGTCTTATTTTCATTCAGATCAGATCAGATCACTCAGTCGTGTCCAATTCTTTGTGACCCCATGAATCGCAGCACGCCAGGCTTCCCTGTCCATCACCAACTCCCAGAGTTCACTCAGACTCACATCCATTGAGTCAGTGATGCCATCCAGCCATCTCATCCTCTGTCGTCCCCTTCTCCTCTTGCCCCCAACCCCTCCCAGCATCAGTGTCTTTTCCAATGAGTCAACTCTTCGCATGAGGTGGCCAAAGTACTGGAGTTTCAACTTTAGAATCATTCCTTCCAAAGAAATTCCAGGGCTGATCTCCTTCAGAATGGACTGGTTGGATCTCCTTGTAGCCCAAGGGACTCTAAAGAGTCTTCTCCAACACCACAGTTCAAAAGCATCAATTCTTTGGTGCTCAGCCTTCTTCACAGTCCAAATCTCACATCCATACATGACCACAGAAAAAACCATAGCCTTGACTAGACGGACCTTTGTTGGCAAAGTAATGTCTCTGCTTTTGGATATGCTGTCTAGGTTGGTCATAACTTTCCTTCCAAGGAGTAAGCATCTTTTAATTTCATGGCTGCAGTCACCATCTGCAGTGATTTTGGAGCCCAGAAAAATAAAGTCTGACACTGTTTCATTACTTTAGCATAAATAATTTACAGATATTAAAAAAGATCTAAGATAGCTTACTGTAAGATATGAAAAGGCAAAATAGAGGTTACTGAAAGATAAACTCTCCAGGTCGGTTGGTGCCCAATATTCTACTGGAGATCAGTGGAGAAATAACTCCAGAAAGAATGAAGGGATGGAGCCAAAGGAAAAACAACACCCAGTTGTGGATGTGACTGGTGATAGAAGCAAGGTCAAATGCTGTAAAGAGCAATATTGCATACGAACCTGGAATGTTAGGTTCATGAATCAAGGCAAACTGGAAATGGTCAAAAGAGATGGCAAGCGTGAATGTCAACATTTTAGGAATCGGCTAACTAAAATGGACTGGAATGGGTGAATTTAACTCAGATGAACATTATATCTACTACTGTGGGCAAGAATCCCTTAGAAGAAATGGAGCAGCCATCATAGTTAACAAAAGAGTCCAATGCAGTACTTGGATGCAATCTCAAAAACAACAGAATGATCTCTGTTCATTTCCAAGGCAAACCATTCAACATCATGGTAATCCAGCCTATGCCCCAACCAGTAATGCTGAAGAAGCTGAAGTTGAATGGTTCTATGAAGACCTACAACACCTTCTAGAATTAACAACCAAAAAAATGTCTTTTTCATTATAGGGGACTGGAATGCAAAAGTAGGAAGTAAAGAAATACTGGAGTAACAGGCAAATTTGGCCTTGGAATATGGAATGAAGCAGGGCAAAGGCTAATAGAGTTTTGCCAACAGAACGCACTGGTCATAGCAAACACCCTCTTCCAACAACACAAGAGAAGACTCTACACATGGACATCACCAGATGGTCAACACCGAAATCAGATTGATTATATTTTTTGCAGCCAAAGATGGAGAAGATCTATATAGTCAGCAAAAACAAGACCGGGAGCTGACTGTGGCTCAGATCATGAACTACTTATTGCCAAATTCAGACTTAAGTTGAAGAAAGTGGGGAAACCCAT
>NW_011495058.1:3105815-3108635 GCF_000754665.1 Bison bison bison | reverse complement strand
ATTGAAAGGCACAGACATTACTTTGCCAACAAAGGTCCATCTAGTCAAGGCTATGGTTTTTCCACTAGTCACGCATGGATGTAAGAGTTGGAGTATAAAGAAAGCTGAGTGCCGAAGAGTTGATGCTTATGAGCTGTGGTGTTGGAGAAGACATTTTAGAGTCCTTTGGGCTGCAAGGAGATCCAACCAGTCCATCTCAAAGGAAATTAGTCCTGAATATTCACTGGAAGGACTGACATTCTAGCTGAAACTCCAATACTTTGGCCACCTGATGTGAAGAGCTGATTCTTTTGAAAAGACCCTGATGCTGGGAAAGAATGAAGACAGGAGGAAAAGGGAGCAACAGAGGATGAGATGGTTGGATGGCATCACTGACTCAATGGATGTGAGTTTGAGTTGGGAGTTGGTGTTGGACAGGGAGGCCTGGTGTGCTGCAGTCCATGTGGTCACAAAGAGTTGGACATGACTAAGCGACTGAAATGAACTGAATTGAAAGTAATACAACATTGTAAATCAACTATACCCCAATAAATTTTTTTTTTAGAAATAGTCACCAAATGCAGTAGACCATATTAATAGAAGAGATCCTGACTAAATGTGGAGGATAGTATAATTTGAAAAGTTGAGGATGGTTATAACTTGAGTGAGGCTTGGTAAATGAATGTGACTATTTTTGTCATACTATGTAGGATCTCATATATTGTTAGAAATATTATGAACTGGATATTTCTTTCCTCTCATTCTCTCTTCTATCATTTTAATTAGGCCTTCATTTCCACGTCTTCCGTGAAAGTGTTCTTGGAATAGATATCAATGATTTGAGTGTTGCTAAACCCTGATGGTCAATTCTGTTCTCATTTTAGCAGCATTTGACAAAGTGAATCCCTATGTACTCCTTAATATAGTCTTGCCATTGGTTTCATAGATGTGTCTTAGCAGTTCTAGTTTTAAAGAAAAAGAAAACAGTTTAGAAATAAAATAAATTAGGAGTTTAAAAATAGGAGGATGGAAGAGTGTATACTGGAGAAAGGATTGCACAGCAAGCTTTTATCAGCCTCTTTGACCTCCTGCAAACATTGCTGGATATACGCTCGCTACAGAAAATACTGAGAGGAACAAAATAATGAGATTGTAATCTTCACAGTGAGCAGGAGCTAACAACCCAAGGCAGAAAACTTTCCAAAATTGCAATGCGGTAAATTGATTGGCTATAGTTTTGTCATGATTTATTATATCTGTGTCCAGTGAGTCCCTGTACAGCAAGTGACATTTTCTAGTGTAACATTTCTACATTATCATTATTGTTATCATTATTGTCCCCTAAGGAATCCCTGTAGGTGTGTTTTCCTAGTACCTCCTCCCCCAAATGTAATGCCACAGATACACTGTATTCCTCTTCTCATATTGTATGTGTGCATGCTAAGTCACTTCAGTCGTGTCCAGCTCTTTGCTACCGTATGGACTGTAGCCTATCAGGCTCCTCTATCCATGGGATTCTCCAGGCAAGAATACTGGAGCAGATTGCCATTTTCTTCTCCAGGGCATCTTCCCAACCCAAGGAGCAACCTCATGTCTCCTTCACTGACAGGCAGATTCTTTACACTGAGCTACCAGGGAAGCCCTCTTATATTGTAGGTATATACATAATTTATATATAGAAATGTTGGATTTTTAACACTTAAGAACCAACTCTGCCTCATTAGGGAAAATATAGCCCCACTAAGAATGCATATTTTGGTCCAATTTCCCCAGGAGAACTTACATGAGAAGAAGCCTGAGGCAACATTTGAAAGTGAAGCAAAAAGTAGCAGTGGTCCAAGAGTCCCCTAACTAGGAGTGTATTATTTTCATTATCCCAGATGAGAAGAACAACTGGATGAGAACAGTGGATATGAGAACATATAGAAGACGAATGTTAGAAAAAAGTTTGAGGACAAGAAATATCAGGAGCTATTTTACTTCTAAAATACCATCAGTATCAAAAGACTACTTCATTGATAAAAGCTTTTAATGGAATAAAAAGCATTGCCACGTAAATATAAAGATTGATTTTAAGAATCAAGCCAATCTTAGAAATTTGGAATGTAAAGTCTAAATATAGAAAATAAGTCATTGGGGTCAAGGAGTCACAAAGTGCTTCTACATAGAGGACTTGGATGTACAATTATGGCATCAATCACTCAGCAGAGAAATTAGGAGCAGAGTGATGATAGCAGTCACACCCCATGGCAGTGCATTGATGGATTGCTAAGTCAAAACTTTCAGTCTCCTTGATACCAGATGAGATGAGATCAGTCGCTCAGTCGTGTCCGACTTTTTGCAACCCCATGAATCACGGCACACCCGGCCTCCCTGTCCATCACCAACTCCCGGAGTTCACTCAGACTCACGTCCATCGAGTCAGTGATGCCATCCAGCCATCTCATCCTCTGTTGTCCCCTTCTCCGCCTGACTCCAATCCCTCCCAGCATCAGAGTTTTTTCCAATGAGTCAACTCTTCGCATGAGGTGGCCAAACTACTGGAGTTTCAGCTTTAGCATCATTCCTTCCAAAGAAATCCCAGGGCTGATTTTCAGAATGGACTGGTTGGATCTTCTTGCAGTCCAAGGGACTCTCAAGAGTCTTCTCCAACACCACAATTCAAAAGCATCAATTCTTCGATGCTCAGCCTTCTTCACAGTCCAACTCTCACATCCATACATGACCACTGGGAAAACCATAGCCTTGACTAGATGGACCTTTGTTGGCAAAGTAATGTCTCTGCTTTTGAATATGCTATCCAGGTTGGTCATAACTTTCCTTCCAAGGAGTAAGCGTCTT
>NW_011495058.1:3101170-3105092 GCF_000754665.1 Bison bison bison | reverse complement strand
CCAGCTTGAACATCTGGAAGTTCACAGTTCATGTATTGCTGAAGCCTGGCTTGGAGAATTTTGAGCATGACTTTACTAGCATGTGAGATGAGTGCAATTATGTGGTAGTTTGATATAAGGTTAAATAAAAAATGCAGTCAAGACTGTGCACTTAGTCAGATGGAAGTGTCAGGGACCCAACTACATGGCATATCCAAATGTGAACTGACTGGCGTCATATTGCTGCTGTAATTAAATAATGGTGAAAATGATTCTGTGATCTGGAGTTGAGCACTGATTTCTCCTGGTTGGTAGCATCTCCTTCATCTGCTCTATCTCCAAGATTAACCCTGGGAGGTTCCTGTCTTCCTCCACCCTGAGACTTGGGATAAGTTGTTAACCCATCACCCAGCCCAAAATCTTCACCTGAGATTAAGATGACCACATGAAGTAAACCAAAACCAATCACCATTGCAGTAAATGTCAAGTTATCATGCATTTTGTAATAACAAATTCAGAATGTATTGGTTGTGGTTTTTCTCTACCATATTGGACAACACAAATGTAGATCCTTGGGGAAGATAGGAGTGTGGAAATAAGTTTAACAGTAATTGGAAAGAAAGCTGATGAATAAGAGTTTCCTGGGAAACTAAACAGCATAAACCTTAGGGAAACACTAACATGTAGAGAATTCTCTCAGCATCAAATTGAACACTGGGACACAAAGACAACTCAGAAAAGGACTGAGGTTCGGTTGGTGAAAATATTTTATCTCCTTGGTTCTTTGAGCATGACAACTCAGGCAGTTTTATTGTGGAGAGGTCTGAGGCCATATTCAGACTCAGTGGGAAATGACCCATATTCAGATGCTACAAATGACCAGGAGAAGCTGAGTTTGAGATTGGGAATGTGTTAGTCACAGTGAAAGGTAGTTACAGCTTCCAAATTAGCAAGAAGAAAGTATCTGTATACACTTACAATTTGACCTAAAGCTTATAATGGTTATTTTATCTTATATATATATAATTTTCAGCTGCTTTCATGTTCTTGAGGAGTGATAAAATTCTTCTAAAGGAGGAACTTTCTTTTACTTAGAAAAAAAAGTTAATAGAAGGAGACTCTTAGCTGATCTAAAAGGATGCTAAAGATACTCTGTGTTGTTGTTGCTGAATCTCTCAGTTGTGTCCAACTCTTTGTGATCCCATAAACTGTAGGTCACCAAGATCTTCTGTCCATGGGATTTCCCAGGCAAGAATACTGGAGTGGGTTGCCATCTCCTTCTCCAGGGGATCTTCTAGACCCAGGGACTGAAACTGTGTCTCCTGCATTGGCCGGTTACAGGCACTGTCAGCTTACACTGGCAGGCACTGAGCCATCAGGAAGATATTAATACTCTGTACATTGAAGAAAGAGGATGACCTTTTTGGATATAGGGACTGAGAGAGATCATATATGTTTATTTGGGAGTTCCCCCTGACCTTGCCTGGAAAATCTCATGGACAGAGGAGCCTAGTGGGCAGCAGTCCATGGGGTCGCAAAGAGTTGGACATGACTGAGCAACTAACACTTACTTACACTTACTTACTCCTGCATCATAGGTAGATTCTTTACTGCAGAGCCACTGGGGAAGACCAAAGGATGCCATGCAGGGCCAAAAGTGGTAATTAACCAAGTTTTATGAGTAACCTGAGGTCCATTAAAAATGATGGAGAACTTTTATTCATCTTCAGTATTTTTAATATTATATTTTACTTTATACCATGGTTAATTTAAACCTTTCATCAGTGATAAAGAGCTAGGTCATAACTCCTTGAAAGGGGAGTAGATAGGATGAGAGAATATAGCATCAATGTCCTCAATGTGAGATATGACACTTGGTGGTTGATCATTGTATTGTATCAGTTTTTTTATTGTGTAACAAACTACCCTACAACTGAGCAACTGAAAACAACAGTAAATATTTGTTATGCGTTACATTTTCTATGGGGCAGGAATCTAGAGAGGATTAGTGGGCAGTTTTGATTTAGGGTCTTTTGTGAGGTTGCAGTCAAGATGTCAGGTAGGACTGCAGATATGTGAAAGCTTGGGCTAGAGGATCTGCCTCCATGAGTCACTCGGAAGGCTACAAAGTTTGTGCTGGTCGTTGGCAGGGAGACCACAGTTTCCTTATACATGGCCCTCTCCTCAGGACTGCTTGAGTGTCCTTACAACATGACAGCTGAGTTCCCCAAGAGCAATCAATACAGGAGAAAGGGAGGCAGAAAGCTCAATGTATGCATCATTAAGATTCAGAGGTCATACACTGTCAGCCTGTCAAGTATTTTATTGGGTATAGAGGCCAGGCATGATTTAACATGGAAGGAGACTGCAAGGCTATGAGTACTAGGAGCCAGGAATCCTTGGGTGCCGTCTTGGAGGCTGGCTACCATATGTACCATCTTTAAAACATGGAAAAATTAAGTGAAGGAAGGACAAGCATAGTCGAAAAGTATAAATATGGGATTGACATGAAGCAAGTAAGCTGATAATCTTTGTGTATAATGTGATCTGCTGCAAAAAAGACTTAGCATCTTAGTTTTATGAAAAATAAGCCTTTAGATAGATCTTAGTAATATTCTAGGATATTGTTTTCAGGGTTTTTTGAATTTTACACATTGACTTTATTATTATTAGTGACTTAATTAGGGGATCTGTAAACAAAGGTACGCATGAATGGAAAGGTGCAAAGTTTGAACCAATGCATATCTGAGGTGTGTGTGAATAAATGATTTGGTTAAACCCTGTAACTCTGAGGTCAGAGACCTAGTTAATGCCTGTACAACAGAAGTTAATGCTCAAGATTTTGTTCTCAGGCTATTAGTATTCATAGGTCTGGATGGTATTACTATAAGTGAATTAATGAATGAGTAAGTATATCTATATAGAAGACAAGGAAAGCCATATGTGGTCCAATTATGAGTGTTTAATATATTTTTGCTATTAATATATTTCTAAAGTGCTCAATTCCAATGTAAATCTATTTGGATAAATAGCATACAGGGATAAATGCCTGGAAATCAATGTTCTGCATTATTTGAGAAGTGCTGACTGCTTATTGAAAATAAGAAGATTTTATGATCTAATTGGTTATGTCGGGGGGTAATGACGGAGAAGGCAATGGCAACGCACTCCATTACTCTTGCCTTGAAAATCCCAGGGACGGGGGAGCCTGGTGGGCGGCCATCTATGGGGTCGCACAGAGTCAGACACGACTGAAGTGACTTAGCAGCAGCAGCAGCTGACAAGATTCCAAAGAAAGTAGTTCTGAGAATATTTGAGAACCAGTGAAAAGGAGAGGTAAGGGAATCACTCCATTGGTAGAGAATGAGCTTGAAAGCATCAGGGATATAGATGGACACTATTGACATGATTCCCCTACAGATACAGTTACTGACTGTAGCCATTAAGGAGCCCAATCTCAAGGCCATTTATATGTAATAGATACTTATTTTAATATATTTTTTTAAGCAATGGCCATGTTGTGTCCACATGCATCAAACCTTGACTGGTGATTCGTTTCACATATGATAATATACATGTTATTCTCCCAAATCATCCCACCCTCTCCCTCTCCCACAGAGTCCAAAAGACTGTTCTATACATCTGTGTCTCTTTTGCTGTCTCGTATATAGGGTTATTGTTACCATCTTTCTAAATTCCATATATATGCATTTAACCTAGATAGCATATTGAAAAGCAGAGACATTACTTTGCCAACAAAGGTCCGTCTAGTCAAGGCTATGGTTTTTCCAGTGGTCATGTATGGAAGTGAGAGTTGGACTGTGAAGAAGGCTGAGCACCAAAAAATTGATGCTTTTGAACTGTGGTGTTGAAGACTCTTGAGAGTCCCTTGGACTGCAAGGAGATCCAACCAGTCCATTCTGAAAGAGATCAGCCCTGGAAT
>NW_011495058.1:3099062-3100780 GCF_000754665.1 Bison bison bison | reverse complement strand
GGGTCACAAAGAGTCAGACAGGACTGAGTGACTGAACTGAACTGAACTGAACTGATACTGTATTGGTGTTTTTCTTTCTGGTTTACTTCACTCTGTATAACAGGCACCAGTTTCAGCCACCTCATCAGAACTGATTCAAATGTATTCTTTTTAATGGCTGAGTAATATTCCATTGTGTATATTTACCACAGCTTTCTTGTCCATTTGTCTGCTGATGGGCATCTAGGTTGCTTCCATGTCCTGGCTATTATAAACAGTGCTGTGATGAACATTGGGGTGCACATGTCTCTTTCAGTTCTGGTTTCCTTGGTGTGTATTCCCAGTAGTGGACTCACCCTGGGTCATGACAAGTGGTTGAAAAACCCAGATCCACAGGGTGAAGCCCAAACTTCTTAACATAGCAGCTACTTCTCTTTTACAAGTTGACCAAACCTATCTTTCTTCTTCATAGTCTTTCCCATCCACCCAGAACCGTTGCTCTGAAACATATCCTGTTGGTCCACTCCTCTGTTGGTTCGCCAAGCCATTCTTGGCCTGTGTCTCTATACTCAAGCACTGCTGGGCCTCAAGACCCAGACATGAATCCTAAACTGCAGTCTCAGTGTCTCCGGCATGGGATTAAAGAGTCTTTGGCTTGTGTCCCACATGGATAATTTTCATGATCACACAGTGCTTTTTAGATCCCACAGCCAGGGACCTTGCATTTTTTTAATCTTGTAACATCACTGTCTGACACAAGAGCTAACACAGAGCTAGGTTTCCATTAACAGTAGCAAACGTTGTTATAATGAAGATTATGGCTATTAGAAGACAGGGCAAGAAATTCCTTATGATCCAGCAATCCCACTGCTGGGCAATACACACTGAGGAAACCAGAATTGAAAGAGACACGTGTACCGCAATGTTCATCACAGCACTGTTTATAATAGCCAGGACATGGAAACAACCTAGATGTCCATCAGCAGATGAATGGATAAGAAAGCTGTGGTACATATACACAATGGAGTATTACTCAGCCATTAAAAAGAATGCATTTGAATAAGTTCTAATGAGGTGGATGAAAAAGGAGCCTATTATACAGAGTGAAGTAAGCCAGAAAGAAAAGCACCAATACAGTATACTAACGCATATACATGGAGAAGGCAATGGCACCCCACTCCAGTACTCTTGCCTGGAAAATCCCATGGATGGAGGAGCCTGGTGGGCCTCAGTCCACGGGGTCGCTAAGAGTTGGACAAGACTCAGTGACTTCACTTTCACTTTTTACTTTCCTGCATTGGAGAAGGCAATGGCAACCCACTCCAGTGTTCTTGCCTGGAGAATCCCAGGGATAGGGGATCCTCATGGGCTGCCATCTATGGGGTCGCATACAGTCGGACACAACTGAAGTGACTTAGCAGCAGCAACGCATATATATGGAATTTAGAAAGATGGTAACAATAACCTTGTATACGAGACAGCAAAAGAGACACTGATGTATAGAACAGTCTTTTGGACTCTGTGGGAGAGGGAGAGGGTGGGATGATTTGGGAGAATGGCATTGAAACATGTATAATATCATATATGAAACGAGTCGCCAGTCCAGGTTCAATGCACGATACTGGATGCTTGGGGCTGGTGCACTGGGACGACCCAGAGGGATGGTATGGGGAGGGAGGAGGGAGGAGGGTTCAGGATAGGGAACACATGTATACCTGTGGCGGATTCATTTTGATGTT
>NW_011495058.1:3098651-3098962 GCF_000754665.1 Bison bison bison | reverse complement strand
AAAAAAAAAGAAATTCTGAAAATGACCATGTGATTCACCATTATTTCATCCCTTAGCATACATTGGCCTCAGTCAAGGGTGTTGTTGGTGATTTGATAATTACGTGAACAAGTCACTTCATTATTCCTAAGTAGCAAGGAGGAAAATCACTTGTTTTTTTTTTTTTTTTTAATCTTTTAATATTAAAAAAAATTATACATGTGTTCCCCATCCTGAACCCTCCTCCCTCCTCCCTCCCCATACCACCCCTCTGGGTCGTCCCAGTGCACCAGCCCCAAGCATCCAGCATCGTGCATTGAACCTGGACTGGC
>NW_011495058.1:3094048-3097711 GCF_000754665.1 Bison bison bison | reverse complement strand
GGAGAACATAGGCAAAACACTCTCTGACATACATCACAGCAGGATCCTCTATGACCCACCTCCCAGAATATTGGAAATAAAAGCAAAAATAAACAAATGGGACCTAATTAAACTTAAAAGCTTCTGCACATCAAAGGAAACTATTAGCAAGGTGAAAAGACAGCCTTCAGAATGGGAGAAAATAATAGCAAATGAAGCAACCGGAAAATCACTTGTAAAAACTATTGTTTTTGTTTCCATGGTAGTTCTTTGTTTCCTTACAGGCCAAATACTGAAAGCTTTAGCATGCCATATGGTTCTACAAAATCAAGACCCTGCCTGCTTTGTCAGTTACTCCTTCACGTGTTCAATGTTCGGCCAGTCCCACCCTCTTCCCTAAGGGTCCACTCTCACACCTTTGTACACGCTGATGATGCCATGCCAAATGTACATTCCCATTCCTTCATTTTCATGGTCAACTCTAGCTTACATTTTGAGGTCCAAAACAATGACCATTTCCTTTTTAACAGGCTGAGTTACTGAAATGAATGATACATTTTGTTCACTCTAAGGAGGTCACTCTCCTGTGGCTGAGGATACATGAGAAATCCCCATTTTTGTGCCCTGGGGATTGTGATGAAAATATGTACAAATGCAAAGGGGCCTGGCGGATGAGGGGTTAAGCTGCACTCCACAGGAAAGTGTGAGGGTCTGTTTAGAAAGCTATCCAGACAGAAGGAGCAGGAACCACGAATAAAGAGATGGCCTATTACATCTTGTGACTGGAGACACTGAAGCACCTCTTCCCATTAGGGAAGCTGTTGGAGGCTGAGCTGCAAATTTAGCAAAGGGAAGTGATGAAGAAGCTCCAGTGCCTTGCTCCAGTTTGGGATTTACCCTCATAATAATGTTGATGGTTGCAGGGTGTGCAGCATGTTCTTTACATAAGGGAACAACCTGGCCAGGTTTACATTATAGAAGGATAATCAGGATTTAATTTCAAGAAAAATATTATTCATCTTTTTGCTTAATTTCTTCCAACCTCTCTTTACCCTCTTCATGTCTGAGCAAAATGTAAAAGAAGTTACAGTCATTGGCTTTTCATGGTTCATTTCACTGGAAATGTTAAGCATTGACTCCCAAGTGTATTCAATTACATGAGTGAGATAAATCCCTGTGGCTCCCAGGAAGGTGCTTTGTTTGGAATTTGCTCCCATAATGCAGATATGGAGTGAGAGCTGAAAACTGGATCCATATACCCCACACAGCATCTTTCCTACAGAAACACAATGGACACACTGTCTTCATCAGCACATGTTTATTATTCCAGGAAACTCTTACTCAGAAAGATTCATGCTGCAAACAACCTTATTGTTCATTCCAGGAGCTTCCTGGAAGAGCTCTCTTCAATTAAAACATCATCTGATAGCTTTTACCCGAGACTCTTTGAATTCCTTCCCACAAACTCTTCTTCTTGCTGTGTCCACCCATCCCAAACAATTGTATCATGACCTTTGATTAATCCTGACCAAAACTCTACATGAAAAGACCTTGCTTACCTGAGACTATGAAGTCTCAATAAATATCCTGCTTCTCCCTTCTCCTCTAAGGTGCCAGCAAGACCCAGTTGAGGTGGGTATTCCTTTCCATATAAAGAATAAAAGAACTCCGCTTTGTCTTACCCACAGCTGTGGTAGTGACATTTTAAAGAGACTATACTCAACAAGGTGCGGAATATATATCTAGGGCTTTTGCTTCTCAGTGGGTGGAAATAAGGACAGGAAAGCAGGACATGTTAACACCTACAGAGTGAGAGTACTGGACCTGGGAATATTGAGGGAAGGAGAACCATTCCCTTCAGTGAGGAGCACAAAGCATTTTTTTTTAGGGAGAAAAGTATCTAGACCATGCTTGTGGAGTCATAGAAGTTGTCCAGAAGAGGGAACTGTAAACTTTGGGGTGGAGGAGGGAAAAGAAGGCCATGAAAAGTACTATTAGCCTCATTTAAGAAGACAGATGAAATAGAATAAAATAGTGGTCTGCAATGGAAAGCAGGACTCATATATATCTGCCAACATCCTTGGGATAAGGAGACACCTGGCTCATTTGTGGGGCAGTGTATCTTACGGTTGTATGGCTTGTGCTTTGCAATACAGATTCCAGCTACTGAGCAGAACTTTTGTCAAAGGGAGCCCGGGAGAAGACTCTCCAGTCTCCATAGGGCCTTCACTGGTGTTTCCAGGCAAACAGTCCCATCACACAGAAGTTTTCTGTGCCCCAGAACATTTGGGGCTTCTCCTTTGTATCACTCTAGAGACAATGAGACTAAATCTCAACCAATGAAGAACTTTAAGGGCACTTACTACAAACCAAATTCCCAGTCCTTATTCAAGCTCTTGAAGAAGAGAAAGGCCATCCAGCTATATAAGGGAAGGCAAGTTCATGGATTGCTCCTGCTTTCCTGGGAACACAAACCCAGACACTGCCTCCTGCCTGTGTTTCTCTGTCCAGTCATCACTCAGTCCAGCTTCTCCAAGTCATAGAACTGTAGACCTCTAAGGGTTGTTGTTCTTCTGCTGCAGATGCCTTTTTTCAGAATTTGATTTTATCACTCTACCATTTCCCATTATCTGAATATTAATCAGAGGTGCCCAAAGAAGGAGCTTGTCAATAACAGCATAACTGACAGAGTGAAGGAGTGTGGCAGAAAAAAATAACACTTATCTGACAAAGTCCAAACACTCTGACAGACAGGGAGAGGAAAAGGCTAAAATGCATTATACTTGCACCATTTGCACCATTTCTGTTGTAGATGGGTTGTCTATAGTAAGGCCTTGAGACACTGCAGATAAGCAATAGAGACATAGCTAAATATAAAGCCCTTGGAAAGGAAAAATCACCAAGCAATCAAGGATGCTAGAAAGAATTAGAGGCCAGCATATGGAATCCTTGGCATAATAAAGAAGCAGATCCCTTGTTCCCACAAAGCAATGGCACAATAGAGAGCTTGCTCATTTGACAACAGACATACTTTGAATGGATAACTGTATCTTCTCCTCAAGATTACATTGGTTACTGGTGATGCCTAATTGCATAAGGTATGACTTGCTCCCTCTG
This sequence comes from Bison bison bison, assembly GCF_000754665.1. Lineage (NCBI taxonomy): Eukaryota > Metazoa > Chordata > Mammalia > Artiodactyla > Bovidae > Bison > Bison bison. Next base: position 3,094,615 of record NW_011495058.1, on the reverse strand, counting down.
GGATCCCCAGGACTGGTCAGAGATGCAAGAAATATATGTGAAAAAAGTGTTGTTTGATTTTCTCATCTCCATTGACCTCTTCTTCTGTTCCTTATTATATTATACAACTTTAGATTGTAGGGATAATGAACATTATTTGGCAAATTAGAAAATGATATACCAGATTCATCACATAAATTACCAATGTCACTTGCTGTTAGATGAAAAGATAGATTTCCAACTGTTCCTGGCCTAGTGAATCTGCTCTTTCCCTTGGAAAGAGCACTTGTGTAAGTGAATAATGCAACTGAGTTAATAATATACCTGGTTTAGAATCATGAATCCTAAATTCAGTGTGGGTCATCTGTTTAGGGTCCTGGTCACCCAGAGAAGAAGAATCCATGTACTAGTGGGAGACATTGCCTTCTGTTCAGTTCAGTCGCTCAGTCGTGTCCAACTTTTTGCAACCCCATGAATCGCAGCACGCCAGGCCTCCCTGTTCATCACCAGCTCCCGGAGTTCACTCAAACTCACGTCCATCGAGTCGGTGATGCCATCCAGCCATCTCATCCTCTGTCATCCCCTTCT
>NW_011495058.1:3091098-3093440 GCF_000754665.1 Bison bison bison | reverse complement strand
CATTCAGCCCAGCATTTTGCATGATGTACTCTGCATAGAAGTTAAATAAGCAGAGTGACAATATACAGTCTTGACATACTCCTTTGCCTATTTGGAACCAGTCTGTTGTTCCATGTCCAGTTCTAACTGTTGCTGCCTGACCTGCATACAAATTTCTCAAGAGGCAGATCAGGTGGTCTGGTATTCCCATCTCTTTCAGAATTTTCCACAGTTTATTGTGACCCACACACTACAGAATTTTTAGGGAGAAATTGTTACTCAAGACAGAGGACCTCATCATAATAGAAACCACAGAGAAGGGATGGAAATTCACTGTTGCGATTCAAAGTACTGATGAAATTTTTCATAATTGATGATATAATTTTTTTAGAACTGTAGCCAGAATAATCGAGAGTAGGTTGGAATGTGCAAGTGGTCAAAAGCTAAGGCCTGAGTAAGTTCAATTGGATTCAGTGCTACAGGTTCACGTTTAGGTCACGATGGCTGCTTGGTACCAAGGCCTAGTTGACATCTTAAAGCAACTGTCTATGTTAGGCTGAACTACAGTATGCATCTACAGAATATTTTAAACATGCATCACTCAGACTTTCTGGGAATAACCAGTGCTGAAAAACTCACTTGATCCAAAGCAACTCATTCCGTGTTCTTATATATAATAATTATAATGATCACATTTTAGTCACATTTACTAGGGACTAAGAAAGGTAAATGGAAAGGAGCAAGTTAGGATTTAATAAATACCCAAGTATATAATTGTCCCTAGATTCAGAATCCAGTAACTTAGGACTTTATACGCTTTTAAAGTGTACTGAAACCTTCTAATGATTTCCAGTTTTTCCAACTAGAGGCCTGGTGCCAGGAATAATTCAGTGATACTTCCATGTTCCAGTCGTATATTTTACCCTGCACGTAGACACAGCCTTCCAAAGTTAGAGAGCCAGGTAAAAGACAAGCCCTCAAGTCATCAGCTCCATCTTTGCAAGAACCCAGGGAGTGACACAATGATTTATGGTCTGACTAAACTGTTAAGTATCTGCATAGAAAGAAGCAGACAAATTAATAACCATAAAGAGGAAATGCATACTTCCTACACTTCAAATCTTTTTGTTTTTCTTTTATCTACTATCCCATTAAGCCTAACAGTGACTGAACAAGATGAAATCATTGTTTCTTTTTCACAGTTCCACAAGGATAATGTTTGAATGAAGAAATATCCGGTGTTTCACCCTCAATGAGTGGATAGCTCACAGGTTGCAACAGCACTTTCAAGTACATTTTTAACTCTCAACTCAAAGTACTCCTGTAGGATCTGTATTCGGTAAGAATACAGATTTTACAAATCAGGAAAATGAGCTTTGCATTGCCTAATACACTACTGGCAAGGAAACTGTTATTATTTGAAGGAGGAGAGTGGTGGATGCTACTATAGTTTATAAAATGTTTTCAAATTAGAATCTTCTGAGACAGGGTTATAAGACCAAATAAGTACATTTTTTGTAGTTGCTGCTGCTAAGTCGCTTCAGTCGTGTCTGACTCTGTGTGACCCCATGGACGGCAGCCCACCAGGCTCCTCCATCCCTGGGATTCTCCAGGCAAGAGCACGGGAGTGGGTTGCCATTTCCTTCTCCAATGCATGAAAGTGAAAAGAGAAATAGGCGCCTTTTTGGCGCATTGCTTTCTTCCTGAATGTTAGTCCATTCCAACACCATAGGGGAAATTTGAGTCATTCACATCAGGTTCTGATTCTGGATCCAATAAATTCTGGTTTTGAAAAAATGGACCTACTTCATCACCAATAAAAAGGGACTATGATACATATCTCTTTCTAGGATATTGGGAAGAAATAACTAATTTTTTCTTAATTATATAAAGAATGTATAACTCAGAATATGGATTTTGTTGTGTTTCATAAATGATAGATCCTATTCTTTGATATAGTTTAATCCGTAACCAAACATAGCACCTAACACTGAATAGAAACTCAATAAACATTTCTTGGAGAAAAGAAGAAACCATAGGAAAATGAATAAAAAAGTGTATCAATTTAGTCTTAAATATAGATACAGCCTAAGGATAAGACTGTTAGGTAAAAAAGCTTCTGCACAACAAAGGAAACTATAAGCAAGGTGAAAAGACAGCCTTCAGAATGGGAGAAAATAATAGCAAAATGAAGCAACTGACAAACAACTAATCTCAAAAATATACAAGCAACTCCTGCAGCTCAATTCCAGAAAAATAAATGACCTAATCAAAAAATGGGCCAAAGAACTAAATAGACATTTCTCCAAACAAGACATACAGATGGCTAACAAACACATGAAAAGATGCTCAACATCTGTCCT
>NW_011495058.1:3087045-3090998 GCF_000754665.1 Bison bison bison | reverse complement strand
GCCTTATGATCCAGCAATCCCACTGCTGGGCATACACACCGAGGAAACCAGAATTGAAAGAGACACGTGTACCTCAATGTTCATTGCATCACTGTTTGTAATAGCCAGGACATAGAAGCAACCTAGATGTCCATCAGCAGATGAATGGATAAGAAAGCTGTGGTACATATACACAATGGAGTATTACTCAGCCATTAAAAAGAATACAATTGAATCAGTTCTAATGAGGTGGATGAAACTGGAACCTATTATACAGAGTGAAGTAAGCCAGAAAGAAAAACACCAATACAGTATACTAACACATATATATGGAATTTAGAAAGATGGTAATAATAACCCTGTATATGAGACAGCAAAAGAGACACTGATGTATAGAACAGTCTTTTGGACTCTGTGGGAGAGGGAGAGGGTGGGATGATTTGGGAGAATGGCATTGAAATATGTATAATATCATATATGAAACAAGTCACCAGTCCAGGTTTGATGCACGATACTGGATGCTTGGGGCTAGTGCACTGGGACAACCCAGAGGGATGGTATGGGGAGGGAGGAGGGTTCAGGATGGGGAACACATGTATACGTGTGGCAGATTCATTTTGATATATGGCAAAACCAATACAGTATTGTAAAGTTAAAAAATAAAATAAAATAACATTAAAAAAAAAAAGACACTGTTAGGTAAGCATATAGAGCATAAATAAGAAAGTCTTATTTGTAAGTCTTTCTTCTTATAAAGACACCAATTTTATCAGATGAGGGTCCTATCCTCATGATCACACTCTAAAGGCCCTATCTCCAGATACAATCCCACTGGCAGGTTTCAACATAAAGTTTTGGAGGGTAAGGGGCATGACTCAGCCCATAGTAACAGATCTATGCAAAATCTATCAGGCAAAATACCTCTATCAACACCACTCCATCCTCCATAAAGCAAGATTCACAGAAGCTTCAGAAGTCTATGCTATGACATGGGAGAAAATAGATAAAAAGATAAAGGCCAGACTTGAGAAGGTTTAATCCAGTTAAATAAAATTATGCTAGGATTTACTTTCAAAGATTTAAAATTCAAACTTAGAAGAGGCAAGGTTCCTGCTGTTGTTGTTGTTGCTTTTACTTCATCCAAGATCACAACCACAGTCCCCTTTCAGCCAACTGGATAGGATGACTTTCCTAGTATAGGGCACCAGGAAATTGGTCTCAAAGAGTCACTGTGAGACCTCCCCAAATCCCCTCCAGAGGACAAACATTCCCAGCAGGGCCAACCCATCCTTGTACTGAATCTCTCATTTTCAGAAAATCCATTGGTTTTGATGTAATCATCAAAGCCTCATAGAAAAAAATAATATTTTTTATAGTTTAGAGAAAAAGAAAAGGACATCTGGAATTAACTTTAAATGTGAAAGATAGTGACCTCATAGACAGCATGCAGGGAAAAAAAAAAAATGGAATGAAGCCCACAGGCAGCTTTCAACATCAGAGACCCAAAGACGTGGATTATTTTAACCATTAAAATACAAAAACAGAAACATTGTCTGAAGATCAGGTCTTTTTCTCTATTTAGATTTCAGATTTGTATAGACTTATTTCCATTTTGAAGGGAAATAGACTTGAAAGTAATAAAGAATGGGCTTTAGAATCAAACAGGTCAAATCTCAATTTTTCACTAAAGCACGCTGGGTGATGTAGGAGAGAGAAATTCAAATTGCGGTTTTGAGTGTAGATTGCCAGATGAAATATAAGACTCCAGGTAAATTTAAATCTCAGACCAGAGAAAATAGTTTTTTTTATCAGTATATCCCCAATGTGTGGGGCATTCTTATATGTAAAATGATCTGTTGTTTTTCTGAAATTCAAATTTGAGGTGGGTGCTAAGGGAGGGATGGATTGAGAGTTTGAGTTAGCAGATGAAAACTATTATATGTAGAATGGATAAACAGCAAGGTCCTACTGTATGGCATAAGGAACTATGTTCAATATCCCGTGATAAACCATAATGGAAAAGAATATAAAAAGGAATGTATATGTATGTAAAACTGAATCAATCACTTTGTTGTAGAGCAGAAACTCACACAACCTTGTAAATCAATTAAGCTTCAATTAAGTATTTTTAAAAGGGAAAGCAAAAAATAAATAAATAAAGAGAAACACATGTAAGTTGGCATTCTATATTTACATCTGTACACCTGACCCAAGGACCTCTTCTTTAACAGTAATGATAAAAATATCCTCCTGCATACAAGTTGTGTGGGATGAATAATGGCAGAGACAAAGCACTTTGCACAGTGTCTGGCACTTAGGATATATGCCAAACAATAACTGTTTTTACTTTTTATTTTAATAGCATCAAGAATGAGGATGATATGTTGTATGTTTGAATATTCCCATTGCTCTGTCCACTTTATTTGGATGTATTTCTGTTAAAAGATGAAGTGAAATCAGGGACAATTTTCATAAGACAATGTACTGATAAGTATCTTATAAGTACTGTGTGTGCATGCACTTTCAGTCACTAAGTTGTGTCCAACTCTGTGACCCTAAAGACTGTAGCCCACCAGACTCCTCTGTCTATGAGACTCCAGGCAAGAATACTGGAGTAGGTTGCCATGACCTACTCCAGGGGCTCTACCCAACCTAGGGATAGAATCTGCATCTCCTGCGTCTCCTCCATTAAAGTAAGATTCTTTACTACTGAGCCACCTAGTAAGCCCACTTTAATAAGTATTAATAAATTTAAAAATATATATCACATACACTTAATATATAAATGTTCATATTTGCCCTACTCTACCAACAAACCTAGATTGCCTCAAAGAATTATCCATCTTGGGTCCTGTCATGAAAATCTATATGTTTGAATGAATATATCATTTATGTAAAAAACTGAAGAGCTGGAAGACTAGACAATAGTGTCTCCTGTAATCAGAGGCTACGTTTGCATGTACTTTCCTTCAGGATGCCCTTAGCTGAGGATGTTATTTTAATGGAATACAGTTTGAATGGCTCAAAAGCACTTAATTTAGGATGTTTAGCCTCAAAATAGTGTCTCCTCAACCCAAGATCTTGAGATGACTGGAAGGAAGGGATTCAGCCTTGAGTTTGTTTCACTTTGTGACTCTCAGGAATGTAAGACACCCGAGATCAGATGGTTGGCAACTATCCTATGGGTTGCCTTCTGGAAGCCCAGGTAACCCAAGAAAGCATTGTGAGTTGAGTACTTCCTCTGTATGTGATACTTGATTTCTCAAGAAAGAAGAAGGAGAGGGGAAAAGAGAAAGAAGAGCTGGAGAGAGGGAAAATCTAATCGCATCATCCATCATATAAGAAAATACCTATTACAATATCCAGCCCACAGTGGAGCAGAGTTGTTATTACTATTTGCTAAGAAGAAGAAAGACAGACACATTAAGATCTAGTTCCTGAAATTCATGTAATTCTAACTCTTGATCTATGAATCTTGTGGAAAGAAAGTGATTCATGCATGGGTACCTGGCCAGGTGGAATTGGAAGCTGGATTGTCTGATTCCCAAACCTGGGCTTTTCCTACTACCTGGGTCTTTTCTCAATATGCTCCACTTGTCCTGAGACACCACCACAGAGGGAGCCCTTGGTGTGCATGAACAAAGCTCAGCTAAGTCTTCTGGGGTGCAGCACTAAACCAGGGAGTGTTTGAATAGGCTTCTTTTCACCCCTATCAAAAATTTTCTATTCTCAAGTTTACAACAGATGAGGTATTGCACTGGCTTCTGTCAGCAATCTATTATTTGAATTTTTTTCTAGAAAATTATTTTCGAGATCTACACCTAAGGAAGAGAGTTCCAGAAAAACATCTATTTCTTCTTTATTGACTATGCCAAAGCCTTTGACTGTGGATCACAATAAACTGTGGAAAATTCTGAAAGAGATGGGAATACCAGACCACCTGACCTGCCTCTTGAGAAATCTGTATGCAGGTC
>NW_011495058.1:3075967-3086277 GCF_000754665.1 Bison bison bison | reverse complement strand
AAAGAGGATGAGATGGCTGGATGGCATCACTGACTTGATGGACGTGAGTCTGAGTGAACTCTGGGAGTTGGTGATGGACAGGGAGGCCTGGCGTGCTGCTATTCATGGGGTTGCAAAGAGTCGGACACGACTGAGCGACTGAATTGAACTGAACTGAACATCTAAGGAACTGATGGTCGTCCCTGGAGGTCAGATGGTAAAGAATCTGCTTGAAATGTGGGAGAACTGGGCTTGATCCCTGGGTTGGCAAAATCCACTGAAGAAGGGAATGGCAACCCACTCCAGTATTCTTGCCTAAAGAGTCCCATAGACAGAGGGCTACAGTCCATGGGGTTGCAAAGAGACACGACTGAGCAACTAACTTTCACTTTCAAGAAACTGATAAATACCTGAAGTTTTGGTGATAATTGGGCTTCCTAAGTGTCTCAGTGGTAAACAGTCTGCCTGCTAATGCCTGCGGATGGAGAAGATGCAAGAATCTCAGGTTTGATCTCTTGGTCAGGAAGATCCCCTATAGGAGGAAATGGCAACCCACTCCAGTATTCTTGCCTGGAAAATCTCATGGACAGAAGAACCTGGTGGGCTAGAGTCAGTTCTTTGCATCAGGTGGCCAAAGGTTATTACTCTGTGGCCAAAAGGTTTAAACCCAAAGACTTGTCAAAATTGCACAAACCTTTCCATCAGGACACAAATACAGAAGTTAATATGTCTGGCAATTGTTTTCAAACTATGGCTTCTGACAACCATCTATACTTGCCCCCGCCTTGTGTTAGTTGTTCCCACATTTAGCTTGTGTCTCAGGATCTTCTGCTGAGCTCCAAACCCACAGACCCAAAGGCTTATTGAAAATCTCTCATGACATGCATGGGCCCATCAAGAGCAACACTTTCAAACTGAGTTCATTATCTTCTCTCTTCCACATCCTGAGCATCCCGCCACCTGCTTACCAAAACACAAAACCACCAAGTGGGCAGTAACACAGTAGTCAGAGTCCTTATCCTGAAGGAAGCAATGACTACTCTGGGTGTAAAGTCCTGCCAAGCCACCCCACACTTTGTCCCTGGGAGCTGGACACAAGGTCACAAAATGTCACCAGATGGATAAACAGAGGGGCAATAAGGAGCCTAGTGCTTTCTTAGTACTGAACACAGAACCATTCTCCACTGATGGTCATTTGGATTATTCCCAAGGTTTATGGTTTACAGACAACGTCACACTTAACATCAGTGCTGCTGTGGGCAAGACTCACTGCAGGATGTCTCTATGAGCCTGATGTAGGGTATGTGCCCTTCAAACTTCCTGGATAGTTCTAAATTGCTCTCCAAAGCTGGACCAAACTATGGGCCCTCAAGCAAGAAGAATAAGTGCCCATATGTTCAGCAGCATTTGGTAGTATCACATTTTTGTATTTCTGTCTATAGGATTTGTGGGGAAAGGTTGCTAAACACTGGCTGAGTTTCTATGTCCCTGATTACTAGAAAAACTGAGGATCTTTTAGAAGTTGATCAGTTTATTATATATGTTGCAAATATCTTTTCCCCAACTGGTACAGACATATTGGTACATACTACATACTACTTTTCACTTTCTTTACAGGGTATTTTTCAAAAAGTATAAGTTTTTGGTCTAGACTGAATTTCCCTTTTCTTTCTTTATGAGTTCTGCTTTTTATACTTGATCTAAGGCATCCTTTCCTTTATAGAAGATCATAAAATATATTCTATGCACTCTATGAAAGTTTTTAGTATGTAAAAAATCTTTGACTGTTATGTATAAAACTTCATGTTCAAAATTTTTGTTTTTCCCAGTAAATGTACCTGATTGCAGCTTTAAAAAGTCTAACATCAAATTCAATTATAACCAATTTAATTTATGAAATCTCTTTTTCTTGATTCTTTTTCATTGATTCATGCATCAGTCTCCATGTGTGTCAGTTAATCTTATTATGGCCTCAAGATTATCTAGATGTATATCAGATTAAGTTCACCTTCCTTGTTCAACCTTTTTCAAACTTTAGGTCTCTTCTGGGCATTTTGCTCTTCCAAGTATGTTTTAGAATGCATGTGTACTAATTCTGGGTCATAGGTGGATTTTTGTTGCTGTTGTTGTTTAGCTGCTAAGTTCGGTCAGGCTCTTTTGCAACCCCATGGATCTGTAGACTGCCAGGCTCCTCTGTCCATAAGATTTCTCAGGCAAGAATACTGGACTGAGTTGCCATTTCCTCCTCCAGGATATCTTCCAACTCCCTGGTGGCTCAGATGGTAAAGTGTCTGTCTACGATGTGGGAGACCTGGGTTCCATCCCTGGGTCTGGAAGATCCGCTACAGAAGGAGAAGGAAATGGCAATCCACTCCAGTACTATTGCCTGTAAAATCCCACGGACAGAGGAGCCTGGTAGGCTACAGTCCATGGGGTCTCAAAGAGTCGGACACGACTGAGTGACTTCACTTTCCTTTCCTTTCCTCCAGGATATCTTCCCAACTCAGGTATCAAACCCTGGTCTCTTGCACTGGCAGGAGGATTCTTTACCACTGAGTCACCAGGGAAGCCCTTTACAAATGAATTAAGCACCAGCAATATCCTTGTGACTTTGGCTCTTACTGTACTTGAATATAGACTATCATAATATTAATTAAAATATTCTTTAATATACTTAGTAATATATTATCAATTTTCTCTGTAATGTTTTTGCAAACCCTGTGTTGCCTTATTTGTGGGTTAACCCACAGTTTTGTTTCCATTATAAGTGGTGTCTTCTTGCGCCCTCACTGTATTATGTTGATCTTATATCCTGTAACCCTGATGAACTTTCTCTCAATGATATTGGTTTCTAGATTAATACCCCTATCTGAGGCTTACTTTAACTTATTCTACTATAAGTCAGGATGCATGCATGCTCAGTCGCTTTAGTCATGTCTGACTCTTTGTGACCCTATGGACTGTACTCTGCCAGGCTCCTCTGCTCATGGGATTCTCCAGGCAAGAATATTGGAGTGGGTTGCCATGCCCTCCTCTAGGGGATCTTCCCAACCCAGGCATCAAACCTGCATCTCCTGCATTGAAGGCAGATTTTTTATCCACTGAGTCACTTGGGTGAGTCATGATAATAGCACCTATACCTTAAGATGTGCTGAATATAAACTGCAATAACTTAAAGTCAATAGGGTTGGCATATAATTAGTGTCTCTGAGTGAAGTTAAAGTTGCTCAGTCATGTCCAGCTCTTTGTGACCCCCATGGACTATACAGCCTGTGGAATTCTCCAGGCCAGAATACTGGAGTGGGTAGCCGTTCCCTTCTCCAGGGGATCTTCCCAACTCAGGGATCAAACCCAGGTCTTCCACATTGCAGGTTGATTCTTTACCAGCTGAGCCACAAGGGAAGCCCAAGAAACTGGAGTGGGTAGCCTAACCATTCTCCAGCGGATCTTCCTGACCCAGGAATCGAACCAAGGTCTCCTGCATTGCAGGTGAATTCTTTACCAACTGCACTATCAAGGAAGACCCCTAATTAGTGTCTCAGTTCAGTTCAGTTCAGTTCAGTTGCTCAGTCGTGTCCGACTCTTGGCAACCCCATGAATCGCAGCACGCCAGGCCTCCCTGTCCATCACCAACTCCCGGAGTTCACTCAGATTCACGTCCATCGAGTCAGTGATGCCATCCATCTATCTCAATTAGTGTCTGGTAAGTACTAATTCATTCATTTTAATTCCTCTTTCTAGCTGATGAAATAACAGATGCAAAATATTTTTATATCAACTCCTATTTTCATATTTTCTTCCTGCCTAAAATTCATTTTATGAAAGCAGGTAGTCTCTTTTATCTATTGACATGCCTAAGACCTGGAACAGTTGTAACTGAGCAGGACACTATGAGACTTTCCCAGAATAGACACTCCCCTCCATGTCTTCTGCCCTGACTTTGGTCTGTAGAAATACTTTAGTCAAAGAATAAATTTAATCAGATAAGTGATAAAATGCAGATTGGAAAACAATCAAGCAAGACAAATAATATTTTGGCCATTAAAGAAAATCAAGGACCTTTAATTTTTACTCAGAGACTATAGGTGATATTCTAAGCTATGTCCTTTGAGCTGTTTTGTAGATATTGAAACCCCCAACAGGTAGAATAATGTAACTGTGTTTCCCAGAAATATGTAGACCCCAGACAGGTTGGAACCAGAAGGCTGATGATGCTGACTCCCAATTACTACACCACCAACCAATCAGAAGAATGTCCATGAGCTAACCAGGCCCTGCACTGTAAGACTCCTCACTACCCCTTTCAGGGTGGGTCACACAGTCTTGAGGGCATTAGCCTGCTGTGCCTCCCTTTGCTTGGCAAAGCAATGAAAAGCTACTGTTTTCTATTTCATCCAAAATTATGTCTCTGCATTTCTATTTGGCACTGGTGAACAGAGGCCAAGTTTCAGCAACATAGGCTCTAGCACTTAGTTGACATTCAAAAGATAAAGCTGGAATAAAGTAATTAATGAAATAAAACAAATAGTAATAGAGAAGGTTGTATTTTTCCACAATAGCCATCAAACAAAGTTTGCTATTTTGACCAATTACTCTTAGTGCAACATCTTTAGGTCCTTTTATGGTTAGCCAGGTTGTTCTGAGGCAGTGTCTTTCAGTAAAATAATCTCCCGATCCATAAATGTTCTTCTTACTAGACATTTCTTCTGTGAAGATCTTCCTCTTACTTCACATTTATTATCACTCTCTGGGCACTCCACAGCCAATTACACACACAACCCTTGGAATATCTCCTATTGTCTGTTATTTTAAAACGAGGTTTCCCAGCTGGACTGTTAGCCCCTGAATATGTGTCTTCAATGTTTCTCCCAGTGTCACTGAGCTTCCCAGTCTCACAAAGATATTCTCTCTGACTAAGTAGTCCACACTTATCCCTAATATCTGTTGAATGTATGGGTGAATTAGCAATTGAATTGAGTTCAGTTCAGTTCAGTCTTGTCCAACTATTTGCAACCCCATGGACTGCAGCACACCAGGCCTCCCTATCCATCACCAACTCCCGGAGTTTACCCAAACTCACGTCCCTTGAGTTGGTGATGCCATCCAACCATCTCATCCTCTCTCATCCCCTTCTCCTCCCTTCTTCAGTCTTTCCCAGTATCAGGGTCTTTTCAAATGAATCAGTTCTTCATATCAGGTGGCTAAAATATTGGAGTTTCAGCTACTGCATCAGCTCTTCCAATGAATATTCAGGACTGATTTCCTTTAAGATGGACTGGTTGGATCTCCTTACTCCAAGGAACTCTCAAGAGTCTTCTCCAACACCACAGTTCAAAAGCATCAATTCTTCGGCACTCAGCTTTCTTTATAGTCCAACTCTCACATCCATTCATACATGACTACTGGAAAAACCATGGCTTTGACTAGATGGTGCTTTTTGACAAAGTAATGTCTCTGCTTTTTAATATGCTATCTAGGTTTGTCATAACTTTCCTTCCAAGGAACAAGCATCTTTTAATTTCATAACTGCAGTCCAACTGCATACCATCTGCAGTGATTTTGGAGCCCCCAAAAATAAAGTCAGCCGCTGTTTCCACTGTTTCCCCATCTATTTGCCATGAAGTGATGGGACCGGATGCCATGATCTTAATTTTCTGAATGTTGAGCTTTAAGCCAACTTTTTAACTCTCCCCTTTCACTTTCATCAAAAGGCTCTTTAGTTCTTCTTTGCTTTATGCCATAAGGGTGGTGTTATCTACATATATGAGGTTTTTTCTATTTCTCCCGGCAATCTTGATTCCAGCTTGTGCTTCATCCAGCCCAGCATTTTGCATGATGTACTCTGCATATAAGTTAAATAAGCAGGGTGACAATATACAGCCTTGACATACTCCTTTTCCTATTTGGAACCAGCGTGTTGTTCCGTGTCCAGTTCTAACTGTTGCTTCCTGACCTGCATACAAATTTCTCAAGAGGCAGATCAGGTGGTCTGGTATTCCCATCTCTTTCAGAATTTTCCACAGTTTATTGTGATCCACACAGTCAAAGGCTTTGGCTTAGTTAATAAAGCAGAAGTAAATGTTTTTCTGGAACTCTCTTGCTTTTTCAATGATTCAACAAATGTTGGCAATTTGATCTCTGGTTCCTCTGCCTTTTCTAAAACCAGCTTGAACATTTGGGAGTTCAGTGTTCACATACTGTTGAAGGCTGGTTTGGAGAATTTTGAGCATTATTTTGCTAGCATGTGAGATGAGTGCAATTGTGCAGTAGTTTGAGCATTCTTTGGCATTGCTTTTCTTTGGGATTGGAATGAAAACTGACCTTTTCCAGTCCTGTGGCCACTGCTGAGTTTTCCAAATTTGCTGGTATATTGAGTGCAGCACTTTCACAGCATCATCTTTCAGGATTTGGAATAGCTCAACTGGAATTCCATCACCTCCACTAGCTTTGCTTGTAGTGATGCTTCCTAAGGTCCACTTGACTTCGCGTTCTAGGATGTCTGGCTCTAGGTGAGTGATCACACCATCATGATTATCTGGGTCGCGAAGATATTTTTTGTATAGTTCTTCTGTGTAGCTACTGAAGACCCTGAAAAATTACATATGATCTAGAAATGCTAAACTTCGTACTTCTTTAATGTAACAAATTTTAAAAAATTTTAGAAGCAATCTTGTATGATATAGAGAAGGGGGCAGAGACTGTTCTTCTCAGGAGCAAGAGAAGGGGTGAATATTTCCTACATTTCTCTCTGAACTTGGCTTCTTACTTTATTTCACCTTTTCTCAGAAATAAAACCCTCCATTGACTCCTATGACTCAGGGTGCAGTCTCCAGGATCCTCCTAGCTCACAATACTTACTCCGTTTCCCAAGACACCCCCACCCCCAGTCTGTGATGTCCTGGAGGATGTGTGCTGTATTTATTTTGTCTCTAAAATCCCTTCAGTTACTGCAGTCCCTGACAAATTACAGATGATCTAGAAATGCTGAACTTCATGCTTCTTTAAGATAACAAGTTTAACAGAATTTCAGAAGCAATCTTGGATGATATACAGAAGGGGGAAGAGACTTTTCTTCTCAGCAGCGAGAGAAGGAAGATGGGAGGTGTTTTGGAGGATCCTCAACACAAAGCATGCTGATGACAGCAAACTACCATATGCCTTCTGGGGAAAGCCAGTTGAGGCCTGCATGTGCATCTGGGAGCAATTTGACACATAACACAAAACCAGAAACTCAACGTTTATTTTTATTTTCCATCTGTTTTATGTACATCGTGAATGCACACATCTGTGAGGGAGGGAAAAAAGATAAACATATTATAGCCTCCAAATAAGATAAACATGGAAATAATTTTTGCTAACTATATACAACTTAAAGGTCTCAACTTCATGCTGTGCTTCATTATATATGTACATGCCTTACTGCTTATAGTTGGAATCTGCTACTTCCCAAGATATAGCCACAAAAATAGTTTTAGTATTCCTGCCTAGAGAATTCCAAGAACAGAGGAGCCTAGCAGGCTACAGTCCATGGGGTCACAAAGAGTTGGACATGACTGACTCTTTTTTTTTTTCAAGTTGTCATTGATAATAGAGATTTGAAATTATTTTCCAATTCAAGAATATTTTTTCTTTTATTTTTCTGTTCAGTCACTCAGTCACGTCTGACTCTTTGAGACCCCATGGACTGCAGCCCACCAGGCTTCCTTGTCCGTTGCCAACCCCTGGAACTTGCTCAAACTCATGTCCATCAAGTCAGTGATGCCAACCAACCAACTCATCCTCTGCCATCTCCTCCTCCTGCCTTCAATTTTTTCCAGCATCAGTTTTTTCCAGAACTGATCAGTTCTTTGCATCAAATGGCCAAAGTATTAGAGATATCAGTAAAGACATATCTTTATTTTAATTGTTGATGCTGGTCACTTGCTAGTTTTCTAAACTAGTGAATGTACAAAAAAATAAGAAAATATTCATTTTCATGATAAAAATGCTTTTATTAAAAAATCTAAATAACACAGTCCCATAATATTATTGTGTCCTTTATAATTTTTTAATAAGTATAAGGAAACATTTAACAGTGGAGTCTTAAATTTACCAAAGTATTTTGCAAGGATTTGATTATTTACAGGTTTTTTTTTTCTTCCTCTAAATTTGTAACAACAAAATAAATGTGGATAGACTTCAGAAGCCTTAGGCAACATCTATTGTTTCACGAGAAAAATCTGTGTGTCGCAGAGTCCCATGGATCACCCCATGTGTAAATAATAACAACTGGCTATATTTGGAAATTGAAATGCTTCCATCTGTAACAGTGCTAGAGGGACTTCCTCTGAAAATGGGAAACTAGACATGGCATCTTTTCCTATTCAAAATCCTTCTAGGTGGTTGATGACAGAGTTTTAAAGTTGAGTTATTTAACATGTACAAGTTTAAAAACTGTCTAGAAAGACAAAATGTTAGGACAGTTTTCATTTTCTTCTTTAGTTGTTCAGGTATGGACCCTGCCATCATGGAGCCTACTTGCTCAGGAAAGCCAAACTCCTTCTCAGCCCCTGGGCAGGATGAAACTTAATGTAAGTCATCCTGCCCCTCATTAGAGGGCTTGGGAATCGTTTTGCAAACCAACTGAAGCCAAATAAATGCAAAAGCATATTTTTCATGGCCTCTGGGGAAATTGTTCTTTGGTTCTTTCCCCTCCCCTCCCACTCTCTGGCCTTGCTTCCTCTCCTCTCTTGACCTGTCCTCCTGTTCCTTCCCTTTTCTCCTCCTCCTTCTTCTTCCCTTTCTCTCCATATGCTGTCGTGTAGACATTCAGTTCAGTTCAGTCATTCAGTCATGGACTGTAGCACGCCAGGCTTCCCTGTCCATCACCAACTCCCAGAGCTTACTCAAATTCATGTCCATCAAGTCAGTGATACCATCCAACCATCTCATCCTCTGTCATCCCCTTTTCCTCCTGCCTTCAATCTTTCCCAGCATCAGGGTCTTTTCTAGTGAGTCAGTTCTTCACATTAGGTGGCTAAGGTACTGGAGTTTCAGTTTCAACATGTCTTTTAATGAATATTCAGGACTGATTTCTTTTAGGATGGACTGGTTGTATCTCCTTCCAGTCCAAGGGACTCTCAAGAGTCTTCTCCAACACCACAGTTCAAAAGCATCAATTCTTCGGCACTCAGCTTTCTTTATAGTCCAACTTTCACATCCATACATGACTACTGGACAAACCATAGCTTTGACTAGATGGAACTTTGTTGCCAAAGTAATGTCTCTGCTTTCTAATATTCTGTCTAGGCTGATCATGGCTTTCCTTCCAAGGAGCAAGCATCTTTTCATTTCATGGCTGCAGTCACCATCTGCTATGATTTTGGAACCCAAAAAGATAATGTCTCTTACTGTTTCCACCATTTCCCCATCTATTTGCCATGAAGTGATTGGACTGGATGCCATGATCTTAGTTTTCTAAATGTTGAGCTTTAAGCCAACTTTTTCACTCTCCTCTTTCACTTTCATCAAGAGGCTTTTTAGCTCCTCTTCACTTTCTGTCATAAGGGTGGTGTCATCTGCATATCTGAGGTTATTGATATTTCTGCCGGCAATCTTGATTCCAGTTTGTGCTTCACCTAATCAAGCATTTTGCATGATGTACTGTGCATATAAGTTAAGTAAGCAGGTGAGAATATACAGCCATGATATACTCCGTTCTCATTTTGGAATCAGTCTATTGCTCCATATCTGGTTCTAATTGCTGCTTCTTGACCTGCCTACAGATTTCTCAGGAGGCAGGTCAGGTGGTCTGGTATTTCCATCTATTTAAGAATTTTCCAGTTTTTGTGATCCACACAGTCAAAGGCGTTAGTGTAGTCAATGAAGGAGACGTAGATGATTTTCTGGATGTCTCTTGCTTTTTCAATGATCCAATGGATATTGTCAATTTGATCTCTGGTTCCTCTGCCTTTTCTAAACCCAGCTTGAACATCTGGAAGTTCATGGTCCATGTACTGTTGAAGCCTAGCTTGGAAAATTTGACCATTACTTTGCTAGTGTGTGTGAGCAAAATTGTGTGGTAGTTTGAACATTCTTTGGCATTGTCTTTCTTTGGGATTGGAATGAAAACTGACTTTTCCAGACCTGTGGCCACTGCTGAGTTTTCCAAATTTGCTGGCATATTGAGTGCAGCGCTTCCACAGCATCATCTTTTAGGATTTGAAGTAGCTGAACTGGAATCCCATCACCTCCACTAGCTTTGTTTATAGTAATGCTTCCTCATGATTCTGATAAGACTCACAGATGACTCTTGCTTGCCTGCCTTAAAATCCTCCTTTTTTTTTTTTTTT
>NW_011495058.1:3035859-3075867 GCF_000754665.1 Bison bison bison | reverse complement strand
CTCCCTCCCCATACCATCCCTCTGGGTCGTCCCAGTGCACCAGCCCCAAGCATCCAGCATCGTGCATTGAACCTGGACTGGCATCTCGTTTCATACATGACATTTCACATGTTTCAATGCCATTCTCCCAAATCTTCCCACCCTCTCCCTCTCCCACAGAGTCCATAAGCCTGTTCTATACATCAGTGTCTCTTTTGCTGTCTCATATACAGGGTTATCGTTACCATCTTTCTAAATTCCATATATATGCGTTAGTATACTGTATTTATGTTTTTCCTTCTGGCTTACTTCACTCTGTATAATAGGCTCCAAAATCCTCCTTTTTTATTATTGATTGTTATCCCTATTGCAATTACTTGAATACAATCATCTCCTAATTTCTGGCACAGTTTACCTTCACACTACCATCCTGAATGTTTCCACCACTTTCCTAAAAGCAGCAGCACTTGGGCACGTGGTGCAATGCTTCAGTCTGTTCCACAACTAGAAGAAACAGGGTCTTTACTGCCCCTGCCCTGTACCCTCCATTCACTTAGCTTGACATTTTATAGTTTACCATGAGAACATCTCCAAAGCCTATTTTAAAATATTTTTATTTATTTATTTGGCTACCTAAGCCTTAGTGATGGCACAAAGGATCTTCAGTTATGGCATGTGAACTTTTAGTTGTGGCATGTGGGATCTAGCTCTCTGACCAGGGATCAAACCCAGTCCCCCTGCTTTGGGAGCAGAGTCTTAGCCACTGGACTAAGACCAGGGAAATCTCAAAGCCCAATTTTAATTTCTATATCAACATTGGGGTTTTGAGTAGCAAGTGATAGAAATTGAAAGGCAAAAGATATTTATGAATTTCCCATTTGGGAATCCAATATAGGGAGTCCAGTTCTGACACTGTGAATCTGCTTCTTGTCTTGAGTCTTGTCTTGGCTTTGCTTGAGTCTTGACTAGCAGAAAGATGTTCTGTGTCACATTTGTGGAGGTAAACAAAGACCAAGCAAATACAAACTAGCAAAGGCTATTTATTCAGAACTCACTAAAGACCAAATTATAGTAAGACAGAGTGGGATCTCAACCAAGCCAGATTATCTACTTGATTTTTTGGATGAAGTCTTCGGGATCCTCCATTAAGCTAGAAAGTGAGTGTGTTCATTTGGAGGCTGACATTTTTAATGTGAAATGAGAAGCAGTATGAATATATGAATGCTGGGTATCCTATATCCTAAGAAATGAGCTGCCTCCATAATCAGCAGGCCAAGAGGTCTGAACACTCCTGCCAGTGGGCTCTATCGCTATGACAACCAGCCGCAATCATGGATTGTTGTACATGGCCTGAGACGAGAAAGCTGAAGCCTCTTTCTCCTTGGATTTTCCTCCAGAGATGGGGATTGTCCAGAAAAGTACACATTGATAAAATTTTGCAACGAATTGAAATGGAAAGATTCTAAATACTCTGGGAAAATGTTTCTTCCTCTACAGAAATGAGGTATCACCTCACACTGCAGAATGGCCATCATCAAAAAGTTTACAAACAATGCAAACTGAAGAGAATGTGCAGCAAAGGGAACCCTCCTACACTGTTGGTGGGAATATAAGTTGGTGCAGTCATCATGAAGAACAATATGGGGGTTCCTCCAAAAACTAAAAATAGAGCTACTATATGATCCATCAATCCAACTCCTGAACATATACCCAGAGAAAACCATAATTCAAAAAGATATATGCACCTCAACGTTCACTGCTGCACTATTTACAATAGTTGAGACACAGAAGAAAGCTAAATCCATCAACAGAGAAATGGATAAAGAAGATGTGGTACATATACACAATGGAATATAACTCAGCCTTAAAAAAGGATGAAATAATGCCATTTGCAGCAACATGGATGAACTTGGAGATTTTTATACTACATAAAGTAAGTCATACAAAGACAAATATCATATGATATCACTTACCACTTTTAAAAAATGATACAAATGAATTTAGTAACGAAATAGACTCACAGACTTCAAAAAAAGATTTATGGTTACCTAAGAGGAAAGGAGGGGCTGGAGGGATATATTAAGAGTTTGAGATGAACATATGCACACTATTATATATAAAATAAATAATCAGGAATCACCTACTGTATAGCAGAGGAGTTCTACTCAATATTCTTAATAATCTATATGGGAAAGAATCTGAAAAAGAATGGTTATATGTATATGTATGTGCTTCCCAGATGACTCGGTGGTAAAGAATCCACCTGTCAATCAATGCACAAGATGCCGGCTCAATCCCTGGGTCGTCAAGATCCCCTGGAGAAGGAAATGGCAATTCACTCCAGTACTCTTGCCTGGGAAATCCCATGGACAAAGGAGCCTGGTAGGCTACATACAGTCCCTGGGATTGCAAAAAGTTGGACACAGCTGAGTGACTAAATAACAACATATATATTTATAACTGAATCACTTTTCTGTATACCTGAAACTAACATAATGTTATAAACCAACTATGCTCCAATATAAAATAAAAACTAAATTTAAGAAGATGGCCTCTCTTCTTCTGGGAGTAGCATTGCATTGAAGTGAGCTGCTCTGAAACTCCTGTCATTGTTTCACTCCCAATCTAAGGGCAGGAGCACAGCAGGGCAGTGGAGGGAGAGCCCTGGGAAGAAGACTCCACACCTGCCCTCGGTGTGGGATGCCTGCAGTGGGAACCAACAAAACTCATCACCGTGAAACCAACTTAGTTTGAATTTCCAATTTCTTGTCACTCAAATATCCTGAAAGTTCATATTCTCAAGCTTCTAGTCACTTAGTATTTAATGTCCTCAGCAAGCTTCAAAGTCTCTGAGGACCGTTTTATTTATGCAGTTGTCTACCGCACATTGTCAAGCCATGCGTGAAGTATTAATCAACAGCCATTGTGTTCAAATACTAGGTCAAGTGGCAACGTTTATTAAACAATAAAAAATGAATTTAATGAATTTTAAAACTCAACGTCTTAGTCTGTCTGAGCTGCTATAACCAAATACCACAAACCGGGGTAGGGGGGTGGGAGGGCGGTGAATGACAGGTATTTATTTCTCATGGTTCTGGAGGCTGGAAGTCTGAGATCAGGGTGCCTGCATGGCTAGGCTCTGGCAAGCACCCCTTTCTGGTTGCAGACTGCTTGCTGACTGCTTTCTTTGCCCTCATATGGTAGAAGGTGCTAGGTCTCTTTTATAAAAGCATTAACCCTGTTCCTAAGGGCTCCATTCTCATGACATATCACCTCTCAAAAGCCCCACCCCTGAATACCATCACATTGGGCATTAGGATTTCAACATATGAATTTGAAGAGGGTTGAAACATTCAGACCATGGCACTTAATATTAATAAGCATATTATAGAGTACTTACCTGACCTTCAGAACAGGAGTCATTTATCTGTTTTTTTCTGATCATAGTCATCCAGCCCTTAACTGAGGCACCTGTTCAGTGACGATGGGATGATGAATCTGACATACAAGCATATGCACCTATGGTCTTCACAACAGCCAAACCCGTAGGCACTGCTACGATTTCAATTTGCAGCGAGGCTTCAAGAGTTTCTGCACATGATTCAAGGACAGACAGCTAAAATACAGAAAATCTGGAATTAAAAGACAGGTCATCTGATTTCAGAGCACAACTCATGGTGGAGTGTTCACCCTCCTGGTGTGTTTATACCAATACATATTAACTGAATCTCTCAAAGCCTTGGAATTTATTCTTTTTACCCAAGACCTTTTATTTAAATCTAGTTTCACTGGATTCTTATTACTTGCTCTTAAATAAAACCAAGATCTTGGTGATGCTGCTTCTAGGGTGTCACTGCTTCTAGACTCTAATGTCTGATGGAGCAAGGAAATCTGTGTTTGTGTAATGCTATGTATATACATGTATCTATAGATATTTCTATATGTAAACATCTGTATCTGTATTAAGCTAAGCATGAATTTATACTGACATCTTTAATTCTTTACTACATGAATCATTCTATCTGCCTTTGCTGAATTGCCTATAAATTCCCACTCCAACAGTAAGAAAGCTGACTGCCACTTTGAAATTCACTCTTCCAGGTTCGATGCACAATACTGGATGCTTGGGGCTGGTGCACTGGGACGGCCCAGAGGGATGGTATGGGGAGGGAGGAGGGAGGAGGGTTCAGGATGAGGAACACAGGTATACCTGTGGCGGATTCATTTCAATATTTGGCAAAACTAATACAATATTGTAAAGTTTAAAAATAAATAAAATTAAAAAAAAAAAAAAAGAAATTCACTCTTCCTGCAATAAACTTCTGGGTTTTAACAAACCAGGGATGTCAAGGTATTGACCATTATAGTACACAATAATATAGTTTTACTGTCCTAAAACTTCACTAGACTTCATCCATTCTACTACTCCCCAACCACTGCCAATTACTGATATTCTTACTGTCCTTATAGGTTCACCTTTTCCAGAATATCCTATAATCAATAGTTATTGCTGTTCAGTTGCTCAGTCGTGTCTGACTCTGCAACCCCAAGGACTGCAGCATGCCAGGCTTCCCTGTCCTTCACCATCTCTGGAGGTTTGCTCAAACTCATGTCCATTGAGTTGGTGATGACATCCAACCATTTCATCCACTGTCGTCCCCTTCTCCTCCTGCCTTCAATCTTTCCCAGCATCAGGGTCTTTTCAATGAGTCAGCTCTTCGCATCAGGTGGCCAGAGTGTTGGTGCTTCAGCTTCAACATGGGTCCTTAGAATGAATATTCAGGGTTGATTTCCTTTAGGACTGACTGGTTTAACCTCCTTGCAGTCCAAGGGACTCTCAAGTCTTCTTCAGCACCACAGTTGGAAAGCATCAATTCTTTGGTGCTCAGCCTTCTTTATAGTTCAACTCTCACATCCATATATGACTACTGGAAAAGCCATAGCTTTGCCTAGACGGACCTTTGTTGGCAAACTGATGTCTCTGGTTTTAATACGCTAAGTTGTCATAGCTTTCCTTCCAAAGAGCAAGCATCTTTTAATTTCATGGCTGCAGTCAATTATAAGCTTGCATTTAATAAATTTATATCTATATTAAAATAACTGTGTGATAAATAAATGCAGTAGAGTTGACCCTTGAACAACATAGGGGCTGGGGCACCAACCCTTCCTGCAGTCGAAGTCCAGATATAACTTTATAGTCTGCCTTCCATATCTGAAATTTCCACATCCACAAATTCAACCAACCACATATCAGGTAGTATCATAGTATGTATCTTTGGGAAAAAAAGTCACATGTAAGTTGATACCTGCATTTCAAAGATGTGTTGTTCAAGGGTAAACTGTATATATGTGATGTCTCAGAGGGGCCTGGTGGGCTGCAGTCCACGGGGTTGCGAACAGTCGGACACGACTGAGCGACTTCACTTTCACTTTTCACTTTCATGCATTGGAGAAGGAAATGGCAACCCACTCCAGTGTTCTTGCCTGGAGAATCCCAGGGATGGGGGAGCCTGGTGGGCTGCCGTCTATGGGGTCGCACAGAGTCGGACACGACTGAAGTGACTTAGCAGCAGTATCAGCAGCAGAATAACATTAAGAGATAAAATTGCTTACTCAAGATCACACCTTCACTTATAATTTTGAATGGCATTAGTTATTTTAAAATATAAATAATGCAGAAAAGTCTACATATTTTATTATTATCTGTATCCTGATTTCTTCTTAAAATGATTTGAGATGGGCATCAAAATGATGACAGATGTGTGAGCCCGTCCTTCCTTAGAGCTGGGACCCCACATGATGGCCCAGGTGTCCACACAGCTGTGCAGAGGCAGTGGAAGGTCCAAAATTAGATGTCCAGTGGGAAGGACTAGGGGTCTGAGAAATAGACTTTGACTTCAAGAGTCCATAGAGGGATGCATACCCAGACACAGCTGACTTCACCCAGGTGTTTTTACAGCAGAGACATTTTGATTTTGCCTAAAACCAATAAATAAATAAAATATTTATACATACCGTAAAGTTTCCATAGAATTGCATGGACAGGATGAGGGATGCAGTGCTGCTGGTAAATGGCCTAGAAACAGAAGCCCCTGTAGGACTGGGGGAGTTATGGGGCAGCTAGCGTGCTCAGGTCCACATGTAGAGCTGGTCTGGAACTAAGAAGTCTCCAGGGGGATGTGAAGGTCATCCTTCAATCATATTTTCTCTGTACAGAGACCTTGTCTCCAAAGGTTTCATAATAAGACCAGTTTTTAAAAAAATTTCACATGTGACAGAGACTTGCAAATGTTTGGCTGGAAAACCATGTGACTCTCCTAATAATTTCTGAATGGTTGTACAGCATGGTAACCATGGGATGGGCACTTTTTTGACATTGTCATTGCTTCATTGTGCAGTTTCTATTTCTGGCACTGCCACTCAGTTGTTTGTCTCTAGATATACTCTGTGCTAGCTTGGTTTTTTTTTTTTTTTTTGCTTTACTCACTGGAATGAGAGAAGTTACTTGAAGTACATAGAACAACTTGTTCCCTGTGTGCTGATCATTTGTCTGCATTGGCATCTAGCCCCGCAATGCGAGATCCTGTATTTTCTGTAAGAAAAATAAGACATTACTAAAGCTGGGTTGCTTACAACACGGCAAGAAGTGGTACCACTACAATTTGTTCCTTTTGTGATAAACTTTTTAGCCATCCCTAAAAATCATTCTCCAAAAATAAGGTATCTTATTTTCCCTTGAAGTTATCCATAAATTTTTTGTAGGTCATTCTTTTTTTATATTGGGCCACAGTAATCAAAATTATTAAGCAATATAACTCTGATAATGCTGATTGTCTACCTAAAATGAAGCAATTCTCCCTTGAGGTGTGAAAATCTTATTGCATGCCGATTCTGTTTTCCAAAATATCAGTGAATTTCCTCAAAGTACTGAAACTCTATTGTGCCCTGAACTTTTATAAACAACCTCATCCAGGAATCCTGTATATCATCCAACCAAAAAAATATTGGTCATCCAAGCCATGATTCATTCATTCATTTATACAACAAAAAATAACAAAGATTTCTAGATGTCTAGGCCTCGTGCTAATTTGCTAAGATTATAAAACTACATAGGATATATCATCACTGTTATGGTCACAAGCTAAGAGCATGTGTAAGCAAACAGTTACAATAAGACACCACAAAGCCAACTATATAATTCAACACAGTATAAAAATGAATGCATAAATTTGGCAACACCAATTTTTCCCTAGATTATCAGAAAAAGACTTACAATAAAGTGTTACCCCAAAACTTAGTTTAAAAGTTAAATAAAAGTTTCATGGTTATGAAATAAGAGGGTGGCTCCAGGAAAAATTTGGTCAATTTCTAGGGTAGAAAATGCATGGTGATCTTGGAGAACTAAATAATTGAAAGTTACCATGGTAAAAACTTATAATATGGTCTGTTTCTATAAGAAATGAGGCTGGAGCAAAAGGCAGGGTCATGGAGACCTTCACTGACATGCAAAGAAGCCTTGACTTTGTCCCATAGCGGATCCGTTTACCAGTAGGCTGCTGCTCAAGCTCCCCAATTCTAAGACCCTGTAATCTACCAGGCTTATTTCACTCAAGTTTTATAACCATAAGCAGCAGCTGGTCAGGATGTTCTTTCAGGGGCTATTATTTTGTTTGTTTCAAACAAGTTCTTCTGGATCATGATGTCTCAACTTCACACACATAGGACACTGCTCATGTGTGAAGCCCAAGGCATAAAACAAGAAGACAAATGTCCAAAGGCACTGTTTTATCACAGCTCCTCTCAATCCCAGAATCCACAATAGCCCTGAAGACCCAGAAGTGATTTCATGCACTTTACTACATGAGCTCCTTACAATCCTTGCAACACTGTTGGCCCAACGCCCCCACTTCCAGTCCCCTTGGCAGTTATGTTTCTTTTTGCTCTCAAACCCCATTCTTATGAATCCCTGCTTTGGTTTATTCTTAATATTAAAAATAAAACAAAGTCCTCTGTACAACTCTTCAAAACATCAAGTTCATCATAAATCTTGCTCTAGCATGAAGCACTTGCCAGTAATAACTATTGAAACTGCAAGAGTATAAATTCTTTGAGGTGAGGGCATACCACCTGAATAAGTCTTCAGTGCTAGTCTTCAATGCTGGTACTCAGTGAGCATTTGTCGAACAAGGTAAGTGATTGATTTACATCTCCCACCACATTCCATGGTGGCAGGAATCATGCCTGATTTATTCCTGGCATTCTGTCTGATAGTGAATAAATGGTTAACGAATGTTTATTAAATGAATTTCCCCCTTTCTCATGGTAGAAAACACATGTAATATGTACCATATGTGTTTGGTACATGAGTATCAGCACATGAGTAAGTCATTTTTCGCTGTCTCCTATTGCCTTTGTTATTTATGAATGCATGGTTTCTTGCTTCAACAGAAGGCAACTTTTTCCATTATTTTTTTCTGTCTATTCATTGCAACAAACATTAATGTATCATTTGCTGAGCCAAGCAGTTCTGTTAGATACTTCAAGGATGCAACAATAAATAAGACATAGGGCATCAAGGACCTAGTGAAACAAACATTGTCAACATAGCTTGTCAACATACAACACTCTATGTAAGTTTACAGGAGGGAGCATTTACAGGCATATCTCATTTTATTGCCCTTCACTTTATTGTGTTCCACAGATATTGCAATATTTTTAACAAATTGAAGGTTTGTGGCAACCCTGTGTCAAGTAAGTCTGTCAGTACCAATTTTCCAACAGCACTCACTCTGTGTCTCTGTGTCACATTTTTATAATGTTCACAATATTTCAAATATTTTTCATTATGTTGTTGCTATGGGTATCTGTGATCAGTAATCTAGTAATCTTTGATGTTACTATTGTAACTGTTTGGAGGAACCACAAACCAAGCAAAGGTAAGACTGAATTTAATCCGTGAATATTGTATATGTTCTGATGGCTATACTGACTGGTCATTTCCCTGACTTTCTTCCTGTTCTCAACCCTCCCTCTTTTCTAGGACACAAGAATATTGAAAGTACATCTATTAATAACCCTTCAATGGACCCTAAGTGTTCAGGTGAAAGGAAGGTTTGCACACCTCTTAATTCAAAGGTTAAAAATGTTAAGCTAAATGAGGAAGGCATGTCAAAAGCCAACACAGGCCAACAGCCAAGCCTCTTGAGCCAAATAGACAAGTTGTAAATGCAAAGGAAAATTCTTGAAGGAAATGAAGTGTGTTACTGCAGTGAACTTGAGAATGGTAAGAAAGTAAAACAGTCTTATTGTTGATATTGATAAGTGAGTGGGCTGGAGAGAAGATCAGACCCACTACAATATTCAGTTCAGTTCAGTTGCTCAGTCGTGTCCCACTCTTTGCGACCCCATGAGCTGTAGCACGCCATGCTCCCTGTCCATCACCAACTCCTGGAGTTCACCCAAATTCATGTCCATTGAGTCAGTAATGCCATCCAGCCATCTCATCCTCTGTTGTCCCCTTCTCCTCCTGTCCCCAATCCCTCCCAGCATCAGAGTCTTTTCCAATGAGTCAACTCTTCACATGAGGTGGCCAAAGTACTGGAGTTTCAGCTTTAGCATCAGTCCTTTCAAAGAACACCCAGGACTGATCTCCTTTAGGATGGACTGGTTGGATCTCCTTGCAGTCCAAGGGACTCTCAAGAGTCTTCTCCAACACCACAGTTCAAGAGCATCAATTCTTCGGCACTCAGCTTTCTTCACAGTCCAACTCTCACATCCATACATGACCACTGGAAAAACCATAGCCTTGACTAGATGGGCCTTTGTTGGCAAAGTAATGTCTCTGCTTTTGGATATGCTATCTAGGTTGGTCATAACTTTCCTTCCAAGGAGTAAGCGTCTTTTAATTTCATGGCTGCAACAGACTGGTTCCAAATAGGAAAAGGAGTATGTCAAGGCTGTATATTGTCACCCTGCTTATTTAACTTCTATGCAGAGTATATCATGAGAAATGCTGGGCTGGAAGAAGCACAAGCTGGAATCAAGATTGCCAGGAGAAATATCAATAACCTCAGATATGCAGATGACACCACCCTTATGGCAGAAAGTGAAGAGGAACTCAAAAGCCTCTTGATGAAAGTGAAAGAGGAGAGTGAAAAAGTTGGCTTAAAGCTCAACATTCAGAAAACGAAGATCATGGCATCTGGTCCCATCACTTCATGGGAAATGGATTGGAAACAGTGGAAACACTGTCAGACTTTATTTTGTGGGGGCCCCAAAATCATTGCAGATAGTGATTGCAGCCATGAAATTAAAAGGCGCTTACTGTTACCTTAAGCCAAAAACTAATCCAGAGCCAGACCCTAACTCTCTTCAAATCTAAGAAAGCTAAGAGAAGTGGCTACAGAAGAAAAGTTTGAAGCAAGCAAAGCAAAATAAAAGCAAAATAAATAAATTAGGAATGAATAAGAGAATGAAGTTGCAAAAAACTTAGCCTGATCTTTTACATGTCAATTTCTACTTTTTCCAATATCACCTTTAAAATTGATAAATATTTTTCTTGTGACATATTTATTTCATGATCGTGAGGATGACTGTGATAATCATTTTATGATGTACGTAAGTCAAATCATTGTGCTGTATACTTTAAACTTCTACAGTGCTGTAAGTCAATATACTATATAAGAAATATTCTTGCCTGGATAATCTTATGGACAAAGGAGGCTTGCATGCTGTAGTCCATGGGGTCACAAAGAGTCAGACATGATTTAGAGACTGAACATCAGCAACAAATTACCAGGAAAGAATATGCTTCACTAAGTATGTGATTAGCAATAGATATTGGACAACCCAAGATTGTGAAATAAGCAGCTAAATTATCTATATTTGTCTGTGAGTTGTCATTCAACCCCACCTTCTAACATCCTTAGGCAAATATTAAAAATTCTAATGCTTACAGACTGCAGCAATGCTTTTCCCCACATGAGAGATCAAAATGATAATGAAAGGCAAACCAGCCTTTGCAGTGAATGCACGTTCAAATTTGTTCCAATTACAAGGCAGGCCAATAACTGAAGACAGCTTTCTAACTCTTCAGTATGATGAGCAGCCTTCTGAAGAGATTTAAATTTAAAACCACGTTTTTTTGTCTTAAGTGATTACTTGTGTAAAGAAGGGCCAGAAAAAATATATATAAACAAGTAGAAAATACACATAGAATAGAATCTTTCTCATGGTCTCACCAAGTCTGCCAGAATTAGGGTCTCAACCTTAAGATTTCTATCCTGCTGTGGTTTCTAGAATAACAGTGTAATTCCCACCAGAGTGCAAGTGATATAATTTCAGCCTTGATATTTGGATAAATATATTTAATATCAGTATGGGGGCTTAAAATGTGACTAATCCAAGAAAACTATTGTCTTAAAAATAAGTAAAATTTGTTGTTTGTGCTTTTGGTGTTTTATCAAAAAGTCATTGTCTAACATAAGTATATGGAGGTTTACTCCTATCTTTTTTCCTAAGAATGGTACATGTTAGCTGTTGCATTTTCATTTGTGATCGATTTAGAGTTAATTTTTGTGTCTGGCATAAAATAGTCCAAATCATTTTTTTTTTTGCATGAAGATATCCAGTTGTCCCAGCATCATTTGTTGATAAGACTATTGATTTCCAATTAAATTGTCTTGGTGCCCTGGTTGAAAGTCAGTTGGCCATACCAAGAGTTTATTTCTGGATTCTCAATTCTGTTTGTTGATCTGTATGTCCTCCCGTCTTCCAATACCACACTGCCTTATGGCTTGTATTGTTTGGAAATTGAAAAATGTGAATCCTCCAAGTTTTTTTTCCTCAAGATTGTTTTGACTGGACCATATTCCTCACAATTTCATTTGGATTTTGAATAAGCTGGTCAGTTTATTGAAAATGTAGCTGATATTTTATTGAGGATTGTGTTGTCTATAAAGCAATTTGGGGAGTATTACCATCTTAACATTACTGAATCTTCTAATCCATGAATATAGGGTATATATTTATCTAGGTCTTCTTTCATTTATTTTGACATATTACGGTTTTCAGTGTATAGGTCTTATACTTCTTTCATTAAATATAGTCCTAAAGACTTGATTATTTTTGATGCTGCTATAAATGGAATTGTTTTCTTAATTTAATTGTGAATTGACCATTGCTGCTGTTGCTTAGTATGCTGCTGCTTAGTTTCTTAGTCATGTATGACTCTCTATACCCCATGGACTGTAGCCCACCAGGCTCCTCTGACCTTGGAATTTTCAAGGCAAGAACACTGGGTTGCCATTTCCTCCTCTGGGGGATCTTCCTGACCTAGGGGTTGAATCTGCATCTCTTGTGTCTCCTACATTGGCAGGCAAATTCTTTACCGCTAACTCCACCTGGGAAGCTGGTGACTTTTGTCCTGAGACCTTGGGGGAACTCATTCATTAGGTCTAGTCAGTTTTTTATTTGATTCCTTGCTGCTGCTGCTGCTAAGTCGCTTCAGTCGTGTCCGACTCTGTGCGACCCCATAGATGGCAGCCCATGAGGCTCCCCCGTCCCTGGGATTCTCCAGGCAAGAACACTGGAGTGGGTTGCCATTTCCTTCTCCAATGCATGAAAGCGAAAGTGAAGTCACTGAGTCTTGTCCGACTCTTAGCGACCCCATGGACTGCGGCCTACCAGGCTCCTCCGTCCATGGGATTTTCCAGGCAAGAGTGCTGGAGTGGGGTGCCATTGCCTTCTCCAATTTGATTCCTTAGGATTTTTTAAATACATAAAATTTCCATTCTGTGTGCCTTTTGTTTCATTTTCTTGCCTAATTTCCCTGGCCAGAATTCCTACTACAAGGCTGATGGCTAGTTTTTTAAAAATACAAAATGACAAGCAGTAGCAAGGATGGGTGGGAATGTTCAGTTTTACCTCCAGTGCCAGACACAACCAAGCCAAAGCCCTCTGTTTCCAGGTGAGCCTTCTCTTGTCCTGAAGAAGCCACCAGGATTGTCAAGAGCAGATCCCTTTCCCTCCACATGGAATGTGACCACCAGATGTGAAGAACACCTTTCAGTTTTAGGATCCTGAGTGGGAGGAGAAGGAAAAAGGGAAGACAAAGTGTCCACTTGAATGGAAGGTTTAGGTAAGGAGAGAGGGAAGGGAGAGGATGGGAATGGGGAGAGAGGGAGGAAGGGGTGGGAAGGGGAAGAGGAGGAGGGGAAAGTAGGAGAGGGGGAAGAACAAAGTCCCTCCTGTTTCTGCCACAACCTGATCTGGGTAACTAAACCCTCCCCCAGGGCTGCCCCATGCTCTCCCTGGAGGAACTGGGCCCCGGAAATGCAGCTTCTCATCCCTTTTCAAGTCCTCCAACACTTGCTGTATTTGGTGTAATTTAGGTCTCTAGCAGATCTGAATACTTGTGAGGATGCTTAGGGATCTCAAAATCCCAGCTCTGTTCTACATCTTTTGTTATGGGCTGAATGTTTGTGTCCTCTCAAAATTTATATATTGAAGCTCTAACCCTGAGAGGGATGGTGTTAGAAGGTGGGGCCTTTGGGAGGTGAATGGGTTTAGATGAGGTCACGTGCATGGAATCCCCTTTATGGATTAGTGCCCGTATGATAGAGGAAGAAAACAGAACTCTCTCTGCCCCATGAGAATACAGAGAGAAGGCAGCAGTCTGCACTCAGGAATAGAGCCACTACCAGGAGGCTAGACCTGAAGCTGGGACTTCCGATCTCCAGAACTGTGAGAAAGCCACGTCTGCTGTCGAAGCCTGTGTGGTGTATTTATTTGATATGGTTTCAAATCCGCCTGTTTATGACTCAAGTGAAGTTGTTTTAATCCACTTTGTGTATGACAAAGACAAAAGAACTGGTTTTTAGAAGTGAAGTTTTTCTGATGTAAGAATGAAGTCATCTGTGTCAGAGTGTCATCATCTCCCCTGTTGTCACTGACATGCACTCAGTAGCCCAACCGTTGAGGGGCCTGCTGGGTGCTTGCTCATTCAAAACTCATGGAAAGGCAACCGGGGCAAGAGACATAGTTAGACTATAAATATTGAAGTTTCATTTGGGGCAAATGCTATTCTTGGCTGGTCTAGCTCTCCTAAGATCTTGAGACACTTGCTCCTGTCAAGACCAGGCTACTCTTACTCAGCAGTGCCTGCCAACACCAGGTTCTCATTCCCTAGCAACGTGTGCTAGAAACAGGGACTTTTATTTATACTCTGACAGCTAGACATAAGCTCTCAGTTGGAAAAGCCACCTCTCCCATGAAACCAAAACTCCTTGAAAAGGTATGCCTTAAATTAAATTCAGATTTATTTCTATTCCCTTGCCTGGATAAAGGGCTCCCCTGGTGGCTCAAATGGTAAAGAATCTGCTTCAGTGCAGGAGATCCAAGTTCGATCCTTGGGTCGAGAAGACGCCCTGGAGGAGGTAATGAAAACCCACTCCAGTACTCTTGCCTGGAGAATTCCATGGAAAGAGGATCTTGGTGGGCTATGTTCCATGGGGTAGCAAAGAATTGGACACAACTGAGTGACTTACATTTTCACTTTCTGTCTGGAAAAAAATAGTGGGATTTGCATATTATTTAGGGCTTCCCACTTGGTACAGTGGGACTTCCCTCGTGGCTCAGATGGTTAAGCATCTGTCTACAATGTGGGAGACCTGGGTTGGATCCCTGGGTTGGGAAGATCCCCTGGAGAAGGAAATGGCAATCCACTCCAGTACTATTGCCTGGAAAATCCCATGGACAGAGGAGCCTGGTAGGCTACAGTCCATGGGGTCGCAAAGAGTCGGACACGACTAAGCGACTTCACTTTCACTTTTCACTTTCACATGGCACAGTGGTAAAGAATTTGGCTGCCAATGCAGGATTTGATCAAGAGACAGAGGTTTGATCCCTGGGTCAGAAAGATCCCCTGGAGGAGGAAATGGCAATCCACTCCAATGTTCTTGCCCAGGAGATCCCATGGACAGAGGAGCATGGCGGGCTATAGTCCATGGGGCTGCAAAGTCAGACATGATTGAGAGACTTAGCACATACATATATTAAATCACTTAGTATACTTAATTATTTCTTTTTTAGCTTATAGAGACATTATCCTAGATGCTGTTAGTCTGTGAACTTATAAATCCCACAGTGAATATATGTTAAATGAAATATTGGCAAAGATGATTTTAGTCTCTGAGCATAATTTGTCATCCCCTTGCAAACAAAACAGCCCTCCTCACCCTGCCACCACCCCTCTACCTGTGACCCTCTGTTATGGCAGCCTGAGCTCTCAAAGACCAGCACCTGTATGGAAAATTCATGATATACAAAAGGAAACTCAGGGCAAGGACCCACTTTATTTCATCCGTCTTTGGGAACCTCTGTCAGATTGTTTTTAAATCAACTTTATTGTGTAATTTGCATATAGTAAAATACTCTCATTTAAGTTGTAAAGTGATGAGTTTTGACAAATGCATACCCTTTAATAAGCACCACTATAATCAAGAAATGGAACACTTCTAGCATCCCCAAAAGCTTTCTCACAGCTTTCTCAAAGTCAAGTCTTTGACTGCCCAACTCCAAGATCTAGAAAGCCACTACTTTGCTTTCTGTAAAATCATTGTGAATGGTGACTGCAACTATGAAACTAAAAGATGTTTGCTACTTGGAAGAAAAGCCATGACAAACCCAGACAACATGTTAAAAAGCAGAGACACCCCTTTGCCGACAAAGGTCCATATAGTCAAAGCTATGATTTTTCCAGTAGTCAGGCACAAATGTAAGAGTTGAACCCTAAAGAAGGCTGAGTGCCAAAGAATTGATGCTTTCCAACTGTGGTGCTGGAGAAGACTCTTGTGAGTCCCTTGGACTGTAAGGAGATCAAACCACTCAATCCTAAAGGAAATCAATCCTGGATATTCATTGGAAGGACTGATGCTGAAGCTCCAATATTTTGGCTACCTAATGCAAAAAGTCAACCCATTGGAAAAGACCCTGATGCTGGGAAAGATTGATGGCAGGAGGAGAAGGGGATGACAGAGGATAAGATGGCTGGTTGGCATCACTGATTCAGTGGACATGAGTTTGAGCCAACTCTGGGAAATAGTGAAGGATGCAGAAGCCTGGCATGTTGCAGTTCATGAGATTGCAAAGAGTTGAACATGAGTGACCAACTAAACAATAACAACAACAACAAAATAGATCAGTTTTGCCTTTTCTCTAATGTCATATAAATGGAAATACACAGTAGAAAAATATTAGTGGTTTCTGTAGGGCTTACAATATACTTATTAACTTATCCATATGTACTCCATATTAACATTAGCTTCCAACATAATACAGGAACTTTACCCTATATAGTTCTAACTGAGCTCATTTTGTGATACAATGATTATTCCTATTTTATTTACATATGTTATAAACTAAACAATACATTATAATTCTCAGTTTATGTAACTTTATGGAATTTAAAGAAATTGAGAGATGAAAAGAAAGAAAGTATATTTTTAATGAGTTTATTATAGTAACCTTACCTATCATTTTCGGTTTGCTTCTTCTTTTCCTGTGAAATTGAGTTACTAGTAGGCAATGTCATTACTTTGTTCTAATACAGTTTTGCTTCTAAGTACATTAAAGTTACTTAAAACACATTCTACTTTGAGGAAATTTATCATTTTTTACCCAAATTACAGGCTGAATATCTTAAAATGTTTATTTAAACCATAGCTTGGATTGAGTCAATTTGGAGCAGATATTTAATTTTATTTTCCTGATAATCAGTGAGTGAGGGCTCCAAAGAAATGCTAAGAGTTCTAATGTAAAAAAAGACAACACATTTTCTCTGTACATATGAGTTTTAGTGGAATTAAAGTTTTTGATTCTGCTACCTGTCTGTCCTAGTTAATTTCTAATCACCCGTACTAGCTACCACGCAGTATGCACAGGTCTGAAATTCCTCCAGGAACCTCATGTATTAGATTATCTATTTCTCACAAAGGTTTTCCAGGAGGTGGCCTTGTCTCCTTTTACAGTGTAGAGGCTACAGCACGGTGAGGTTAAGAATTGTGTTCAGAATCAGACAGAAGTCCTGCTTACAAAGCCCAGGTGTCCTGCTCTTCCTGCCTTTGGCCTTGTGAATGGTGTTAGCTAGTTAGGTCTCTGGTTTACGTTTTATGGCCTCTCTGGGACTCTCTTAGGTTTGTGTTACTGACAAATCCTATGTGTTGATGCCATGTCTCCTGGTCTTTGTGAGTAAGACCCTTCATAACTAAAGCAGACAGTGTTCAGTTGATGAACCAGGTCTGGTCTAGTTTTTATTTTCTCCAACTGTGTCTTTCTATACATTCATGTCCTACTCTATACCCTGTAACACCTGGTGGACTCACTGTGCTATTTTGTCATCCTTGTTTGTTCCTAGGAAGACCTGACTTTCATCATTATTTCCTTTCTAGTGGTATTGAGAATAGTGTCAAGTTCTACTCATGTGGTTATTATTGTTGTTGTTTCCTTTACTCTGCCATTTTTTTATTCCACATTGTATATTTTCCTGTGGTTAATTCCCATCTCATATTGCTCAAATAACTCCAACCAAATCCAGTACATTTATTCTCTCCCTGGAGAGTTCCTCACCCTTCTGCAAACTATTCCTTGGTTTGGTTTCTGCTTCTTTACAAATACATAATCAGTTCAGTTCAGTCACTCAGTCGTGTCCAACTCTTTGAGACCCCATGAATCACAGCACGCCAGGCCTCCCTGTCCATCACCAACTCCCGGAGTTCACCCAAACTCACGTCCATCGAGTTGGCGGTGCCATCCAGCCATCTCATCCTCTGTCATCCCCTTCTCCTCTGGCCCCCAAACCCTCCCAGCATCAGGGTCTTTTCCAATGAGTCATGAGGTGGCCAAAGTATTGGAGTTTCAGCTTCAGCATCAGTGCTTCCAATGAACACCCAGGACTGATCTCCTTTAGAATGGACTGGTTAGATTTCCTTGCAGTCCAAGGGACTCTCAAGAGTCTTCTCCAACACCACAGTTCAAAAGCATCAATTCTTCAGTGCTCAGCTTTCTTCACAGTCCAACTCTCACATCCATACATGACCACTGGACAAGTCATAGCCTTGACTAGACGGACCTTTGTTGGCAAAGTAATATCTCTGCTTTTCATATAGTGCCTCCTAATTCATAACTATCCACAACTTCTAATTTCCTCATCATTTTTACCAGATGCCATAACCATCAGCAGGCTAGAATAGCTACCTTGGGCACGTGGCATTAAATCTTAAAGTCTGGGGCAACTCAATGTTTGTAGCAGTTTGAAAACAATCAGAAATCCTTTTTACTGAGTTAACAATAACAAGACAATGGTGAATGGACCATTGATAATGTTATTCATTCCCTTATTTACATCAATAAAACATTACTTCTTTCATACCAAATTATCATAGAATTTTGCCCTAGGAAGAAATGGGTTCTGATATTTTTCTAAAACATCAGCATAGGTAACAATTCCATGGTCATGAATACAATTTTATTATGCACCCAAATGTGTGTAAATTATCAGGGCCAGTGAGTTGACTTTCTCTTTAGAATTTCAAGGCAGAGGTCCAACACTCCTTCTGTCCAAGGATCACTGGGTAATGACTTTTGAATACTGTAAAATCTGATAGCTGGTCTGGCCCTGGAGAATCTTGCTGACTTTCAAAAGGTTGAACGCAGAGCAGATAAAAGATAACTGTTCATTCACCTGTGTAACCACAGAAACCCTAGAATATCTGCTAAGATTCCTATGCATGTATAAACTCAGCATTGAGCTGGGGCAATAGAGACAGAGGAGAGACAGAATTAGAAGCTGAGATGGAGAGAGAGAGACAGAGAGAGAAAACAGAGACACAGGGAGAGAAATAGAGAAAAACAGAGAGACAGAAAAAGAGGGACAGAAAAAAGAGAGACAACAACAAAGACAAACAGAAACAAAGAGAGAAAAGCAGAGACAGACAGAAAATGAGAGAGAGAAGGAGAAAACAGAGAGAGGGAGAGAGAAACAGACAGAGAGGTGAAAGCAGGGGAGAGAAAGGGAGAAAGGAAGGACAGTAGAGGGAAATAGAGAGATACGAGAGAGAGAGAGAGAGGAAGATGGACAGAGCGAGACAAGTTGGGCTGAAATCTGGGTGCTCTGCTGCCCTGTGACCTTTTCTCAGTGCTGGCCAGCAGGCAGCGTCAAACAAGGAACCTCCAACAAACATCTAATTGATGGCTCCAATGAAGAAAAACAAAACCGTGGGACCGAAGAACTATTTAAACTATAATTCAAAGAAATTTTTCTGATAAAAAGATTTGTAGATACAAGTTGATCCATATTTGAAGGATATATTATGTACCTACAAAATTTGATCCAGTATGGTTAACATGGAGAGAAAGCCTAGTAAACATTTTAGAATCTATATATACTCATTATCTGTTGTCCTATTGTTATAAGTTGTCCTATTATTGTAATTACTAACACCCTCTTTCATTTTTTTTTAAGTATTCTACTTTGGAAAATAAACTATAAGGTTACCATACCATAAGGTCAATAAAAATAAGATTAGCATCAGATTTCTGTATAGCAACATTTTATAGCAGAAATCACATAGAATGATCTTCAAGATGTTAATGCTTATAAAATTTAAGCTATGCATTTTAACATACAGCAAAAATAGTTTTAATTATAAAAGTTAACAAATAAATGAGTCCAAAAACGGAATGAGGGACTACTTTTCCCATGAAAACTTCTTATAAAATCTATTCGAGAACAAGCTTCAGAATCAAGAAATGATTGAAGAAACTTACAATAAAGTCTAGGATGAGGATTGATTTTATTTAGTTGTAGAACTGAGACTAAAATTTCTGGAAATAGGTAGATAATATTACATAAGACTGGATGTATTGACAATGCGAAACAATACAATTAACAAAAATGAAAAGGAAATGGGGAGAATAGGCTGAAAGAAGAATACTCATTTTCTTTTTGACTCATAGACTCAATGAAGAATAGATTTAATTCATAATTCAACAATAATAGCTAAAATTAAAAAGAGCCAGAATCGGGAAAGAAAAGTGAGTCACTTATGGTAGAAAAGCAATCAAGAATGTCAAAAAGAGGGGAAATCTCTGGTGATCTAGCAGTTAGGACTTGGTGCTGTCTTTGCCATGGCCCAGGTTCAATCCCTATTTGGGAAACTAAAATCCAGCACTTGTGTCTCACACACACACACACCAAAAAAAGCCAAAAAGAAGCACTAAAGATTTCATAAATACATTGATTTTTAGGTATACATGGCTCAGCAGGTTCCCCCATAAATAGACCACCTTGACAACATTGGAGAGCACATAGTTTGAGAGGAGAAGATTCTAAACCCAGTGTGGGTGTTTTGTGTGCTCAGTCACTCAGTCAAGTCCAACTCTTTGCAGCCCCATAGACTATAGCCCACCAGGCTTCTCTGCCCATGGAATTTTCCAAATAAGAATACTGGAGCAGGTTGCCATTTCCTACGCCAAGGGATCTTCCCAACCTGGGCATCAAACCTGTGTTTCTTGTGTCTCCTGTATTGGCAATCAGATTCTTTACCACTAGCAACACCTGGGAAGCCCAGAGTGATGACAAGCCTCATCAAACATTAAATAGTATATATGTTTGCTTAGTCGCTCAGTCCTGTGTGACCCTTAGCAACCCTTTGGACTGTAGCCCACCAGGCTCCTCTGTCCATGGGATTTTTTCAGGCAAGAGTACTGGGAATGAGGAAGTAATACAGGGAAGGGAAAGATACCAACATGGGGAACATTTACTAGTATGTTAGTGCTGTAGGCAGTTTGGACTTAAGACAGTTGGCACCTTTGGTAGATTATGTAGATGATACCACAGAGCTGACCTACAAAAATGGCAAGGCAGCTGGAGGATCTACCCATACACTTCCATGTCTTGTTTTCTCAGGGCTGCTCTCAAAAGCACGAGTACAGCTGTACCTCTAGCCTTCTCTACTTGGCTCAAGCATATCCTCTGGTTAGAGAATACCCTCAGGAACAGGAGCCAGCAGGAGGCAGGCAATTAATTGTATGGCATGTGAAAAAATCTGCCATATAATTCTTCTGAAATATGCAAAGAAATGAATGCCAAAAACTTAGAGAGAGAAAAAGAGTAAGAAATCCATATAATGAAAAGATTTACAAATAGTAAACCTAATCTGAAAATTATATTACAACTGGTGCTTCTGCCCTGGAGAAATGGAGACAACATACTTTTCCCTAGTTCTCCTGCAAAGCACAGGTAAAAACCACTGGTACTATATACACAGTGAGTATGAGGAAATTCTAAATGGTGGAAAGGGGGTAGACCAGCAGGAATTCCCCTAAGAACAACACAGCGGGGACGTGTCTGGGTTTCCTTTCTGCCTCTCATGTCCTAGATCAGTGCTAGAGAAAAAACATGCCAAATCAGAAATTCCAAGAGACTCAATAACCAACTTGCTCTATACAAAAGACAGAAAACTTTTAGATGATAATGCTCTATTCCAGCCAGTCCCCACAGAAAAAAAAATCTTGTACTCCA
This sequence comes from Bison bison bison, assembly GCF_000754665.1. Taxonomy (NCBI): domain Eukaryota; kingdom Metazoa; phylum Chordata; class Mammalia; order Artiodactyla; family Bovidae; genus Bison; species Bison bison. The sequence continues at coordinate 3,054,308 of NW_011495058.1, read as the reverse complement.
AGTGAGCAATCTCACTCCCTTCTGGGTGATGTCAGGGGAATGAAGTGGAAGTTAGGTTCCTCATACCCACCCAGCATATAACAATGGTCCACGCCTCCCCACAGTCAGTGAGAATAATGTGAGGAGACTGGGCTTCCATGCCCACTAGCTCCTATCCTTCCAGTTGGGTGGTGGCAAAGGAAGGTTGATGGTGATCAGGACTTTATCCACACCACCCATGATGTTGGAAGAAGCTAACATGTAGCAGTAAGGACATCTCCTATCTCTCCTGGTCAGAGTTGTATCAGCACAGAGCTAGTGGGAAGCCAGACCCCCACCCAAGCTATGAGCTATGAAAAGTCTTTCTCGCTAGAGAGTCAACAGAGGTCCAAGAGACACAATAACTGGCTTGCTCTATACAAAAGATGAAGAGAAAACCTGAACCTCCACCCCAAATGATATCCCAGAGGCAATAATCCTCTTCCTTTGATTAGTGCCTGGGGAGACCTGCTATGACAAAAGGTGTAAGTAAGATCAAGACCCTCAGAACCTAATACCCGAGTACTACACAGGTTTCAAGTGAAAATCACTAATCTTACCAACACCCAAGAAAATCACGACTCGAAGAAAAACAGACATCAACAGACACCAAAACTGAAATGACACCAGATGTTTCACCAGAAACCAGGAAAGCCAGAGGGCTGCACACATTTTTCAATGTGGCTAAGCACTTTGGAAGACAGAATGTCACTTTCTTACAGATCTAAACACAATCTTACCAATTATTCCAGGAATCAGGCTTCTAAGTACTCACTCAACTTTTTAAAAACTTAAGTGCATACAACAACCTGAATCTTGATGTTCATATCAATTTTGTTCAAATTATCAAAAACAGAAAACGACTTAGATGTCCTTCAACAGGTGAATAGACAAAAAAACTGTGCTATGTCATGGACTGTTTTGGGGGTGGTTAAAAAAAGTTATCAAGGCACACACAAAAAAATGCAGAAGAGCTTTAAATACATATTGCTACATGAAAAGTCAGTCTAGAGGAAGACTACATACTGTATGATTCTCATTTTAGGACACTCTGTAAAAGAAAAAACTGGGGCTTCCCTGGTGGCTCAGTGGTTAAAAATCCACTTGCCAGGGCAGGAGACACAGGTTTGACCCCTGGTGCAGGAAGATCCCACATTCTGGGGAGCAACTAAGCCAGTGTGCCACAACTATTGAGCTTGTGCTCTAGAGCCCAGAAAGCCCAACTACTGAAGCCCATGCACGTAGAGCACATGCTCTGCAAGAGGAGAAGTCACAGGAATGAGAAGTCCACATATCACAACTAGAGAGTCGCCCCCACTCTCCACAGCTAGAGAAAAGCCTGTACAGCAATGAAGACCCAGCACAGCCAAAAATTAATTAATTAATTTTGAAAAGGCAAAATTGTAGCCACAGTAAATGATCAGAGGATTCCAGGAGTTGAGAGAAAATTGTGGTGGATAAATAGGTAGAGTGCAGGAGATTCTAAGATTTTCAGATCATAGTGTTTTCCATGATATGGTAATTGAGAACTCAGGACACAATTCGTTTGTCAAGACACATATGACATTATGTGTGTGTGCATGCTCAGTCGCGTCCAGTTCTTTGCTACTCCATGGACTGTAGCTCCCCAGGCTCCTCTGTCCATGGAATTTTCCAGGCAAGAATACTAGGGTGCGTTGCCATTTCCTACTTGGCGGGATCTTCCCCACCCAGAGATTGAACTCATGTCTCCTGCTTTGGCAGGCAGATTCTTTACCACTGTGCCACCTGGGGAGTCCACATGGTATTATAGCACTGAGCAAACCTTACCGTATGTAAGTTCAAAATCATTCAGAAGACCAATGGTTTTAAGATGAATGCAGGCTGTGACAGAACAATCTAACACTAATATGAATGTGTGAAACAACCTCACAGGAGAGAATGGAAAAGGCGCTAGGCTACATAACTTCAGAAATGAGTAGAGGTTATTAAACTTGAGGCAGAAGGTATTGTACAGTATCACTGTACTTTATACATTTTTATCCCATGGAGGTACTGGTTACCAGTTTTATACATGCTTCTATACTCACACTGGAATTGAACACGGAAGTAAGTGGATAGTGGATGGTGAGAGAGAGAGTTTGTTTTTCTCTATTGAAGTGGGAAGTTAAGATTAGCAAGGGAAGGAGGATAGAAAGGTCTATAAGTTAATGGATTAGTGTTGAATACATCAGCAGGAACTCATATTTAGCTTAATATAGATACATAGGTCACATACAGTAATATTGAGATATATATGAATATTAATGAAGAATTGATGCTTTCTAACTGTGATGCTGGGCAAAACTCTTGAGAGTCTCTTGGACATCAAATCAGTCAATACTAAATGGGGGCTATCCAGGTAGCACTAGTGGTAAAGAATCTGCCTGCCATGGCAGGAGACAAGAGACACAGGTTTTATCCCTGGGTCAGGAAGATCCCCGGGAGGAGGACCTGGCAACCTACTCCAGTATTCTTGCCTGGACAATTCCATGGACAGAGGAGCCTGGTGGGCTATGGTCCATGGGGTCACAAACACTCAGACATGACAAGTGACTTAGCAGGCACACAATCCTAAATGTAATCAACCCTGAATATTCATTGGAAGGACTGATGCTGAAGCTGAAGCTCCAATACTTTGGCCCCCTGATGAGAAGAGCTTACTCAATAGAAAAGACCCTGATGCTGGGAAAGATTGAGGGCAGGAGAAGAAGGGGGCAACAGAGAATGAAATGGTTGGATGGCATTATCGACTCAGTAAACATGAGTTTAATCAAACTTTGGGAGATAGGGAAGCATGGTGTGCTGCAGTTCATGGGGCCACAAAGAATCAGACACAACTGAGTGACTGAACAACAACATGTACATTTACAGGTTAGCATAGACACATGTATTTCCTTATTTCATCAGCCAAAAGGGCCTGGAAGTAAGAATACTCCAGTAGCAGCTAGCACATATGATACCTGGATCTTGATTGCTAAGTTCATTTTACAGTAAAATATATCAGAACTCCTTGTAGAATTCCAGGACAGAGACTAGAAACATACAAGATGAGCCTGAAGCATCTCATATTTCTAGACAAGGAAGTAGTCACACACACATATATAGACACACGTATCATAATGATAAGGGGATATCAAATGAACATAGGAGCCAAGTGAAAGAGCCCCAATGGCCAAAATTGAAACAACTTGATCACAAAATAAAGTAGCATTGGATTATAACCTAAAGTATAAAATAAATAGCCATGAGTTCATACTGTTATAAATAAATGATTGAATCAATAAATAAAATGTAGAAGAGACAAAGCTCCTATGAAGAATTACAAATAATTCACATCAATAGTCCAGAAGCTCTTGGAGCATCACTTCTCACCACTCAAGTGTGGGCTGTACATGCCAATATCTTCCAAAAAATAATATACAAGAAGAAGGAAAAAAATGAGTAACTTTGGAGTGGGGAAATATGAAAATATACCCCAGCCAGGGAATCATGGTCTGCATCAATAGTGATGAATCATATTAGTATGCGTACCTGTTGTATAAAAAGAATTTGAGTGGTCTTTGCTCATGGTTCCTGGAAGGATACTTCAAACACTTGACTTTCCACAGTAACAGAAGTGTCTTGTTATTTGTGGTGGGCTCTTAGGTCCATGCCTAAGTTTATGTTAATGAGGTGACACAATGGGCCCTTAAAGAAATTCAGAGTGGGGCTGGTCAAACTGAGTTAGAAGCTCCAGCATCGTGATTAGAAAGTTGAGGCTTTGAGCCTTGTGATATCAGCTTGACCTCTAGGAACGTGCGGGGAGCTGGAGATTGAGTTCAGTCTAGTGGTTAATGATTCAATCAATCATTCCTTTGTAATAACACCTCAATACAAACCTTGGACTCGGTTCAGGTGAACTTCCTGGGTGGTGAAACATGTCAATATGCCACAAGGGAGATGTGTCCTAAGGACATGGATACTTCACATTTGGGAATTGAAAGACATCACCAAATCAGTCTCTTTTTTTCACTGACCCTTGGGTGAAGCCTTTGCAATAAAACTATAATAGCAAATATAGTGTCTTTCTGAGTTCTGTGAATAATTCTAGCAAATTATAGTGTGTACCCTCAAACTTGAAGCCAACTGATAAGAAGAGAGGATGGCCTAGGGGCCCCAGAGCTTGAGGTAGTGTAGGAAGTGAGGGAGTACTGTGGGCACTGTGCCCTTAACCTATGAAGTATCACCTGACTTCTTGTGATTAGAATCAGAATTGCAAGAGATGATGTAATAAAAATGGCACTTTATTTCTATCATCTTTCTTCCAAAAACCCATATCCCCAGTCTAACCATGAGAAAAATATGACAAATTCCAATAGAAAAATATTCTACAAAACACCAGCACTCCTTAAAATTGTTATCAAAAAGTCATCAAAACAAGGTAAAATCTGAGAGAAACTGTCACATCCAAGAGGAGTCTCAGGAGCCATGACTAAGTGTGGGTCATGGACAGGATCCTCCAGCAGAAAAAGAACGGTTGGTAAAAACTTGAGAAAACCTGAATATAGTATGTGCTTAGTCACTCAGTCATGTCTGACTCTTTGCGACCCCATGGACTGTAGCCCACCAGGCACCTCTGTCCATGGGGATTCTTCAGGGAGAAATACTGGAGTGGGTTGCCATGCCCTCCTTCAGAGAGCTTTCAACCAGGGATTGAACCCAGGTCTCCCACACTGCAGGCAGATTCCTTACCATCTGAGCCACCAGAGAAGCCCAAGAATACTGGAGTGGGTCGCCTATCCCTTCTCCAAGAGATCTTCCCAACCCTGGAATTGAACCAGGGTCTCCTGCATTGCAGGTGGATTCTTTACCAGCTGATCTACGAGGGAAGCCCCTATGTTGAGATATTACATACCTAATAGGACAGGCTGCATTAAAAATAGCAATACCATATAATGGCAAGGATATCTGGAACCTGTATCTTTGATTCTCTGGTAAGGAATGTAAAGTGACACAGCTACCTAAAAAATTAGTTTGGCATTTCTTAAAAAGTAAACATATACTTACATACCACACAGCAAAGTACACTCCTAGGCATTCAACCCAGAAAAGTGAAACCTTATGTCCATGTAGAAACCTGTTTGACCATTAATTACTGCCTTATTTGTAATAACCAAAACAAGGAAGAACCAAAATGTTATCCAACACAGTGTTCTCCCTTATTTGCAGTTTCACTTTTCATTGTTTCAGTTATCTGTGGTCAACTGCTGTCCAAAAATAATGAAAAAATTCCAGAAAAAAACAATTCTTCAGATTTAAATTGCATGCCATTCTGAGTAGTGTGATGTAATCTCATGAGGTGCAGCTCTAACCCACTGAGAACATAAACCACCATCGCAGTGCTAGTGTTCAAGTAACCCTTGTTTTCCTTAGCAATGGATCCAAAGTGCAAGAATTGTGAGGCAGGCAATTCAGATATGCCAAAGAGAAGTTGTGAAGTGCTTCCTTTCAGTGAAAAAGTGAGAGATGTAGACTTAATAAGAAAAAAAATCTGAACAATCTGTATGCTGAGATCACATGTGCTCAGTTGCTTTAGTCATGTCCAACTCTTTGCAACCATACAGATTATAGCCTACCAGGCTCCTCTGTCCATGGGATTCTCCAGGCAAGAATATTGGAGTGGATTGCCAATTCCCTTTCCCAGGGGATCTTCCTGACCCAGGGATAGAAACTATGTCTCCTGCATTGTAAGGGAGTTCTTTACCACTAGCACCACCTGGGAAGCCCATGCTGAGATTGCTAAAATTTAAATTAAGAACAAATTTTCTCTGAAATCGTGAAAAAGGAAAATTAAATTATTGTTAGTGGCACTTGTAGTTACTTTTCAAACTACCAAGAATTTCAGCCACAGTGCATTATAAATGCTTGGTTAAGATGAAAAAGGCATTCAATTTGTACAATAAGATATTTTGAGAGAGAGAAACTACATTTACACAACTTTTATTATAGTATATTATTATAACTGTTCTATTTTATTATTGGTTATTATTGTTAATCTCCTACTGCACCTAATCTATAAATTGAACTTTATCACACATATATGAATACAAAAAAAACCCCATAGTAAATTTAGGGTTGGGTACCATTCATGGTTTTTGGCATGTGTTGAGTGTTTTGTAACATATCTGCAGATAAGAGGGGACAACACTGAATAGTTAAACTGCAGTAGATACAAACTATTCAATACAGTTCAGTTCAGTGACTCAGTTGTGTCTGACTCTTTGCCACCCCATGAACTGCAGCACACCAGGCCTCCCTGTCCATCACCAACTCCTGGAGTTCATCCAAACCCATCTCCATTGAGTCGGTGATGCCATCCAACCATCTCACCCTCTGTCGTCCCCTTCTCCTTCTGCCCTCAATCTTTCCCAGCATCAGGGTCTTTTCAAATGAGTCAGCTCTTCTCATCAGGTGGCCAAATCAAGGGACTCTCAAGGGTCTTCTCCAACACCACAGTTCAAAAGCATCAATTCTTTGGCACTCAGCATTCTTTACAGTCCAACACCCACATCGATACGTGACTACTAGAAAAACCATAGCCTTGACTAGAAGGACATTTGTTGACAAAGTAATGTCTCTGCTTTTAATACGCTGTCTCAGTTCAGTTCAGTTCAGTTCAGTCGCTCAGTCGTGTTCTACTCTTTGCCACCCCATGAACTGCAGCACGCCAGGCCTCCCTGTCCATCATCAATTCCCGGAGTTCACTCAAACTCACATCCATAGAGTCAGTGATGCCATCCAGCCATCTTATACTCTGCTGTCCCCTTCTCCTCCTGCCCCCAATCCCTCCCAGCATCAGAGTCTTTTCCAATGAGTCAACTCTTCCCATGAGGTGGCCAAAGTACTGGAATTTCAGCTTTAGCATCATTGCTTCCAAAGAAATCCCAGGGCTGATCTCCTTTAGAATGGACTGGTTGGATCTTCTTGCAGTCCAAGGGACTCTTAAGAGTCTTCGCAACACCACAGTACAAAAGGATCAATTCTTCCACGCTCAGCTTTCTTCACATTCCAACTCTCACATCCATACATGACCACTGGAAAAACCATAGCCTGACTAGACGGACCTTTTTTGGCGAAGTAATGTCTCTGCTTTTGAACATGCTATCTACATTGGTCATAACTTTTCTTCCAAGGAGTGAGCGTCTTTTAATTTCATGGCTGCAATCATCATCTGCAGTGATTTTGGAGCCAAAAAAATTAGTCAGCCACTGTTTCCCCATCTATTTGCCATGAAGTGATGGGACTGGATGCCATGATCTTAGTTTTCTGAATGTTGAGTTTTAAGCCAAGTTTTTCACTCTCCTTTTTCACTATCATCAAGAGGCTCTTAGCTCTTCTTCACTTTCTGCCATAAGGGTGATATCATGTCTGAGGTTATTGATATTTCTCCTGGTAATCTTGATTCCAGCTTGTGCTTCTTCCAGCCCAGCATTGCTCATGATGTATTCTGTATATAAGTTAAATAAGCAGGGTGACAATATACAGCCTTGATGAACTCCTTTTCCTATTTGGAACCAGTCTGTTGTTCCATGTCCAGTTCTAACTGTTGCTTCCTGACCTGCATACAGGTTTCTCAAGAGGCAGGTCTGGTGGTCTGGTATTCCCATCTCTTTCAGAATTTTCCACAGTTTATTGTGATCCACACAGTCAAAGGCTTTGGCATAGTCAGTAAAGCAGAAGTAGATTTTTTTCTGGAACTCTTTTGCTTTTTTGGTGATCTGGCAGATGTTGGTAATTTGATCTCTGATTCCTCTGCCTTTTCTAAAACCAGCTTGAACATCTGTAAGTTCACAGTTCACTGACTGCTGAAGTCTGGCTTGGAGAACTTTGAGCATTACTTTGCTAGCGTGTGAAATGAGTGCAACTGTGTGGTAGTTTGAGCATTCTTTGGCATTGCCTTTCTTTGGGATTGGAATGAAAACTGATCTTTTCCAGTCTTTGGCCACTGCTGAGTTTTCCACATTTGCTGACATATTGAGTGCGGCACTTTCACAGCATCATCTTTCAGGATTTGAAACCGCTCCACTGGAATTCCATCACCTCCACTACCTTTGTTCGTAGTTATTCTTCCTAAGGCCCACTTGACTTCACATTCAAGGGTGTCTGGCTCTAGGTGAGTGATCACACCATCGTGATTATTTGGGTCATGAATATCTTTATTGTACGGTTCTTCTGTGTATTCTTGTCACCTCTTCTTAATATCTTAGGCTTCTGTTAGGTCCATACCATTTCTGTCCTTTATTGTGCCCATCTTTGCATGAAATGTTCCCTTGGTATCTCTAATTTTCTTGAAGAGAAGGAGAAAAGGAAAGATATAAGCATCGAAAGCAGGGTTCCAAAGAATAGCAAGGAGAGATATGAAAGCCTTCCTCAGTGATTCAATACTATTTGACTATAAAAATGAATACATATATATTAGTATGTATAAAGCTTTTACTAGATCTCAAATGAATTTTGCTATGTTAAAAAAAAAAAACAGCGTTCTCAAAAGGACATACAGTATGTGATTCCACATATATGACATTGTTAAAGTGTAAAATTAGAAGAATGGAGAATCAGTGGTTGCCATGGACTAGGGATGGTGTAAGGAGATGGTGTGTATGATTCGAAAGAGATAGCAGAAGACAGATCTTTGTCGTGACAGAACAGTTCTGTGTCTCAAGCAGGATGCTGCTGCTGCTAAGTCGCTTCAGTCATGTCCGACTCTGTGCGACCCCACAGACGGCAGCCCACCAGGCTCCCCCGTCCCTGGGATTCTCCAGGCAAGAACACTAGAGTGGGTTGCCATTTCCTTCTCCAATGCATGAAAGTGAAAAGTGAAAGTGAAGTCGCTCAGTCGTGTCTGACTCTTAGCGACTCCATGGACTGCAGCCCACCAGGCTAGTGTTACATAAATCTACACAAGTGACAGAATGACCTAGGACCAACCATATACACACATTATATTGATGTCAAATTCCTGCTGTCAACAGGGTACCATAGTTACTGTGGAGAAAACTCAGTGAAGGGTATGTGGGCTCCCTCTGTAGTATCTTTTCAGCTTCCAGTGAATCTATAATTACTACAACAGAAAAGGTCAAAAGAGGAGAGAAAATAAATGAAATGTCATTCTAAAGAGTGTGATTCACAATGAAGATTGACGTTACTAAGATCAATCCACCTAATAAAGATTTTAAGCCAAATAAGTAGAATGAAACAGATATATACCGATAAAAGGAGATTTTTAACACACTTCTCTAATCCTAGAAAGATAAAACAAACAAAATATTTTAAGTGAGTATAAAGAAAAGACACAAAAATCGTGTCCTGCCTTACTAGTGACTCAGTGGTAAAGAATCCACCTGCCAATACAGGAGATGCAGGTTTGATTCCTACGTCAGGAATAGGAGTAGGAAATGGTAACCCACTCCAATCTTTTTGCCTGGGAAATCTCATGAACAGAGTAGACTCTCAGGTTATAGTCCATGGAGTCTATATGTGACTCCAAAAGAGTTGTATGTGACTTAGCAACTAAACAACAGATTTTTACTAAAATCTATCACTGGATACTATGGAATTTTTTACTGCATATGAACATTTTCAAACACTGGCATCTAGTGTTTTTTTTTTTTTAAAAAAGAAGGGAAAATGAATAAATAGCACAATCAGCAGTGAACTAAAACTTGAGTAGCCCATAATGTGGATACTGTCTCCCATACCCCAACCTGGCCTGCACAAGAGGTAACCAGCAGACAGGTGTTCCACATGCCTCAGGTTTTCTTCAACTTTCTTCTTGAAGCTGTCATTGGAGAAGAGAGATGCCTCTGCTAGCAGGAAGGTCAGGCTACAAGTTAGGAGGAACCTTCCACCATTGAGGTACTAACAAGTGTTGAGTAAATATCAGTTTCCTCAACTCCATGAGGGTCGAGACAAGGGGCCATTCTGAAGTATTAATATGTTTTCCTGAGTCTTGTATAGGTGCTAAGTGGAATGGAGCACCATTGCTTGGGACAGTTATGTAGTCATGCTGTACCACCTCCTTAGTCCTTCATTATGCTTCCTGGGATCACCTTCCAACTTTGTCTCAGAGTCTGCTTTAGAGGAAATCTGAACTATGATAACTAGAAATTAATAACACACATACACAATGGTCCATTTACTTAGAAATATAAAGCTCACTATTAAAAACTCTTGGGTCAAAGAGAAAATACAATGAATAGAATGAATCTGCAGCATTTCTAGGGAATAAGCTTATTAAAGACAAGACAAATCATAATCTATCAGAAACAGCTACAGTGGTGCTCAGAAGAAACTTTGTTGCATTAAATGCCTACATTGATAAGAATGAAAATGTTCAATTCAAAAAATCTAACAAATAAATAAAATAAAGAAAAAATCATAAAATGTTGGAAAATATGAAATGTAGGGATTTGTAAAAAAAAAAAAAAATCAGCAAAATATAATACTACTTACCTGAAGTTTTTATAAAAGGGAGACTACAATTCCTAAGTTTAGAAATGATGAAAGGGAAGGAACCATTAAATTATTTTGTGCAAGTCTATAATAATAGAAATGACTAATTTCAGGATCTAGGAAGGGAAGATTCACACTGGGACATCCGATCCTGGGACATCTCTTATGGTAGAAAACTGGAGAGCTATTCAGCCTACCGGAATGAAGAAAAAGGAATTAGCTTGAGGGCACTCTCCTGTGCTTTGTGGTTGTTAATTTTATGTGCCAGTTTAATTGGGACACAGGATTGTCAGACATTTGGTCAATTATTCTGGGTGTGTCTATGAGAGTGTTTCTATGAGATTAGTATTTGAATCAGTAAACTGAAAAAAAGTAGGCTGTCCTCCCGGATGTGAGTGAGGCTCATCCAATTTTGCAAGGCTTGAATGCAATAAAAAGTTAAGTTAAAAGTAATTCTTTATCTCTTCTTGAAGGTTTTCAAACTAAGACAGTGATCTTCTGGCTCAGTTTAGATCTGAGACTTGAGCCATCTGCTCCTCCAGTTCACAAGTAACTGGACTCAGACTAGGATGATACCATTGGCTCTCCTGGATCTCCAGTTGGACTGCAGATCTTGGACTTCTTAGCTTCCATAAATGCATGAGCCTATTGCTTACAGTAAACATATATATTGGGCTCTGGAGAACCCAAGCAAAGCCATCCTCAAAATAAGATAATTTGAGCAATTAAAAGGACAATGACTATATATGACTGCTGCTGCTGCTAAGTCGCTTCAGTCATGTCCGACTCTGTGCGACCCCATAGACGGCAGCCCACCAGGCTCCCCCGTCCCTGGGATTCTCCAGGCAAGAACACTGGAGTGGGTTGCCATTTCCTTCTCCAATGCGTGAAAGTGAAAAGCAAAAGTGAAGTCGCTCAGTCATATCCAACTCTTCGTGACCCCATGGGCTGCAGCCTACCAGGCTCCTCCATCCATGGGATTTTCTAAGCAAGAGTACTGGAGTGGGGTGCCTTGCCTTCTCCATATATATATGACTAAAACATATCAAATATATAAAAATTCTGAAATCCATAATAATGTAGAATAAAAAGGTAGCCCATTGAATGGCTTTGGAGGTTACTGGAGCTCAAAAAACTAATAGAGGAAAAGAATTAGGCATCTTTATTGTGTATCTGATATAAACTATACTTTGGGATATTCCAATAACCGTAGTGGATGAGGGAAGATTCTTCTATAGGAAAAATTTTACCTGAACTATACAGAAGGAAAGATTGAATTAGGAAATTACCATTTTTCAGCCAAAATGAAATTACTGTTTCAGTTAATGATCTCATACCATTGGAACTCCAACTTCCAAGCCACAAGAAATAGGAGATAAATGAACAAGTTAAAATGATACCAGGAGGGAGATATTACCCACATTAGAATGTGGGACTTTCTACAGAAAAACTTCTTGGGATTCTTCATCAAACTCATGTCAAGAGAGGAACAGATTTAGGTTTGAACAAACCAATTACAAAAAAAATTTTTTACTCAGAGAAACATGAGTATGGGCTGTGTGTTTGATGACATTAAGAAATTAATACCAAAACCTGACCAAGAGGCCACAAAAAAAGAAAATTACAGGCCAATATCACTGATGAACATAGGTGCAAAAATCCTTAACAAAATTCTAGCAATCAGATTCCAACAACACATTAAAAAGATCATATACCATGACCAAGTGGGCTTTATCCCAGGGATGCAAGGATTCTTCAATATCTGCAAATCAATCTATGTAATACACCACATTAACAAAAAATTGAAAAATAAAAGCCATATGATTATCTGAATAGATGCAGAAAAAGCCTTTGACAAAATTCAACATCCATTTATTATAAAACCCCTCCAGAAAGCAGGAATAGAAGGAACATGCCTCAACATAATAAAAGCTATATATGACAAACCCACAGCAAACATTATCCTCAATGGTGAAAAATTGAAAGCATTTCCCCTAAAGTCAGGAACAAGACAAGGGTGACCACTTTCACCACTACTATTCAACATAGTTTTGGAAGTTTTGGCAGCAGCAGTAAGAGCAGAAAAACAAATAAAAGGAATCCAAATTGGAAAAGAAGAAGTAAAACTCTCACTGTTTGCAGATGACATGATCCTCTACATAGAAAACCCTAAAGACCCCACCAGAAAATTACTAGAGCTAATCAATGAATATAGTAAAGTTGCAGGATATAAAATTGACACACAGAAATCCCTTGCATTCCTATACACTAATAATGAGAAAACAGAAAGAGAAATTAAGGAAACAATTCCATTCACCATTGCAACAAAAAGAATAAAATACTTAGGAATATATCTACCTAAAGAAACTAAAGACCTATATATAGAAAATTATAAAACACTGGTGAAAGAAATCAAAGAGAGCACTAATAGATGGAGAAATATACCATGTTCATGGATTGGAAGAATCAATATAGTGAAAATGAGTATACTACCCAAAGCAATTTATAGATTCAATGCAATCCCTATCAAGCTACCAATGGTATTTTTCACAAAGCTAGAACAAATAATTTCACTATTTGTATGGAAATACAAAAAACCTTGAATAGCCAAAACTATCTTGAGAAAGAAGAATGGAACTGGAGGAATCAACCTGCCTGACTTCAGGCTCTACTACAAAGCCACAGTCATCAAGACAGTATGGTACTGGCACAAAGACAGAAATATAGGTCAGTGGAACAAAATAGAAAGCCCAGAGATAAATCCACGCACATATGGACACCTTATCTTTGACAAAGGAGGCAAGAATATGCAATGGAGAAAAGACAATCTCTTTAACAAGTGGTGCTCAGAAAACTGGTCAACCACTTGTAGAAGAATGAAACCAGAACACTTTCTAACACCATACACAAAAATAAACTCAAAATGGATTAAAGATCTAAACGTAAGATCAGAAACTATAAAACTCCTAGAGGAGAACATAGGCAAAACACTCTCTGACATAAATCACAGCAGGATCCTCTATGACCCACCTCCCAGAATATTGGAAATAAAAGCAAAAATAAACAAATGGGACCTAATTAAAATTAAAAGCTTCTGCACAACAAAGGAAACTATAAGCAAGGTGAAAAGACAGCCTTCAGAATGGGAGAAAATAATAGCCAATGAAACAACTGACAAACAATTAATCTCAAAAATATACAAGCAACTTCTGCAGCTCAATTCCAGAAAAATAAACGACCCAATCAATAAATGGGCCAAAGAACTAAATAGACATTTCTCCAAACAAGACATACAGATGGCTAACAAACACATGAAAAGATGCTCAACATCACTCATTATCAGAGAAATGCAAATCAAAACCACTATGAGGTACCATTTCACACTAGTCAGAATGGCTGCGATCCAAAAGTCTACAAGCAATAAATGCTGGAGAGGGTGTGGAGAAAGGGGAACCCCCTTACACTGTTGGTGGGAATGCAAACTAGTACAGCCATTATGGAGAACAGTGTGCAGAATCCTTAAAAAACTGGAAATAGAACTGCCATATAACCCAGCAATCCCACTGCTAGGCATACACACCGAGGAAACGAGAATTGAAAGAGACGCATGTACCCCAATGTTCATTGCAGCACTGTTTATAATAGCCGGGACATGGAAGCAACCTAGATGTCCATCAGCAGATGAATGGATAAGAAAGCTGTGGTACATATACACAATGGAGTATTACTCAGCCATTAAAAAGAATACATTTGAATCAGTTCTAATGAGGTGGATGAAACTGGAGCCTATTATACAGAGTGAAGTAAGCCAGAAAGAAAAACACCAATACAGTATACTAATGCATATATATGGAATTTAGAAAGACGTTAACAATAACCCTATATGCGAGACAGCAAAAGAGACACAGATGTATAGAACAGTCTTTGGGGACTGTTCTCTGTGGGAGAGGGAGAGGGTGGGATGATTTGGGAGAATGGCATTGAAACATGTATAATATCATATAAGAAACAAATCGCCAGTTCAGGTTCGATGCAGGATACAGGATGCTTGGGGCTGGTGCACTGGGATGACCCAGAGGGAAGGTATGGGGAAGGAGGAGGGAGGAGGGTTCAGGATGGGGAACATGTGTACACCCGTGGTGGATTCATGTTGATGTATGGCAAAACCAATACAATATTGTAAAGTAATTAGCCTCCAATTAAAATTTTAAAAAATTATTGTTAAATCTGTAAGGCATGGGGATTTTTTGTAATTCAGAAAACATTTTAATCATTTTGTAAATGTGTATTGAGGACCTTGTAGGCAAAATCAAATGGTCCTCCAGTTATAAACTGGAGAAGAGCAATCTATAAAGTTGTGGAAAATTATTGATGACTTTTGACATTGGATGATAATATATGGGAGTTTGTTATAGTAAGAAAAAAAAGCCCTTTGTATACCAGACAGCTATTATTTGTCAGACGTGGCCCAGAGGCCTGCACCAAACAGATGATTCTAGGGACTCAAGTCACTGGTGTGGTCCCTCCCAGACCAGCTCTTTACTCCCACATGGACGATTGTTATGGCCAAGGGACCAAGACTGTGGTAGATTAGTACAAACCCAGCTATCCTCATGTCAGGATAGAAGTTCTATCATGTACTCATACAAACAAGCATTGGTTACATACAGATAATGAAAAACTAGATTTTAAGAAACAGTGTAAGAGTTTAATTATCCCCTCCTCAGACACACACACACACACACACACACATATTAGTGAGAAAACTAAGGTCCAAGAAAGGAGGACTTTCCCAAAGCTATGCATGAAATTAGTGCAGGATAAGGCAGTGAACATCAGGAAATTCATACTTCCTTGCATGACAGCTATTCATTTATGGAAGATAATAGGCAGGCAAACAACCTTGAGGTTCCCAGGAGAATTTGGGGGACATATTGCAAGTTTTGAAGGTCTGAATCAGCAAGCAAGGGCAAGTACCAACTTGAACAATTGCTAAAGCTGAGCCCAGGCACAGCCCAGAGAGGAGCCTGCACACTGCTCGTAATACAAATGAGAGAGAGAACACAGATTTCCTCCCAGAGGCCTCCACCTCTGGGTACCTGTGAAGAGGGGACCCAATGCTGCCTGCTGGCCCTGCTTTATAACCTCTCTGTTAGGCAAGAGGTCCCAGTTGCTCCCTAGAACATTGAAAGGAAAAAGGGATGTCATACAAGGAGAGAGCAATTTATGTGTGGCATTTCTTTTCTTTTTTTTTTTTTGTCTTTTCATTTTTTTTAATTTATTTATTTTAATTGGAGGCTAATTACTTTACAATATTGTAGTGGTTTTTCCCATACACTGACATGAATCAGCCATGGGTTTACATTTGTTCTATAAAAACTACACTTAGAAACAAAGCAAAGCCAGGAAGTCATTAGCTAAAATGAGCCATGCACTGGCTGAGCTGAGTTCTCACCACTTGTCATGTCCCAAGTCCATGCTTTTCCCCTCCAGCAAATTACCAGGAGCCAAGTAACAGTAGCAAGAGCTGAGAGAGAACCATCTTCTCTTCAAAACATCACATGGGAGGCTTTATCAAAATAAGGGCCCAATAACTCACCTATCAGTGTACTTGCAACTTAACTCATTGAGAAACAATATCAGCAAGTCAGCCAAAGAGAAACCAGCCAACAAGCAGAAACAAAAATATTTCCAAAGTTGGTCAATAAACAAGACACATCTCTTTCCTACCTCCCCTTCAGTCATTTGCTTTCCATAGAGGACTTTCAGCTTTCCATCCCTATCATAAACCTTCACACATTGTCCGTCTGAGAATTTCCCATGGTGCCAAATCACGTATCTTGCTGCTGAGGGTAAACCATACCCATCTGTCTCTCGAAAAAAAAGAGAAACTGAGGAGATACTGACTGGAAATACAACTCACAGTTTATATTTCATTCACAAACAACAGTAAAGGGTAGGGGAGTAACATCTGAGATGAACATGGCTATCTTGAGTCTTTTCAATAAGAAAGATGTGAATGTCACACAAAGGCAGAGGGAAGTACCAATCTGCTCTTTCTGACACTCTGACAGAAGTTGAACTCTGGCTGTGGCATTTCTAAACAGAGAGTTTGGAGCAAGCTGTAGGTTTCATAACCATCACCATCAGATAAAAGGCAAGGAAGGCAATCCATAAGAGGAAATAGCATTTTCTAGTATTTAATTCTGCAAACTTATCACAAGAAGCTTCTACAAGGATGTTAGTTTTCTAAAAGATAGAAAAGCAATGTTCAGATGTATAATAATCCCTTACACACAAACATTCCTGTTGCAAACTTTCAGAAATTCAAAGAAATGTTCACATGTCCAATCACATTAATTAGCTCAGGTCTCTGCTGTAAATTGTCATGTGCATGCATTTTTCACAAGTGATTGTGCTTTTGTGTACTTTACTGTATAGTAATGTATAGAGTACAGTAGTAGAGTATTTCAAGCCCGACATGTCCAGAAGCAAACATAAAGCATTATTAATGTAGCTGGTACTGCTAAGAAGCAACAAGTGATAACAATGGAAACAAAAGTGAAAATAATTGAGAGAGTGGAGCAAGCAGAAAAGATGGAGACATCACTTGTCCTTATAACATGACTCATTCATTCAGCAGCACACAATTCTAAAGAATAAGGACAAGATTATGGAATATGTGAAGTCTGCTATACTGATCATGTTGACAAAAATATCAAAGAAGGATGGAAAAATGATAGATGAGGTGGAGAAACTTCTCAGTGTGTGGATACAGGATCAGCATCAGTATGGAGGCCTGCTCAGCTTAATGCTGATTCAAGAGAAAGATAAAAGTCTTTATGAAGACTTGACATGGCAAAGAATCAGAGGGCAAATCTTTTCATGCCAGTCAAGGCTGGTTTCATTGATTCAAGGCTAAAGCCAATTTTCACAATGTGAAAATAAAGGCTGAGGCAACAAGTGCAGATACAGTAACTCCTCAATAATTTCCTGAAATGCTTCCAGAAATTATTGATGAAGGCATGTATTTACCTGAGCAAGTATTTAATGTGGATGAGACAGGGACATACTGGAAGAAGATGCCAGCCTGAAGTTTCACCAGTAAGGAGGAAAAATTGATACCAGACTATGCAGCAGCAAAGGATAGGCTAACTCTGTTGTTTGGTGGCAATGATTCCAGGGGTATGAAGCTGAAGTCTCTTAGTTTATCATTCAGAAAATCCAAAAGCTCTTAAAAACTGAGCCAAGGCTTATCTTCCTGTTGTGTGGAAAACTAAACCCAGGGCCTGGGCTACACAGGCCATTTTCCAGGGCTGGTTTTTCCATTACTTTATCCCAGAGGTAGAGAAATATCACTTAGAGAAGGTTGTCTCATTCAACATTCTTTTGCTGCTTGACACTACTCTGGACCACCCTCCATTTATGGATGACTTTCATCCCAACTTCAAAGTAGTGGATCTGCCACAAAATATTACACTGCTCATCCAACCTATGGATCAGGGAGTGATAGCAACTTTCAAGAAATATTATTTATATCACATTTTTTATCAGGCAGTAAAGGCAAGTGATGAATCAGGAACAACCTTGAGACAATTTTGGAAAGACTAAGATATCTACAAGGCTATAAAAAACATTGACTTTGCTTGGTGTGAGGTTATGGCAGTCATCAAGAGTGGGGTTTGGAAGAAACTTTGCTTGCAGTTTGTTTACATTTTTCATGGATTTGAGAAGGTGGATGAGGAGTTTAAAGAGGTCTTCAGCAATTTAATGTCTTTCAGTGAGAAACTGGAGCTAGATCTGAAAGAGGACAAATTCCTTGAACTCCTTGTTATGCAACCTGAGGAACTGGTGGCCCAGAGAAAGGATGGAGAGAGACAAGAGGAAGAAGTAACCAAAAAAAAAAAAAAAACAAAAAA
>NW_011495058.1:3035059-3035759 GCF_000754665.1 Bison bison bison | reverse complement strand
AAAAAAAACCAAAGAGATTCACAGTGCAGGAGATGGCAAGGGGATGTTCTTTATTTGAGGAGGCACTGTTACATTTTGAGCCACAGAACCTGAGTAGTACTCAAAGTTTGCAGCAGCCATTCAAAATGCAATCCAGTGCAATCATGTCATCTATGATGAGTAAAAAAAAAAAGCTACTACCCAGACATCACTGGATCATTCTTTCAAGAGGATAGGTAGGTAGAATTGAATTTAGCAATGCACCAGAACAAGTGTCATCAATGACAGGCATGAGTGAAATCACACCATCTCCTCTTGTTGACGATCCTTCAGCTCTACGATGTCCTACCTACTCTCCCTTCTCCAGGCAGTAGCTTTTCTTACCTGTCCACTCGATGCCAGCTTTTGTTGGGCACAGCAACCCACTCCAGTATTCTTGCCTGAAGAATCCGCATAGACAGAGGAACCTGGTAGCCTGCAGTTCATGGGGCTGCAAAGAGACACAACTTAGCGACTAAGCACTGTACTTTTCAAGGTACTGTACTGTACGATTTACAATATTTTCTTTGTTTTTGTGTTTGTTTATTATGTATTGATGCTTTTGAACTGTGGTGTTGGAGAAGACTCTTGAGAGTCCCTTGGACTACAAGGAGATCCAACCAGTCCATTCTAAAGGAGATCAGCCCTGGGATTACTTTGGAAGGAATGATGCTAAAGCTGA
>NW_011495058.1:3032855-3034959 GCF_000754665.1 Bison bison bison | reverse complement strand
AGGGGACGACAGAGGATGAGATGGCTGGATGGCATCACTGACTCGATGGACGTGAGTCTGAGTGAACTCTGGGAGTTGGTGATGGACAGGGAGGCCTGGCGTGCTGCGATTCATGGGGTCGCAAAGAGTCGGACATGAGTGAGCGACTGATCTGATCTGATCTGATCTGATTATGTATTATTTGTGTGAAAAGTATTATAATCCTATTACAGTACAGTTACATAGCTGATTGTGTTAGTTGGGCATCTAGGTCAACTTTGCTGGATTTATGAACAAACTGGATTTGCAAACATGCTCTTGGAATAGAACTCATTCATATGCAGGGAATTTATAGTATACAGGATGATTCTTGAGCACAAACCAAGGCTTCACACCCACTAAAACTCAGTGAGGGTGATTCTGAGGCTGCTACGGTTACAAGGCCCTGATATGCAGCTTCCTGAGCTCTAAACTCTATGAAATGAATGCCAATGAGTGCTGTGCTTGCAGGAGTACACAGGGAGTCCCCTCCTAACCTGTCTTCTGTAAGCCTCTTCTGCCAGGTGGACTTTCAATAGACCCTGAGTAGCAGACCACCAGAAGCCATATTCTCTTCCACTTAAAACCCCAGATCCAAGCTGTTTTGGGTGCCAGAGGCCAGGCAATGGGCTGATGTGCTGTTGGCAGAATGCTCTTACCACCTGTTTTTGTTCCCTAGGACTCCTGTAACAAAGTACCACAAACTGGGTGACTAAGACAGACATTTATTGTTTCACAGTCCTGGAGGCCCTAAGTCCAAGATGGCAGTGTGACAGGGCAGTGGAAAGATCCTTACCTTCTGAAGACACCAGGGTGGATCCATTCCAGGCCTCTCTCCTGCCTTCTGGGATTCGGAATTATTTGGTGTAAGGTGGGTGTGAGCATTCCTCCAGATGATTCCATTTTCATCTCGAGGTTTAGACTAGTAAGGATACACCTAGTATTACCTTGCCCTGAGATAAGAGTGGATGGAACAAATCCCTGAGTGAATCTGAGTCAAAGGTGGTGAGAAACAGGCTCTTGCTAAGTGAAATTTTCTTATGCATGGGGAGGGGCAGTGAACAGACACTGCTTGTCAAATGCGTTTGTGCACTTTAAAGAGTAACACCACATTGAACCCTATCTTGGTGCCATCCACAGTGGACAAGCTCCCAGGACAACACTGAAGACCTCTCCTCTGCCTCCACATCCTGCTTCCTTTGACTTCTAATGCTTTTTCTGTTCCCCTGAGCCCCACCTTCTCCCCCAGGGCATCAGAGACCATTAGCACACTTGAGAGTTGTAAACAAATTGCTTTAATTGATGAGTTTAATACTGGATTGGTGGGATTGGTCTAAAAATAACCAAATATAATAAGTTTAATTGTTTTTAAGAGCTTCTTTTTGTGAACCATAATAAACTCTGGTTCTGTATTTGTCTAATTAACTGTTTCTGTTGAAACTGCTTGGATGGATCTGTCTTAAATATTTAAAACACATGATTTGAATTGGTTATAAATATGTGCATATGAAATGGTGAACAGTCCCTCTTGACACTCCTCTGGGAGAAACATGTGTGGTTAGTTACAAGGTGGTGGTTCATCCATATGTCTCACTCCAACAGCATTGTTTTCCCAAAGCAGAACATGGGCACACTGGTCAGAAGTTTCTGCCTCTGTTGGTAAATTCATATTGAAAGCTTTTCAGTCCTCTGCATTTGAACTGATCCCATGGAGTATCGTGGCAATCCTGCCCTCCCACCACTTTGACACTGGTTACCTTGGGTTTCGGTAGTGGTAAAATATGAGTATATCATATATAGAGTCATCCCCAGGCATGTACTACTTCATGGAGAATGAAAGACTTGGTAGATGAAAATAAACATAAATAAGACTGCTGCACTAGGAGCTTAAAAAATGTACAAGTTGCTGCTAATCTATTAATTAACATGGTCTCTAATCCAAGAGATCCAGCTAAAATATTTGGTGGATGCTGTGATTGGTTATGATTATACAGTGGAAGTGAGAAATAGATTTAAGGGCCTAGATCTGATAGATAGAGTGCCTGATGAACTATGGGATGAGGTTCGTGACATTGTACAGGAGACA
>NW_011495058.1:3031650-3032755 GCF_000754665.1 Bison bison bison | reverse complement strand
GGGGAGGCCTTCCAAATAGCTGTGAAAAGAAGAGAAGTGAAAAGCAAAGGAGAAAAGGAAAGATATAAACATCTGAATGCAGAGTTCCAAAGAATAGCAAGAAGAGATAAGAAAGCCTTCTTCAGCGATCAATGCAAAGAAATAGAGGAAAACAACAGAATGGGAAAGACTAGGGATCTCTTCAAAAAAATCAGAGATACCAAAGGAATATTTCATGCAAAGATGAGCTTGATAAAGGACAGAAATGGTATGGACCTAACAGAAGCAGAAGATATTAAGAAGAGATGGGAAGAATACACAGAAGAACTGTACAAAAAAGATCTTCACGACCCAGATAATCACGATGGTGTGATCACTGACCTAGAGCCAGACATCCTGGAATGTGAAGTCAAGTGGGCCTTAGAAAGCATCACTACGAACAAAGCTAGTGGAGGTGATGGAATTCCAGTTGAGCTATTCCAAATCCTGAAAGATGATGCTGCGAAAGTGCTGCACTCAATATGCCAGCAAATTTGGAAAACTCATCAGTGCTCACAGGACTGGAAAAGGTCAGTTTTCATTCCAATCCCAGAGAAAGGCAATGCCAAAGGGTGCTCAAACTACCACACAATTGCACTCATCTCACACGCTAGTAAAGTAATACTCAAAATTCTCCAAGCCAGGCTTCAGCAATATATGAACCGTGAACTTCCTGATGTTCAAGCTGGTTTTAGAAAAGGCAGAGGAACCAGAGATCAAATTGCCAGCATCCGCTGGATCATCGAAAAAGCAAGAGAGTTCCAGAAAAACATCTATTTCTGCTTTATTGACTATGCCAAAGCCTTTGACTATGTGGATCACAATAAACTGTGTAAAATTCTGAAAGAGATGGCGATATCAGACCACCTGATCTGCCTCTTGAGAAATCTGTATGCAGGTCAGGAAGCAACAGTTAGAACTGGACATGGAACAACAGACTGCTTCCAAATAGGAAAAGGAGTTTGTCAAGGCTGTATATTGTCACCCTGTTTATTTAACTTATATGCAGAGTACATCATGAGAAACTCTGGGCTGGAAGAAGCACAAGCTGGAATCAAGATTGCCGGGAGAAATATCAATAACCTCA
>NW_011495058.1:2992372-3031047 GCF_000754665.1 Bison bison bison | reverse complement strand
AGATGGCTGGATGGCATCACTGACTCGATGGACGTGAGTCTGAGTGAACTCCGGGAGTTGGTGATGGACAGGGAGGCTTGGTGTGCTGCGATTCATGGGGTCGCAAAAAGTCGGACACGACTGAGAGACTGATCTGACCTGATCTGATCTGATCTGTGATTGGTGGTTTTTACACCCCATTGAGAACCCCATATATGGTATGAAAAGGCAAAAAGATAGGACACTGAAAGATGAACTCGCCGAGTCTGTAGGTACCTAATATGCTACCAGAGATCAGTGGAGAAATAACTCCAGAAAGAATGAAGAGATGGAGCAAAAGCAAAAACAATACCCAGTTTTGGATGTGACTGGTGATGGAAGTAAAGTCCGATGCTGGAAAAAGCAATATTGCATAGGAACCTGGAATGTTAGGTCCAGGAATAAAGGCAAATTGGAAGTGGTCAAACAGGAGATGGCAAGAGTGAATGTTGACATTTTAAGAATGAGTGAACTAATGGACTGGAATGGGTGAATTTAATTCAGATGACCATTATATCTACTACTGTGGGCAAGAATCCCTTAGAAGAAATGGAGTAGCCCTCATAGTCAACAAAAGAGTCCAATGCAGTACTTGGATGCAATCTCAAAAACAACAGAATGATCTCTGTTCGTTTCCAAGGCAAGCCATTCAATATCATGGTAATTCAAGTCTAAGCCCCAACTAGCAATGCTGAAGAAGCTGAAGTTGAATAGTTCTATGAAGACCTAAAAGAACTTCTAGAATTAATACCCCAAAGAGATGTCTTTTTCATTACAGGGGACTGGAATGCAAAAGCAGGAAGTCAAGAGGTACCTGGAATAACAGGCAAACATGGCCTTGGAGTACAAAACAAAGCAGGTCAAAGGCTAACAGAGTTTTGCCAAGAGAACACATTGGTCATAGACAAACACCCTCTCCCAACAACACAAGAGAATACTCTACATACGGACATCACCAGATGGTCAACACCAAAATCAGATTGATTATATTCTTTGCAGCCAAAGATGAGGAAACTCTATACAGTCAGCAAAAACAAGACTGGGAGCTGACTGTGGCTCAAATCATGAACTCCTTATTGCCAAATTCATACTTAAATTGAAGAAAGTAAGGAAAACCATTAGACAATTCAGGTATGACCTAAATCAAATCCCTTATGATTATACAGTGGAATTGAGAAATAGATTCAAGGGATTAGATCTGATAGACAGAGTGCCTGAAGAACTATGGACAGAGGTTCATGTCATTGTACAGGAGGCAGTGATCAAGACCATCCCCAAGAAAAAGAAATGCCAAAGGTGAAATGGTTATCTTACAAATAGCTGAGAAAAGAAAAGATGCTAAAGGCAAAGGAGAAAAGAAAAGATATACACATTTGAATGTAGAGTTCCAAAGAATAGCAAGGAGAGATAAGAAAGCCTTCCTCAGTGATCAATGCAAAGAAATAGAGGAAAGCAATAGAATGGGGAAGACTGGAGATCTCTTCCCTGGTGGCTCAGAGGTTAAAGCGTCTGCTTGCAATGCAAGAGACCTGGGTTCGATCCCTGGGTCAGAAAGATCCCCTGGAGAAGGAAATGGCAATCCATTCCAGTATTCTTGCCTGGAGAATCCCATGGACAAAGGAGCCTGGTGGGCTACAGTCCACGGGGTCAAAAAGATTCGGACATGACTGAGCGACTTCACTTTCACTTTCACTTAGAGATCTCTTCAAGAAAATTAGAGATACCAAGGGAACATTTCATGCAAAGATGGGCACAATAAAGGACAGAAATGGTATGGACCTAACAGAAGCAGAAGATATTAAGAAGAGGTGGAAAGAATATACAGAAGAAATATACAAAAAGAACTTCATGTGTGTCATATATTCATGAGGGTATGATCACTCACCTAGAGACAGACATCCTGGAATGTGAAGTCAAGTGGGCCTTAGGAAACATCACTATGAACAAAGCTAGTGGAGGCGATAAAATCCCAGTTGAGCTATTTCAAATCCTAAAAGATGATGCTGTGAAAGTGTTGCACTCAATATGCCAGCAAATTTGGAAAACTCAGCAGTGGCCACAGGACTGGAAATGGTCAATTTTCATTCCAATCCCAAAGAAAGGCAATGCCAAAGAATGCTCTAACTACCACACAATTGCACTCATCTCACATGCTAGTAAAGTAATGCTCAATATTCTCCAAGCCAGGCTTCAATAGTATGTGAACCATGAACTCCCAGATGTTCAAGCTTAGAACAAGGATTTAGAAAAAGCATAGGAACCAGAGATCAAATTGCCAACGTCCATCGGATCATCAAAAAAGCAAGAAAGTTCCATAAAAATATCTATTTCTGCGTTATTGACTACACCAAAGCCTTTGACTGTGTGGATCACAACAAACTGTGGAAAATTCTGAAAGAGATAGGAATACCAGACCACCTGACCTGCCTCCTGAGAAATCTGTATGCAGGTCAGGAAGCAACAGTTAGAACTGGACATGGAACAATAGACTGGTTCCAAATTGGGAAAAGAGTATGTCAAGGCTGTATATCATCACCAAGCTTATTTAACTTATATGCAGAGTACATCATGCAAAATGCCAGACTGGATGAAGCACAAGCTGGAATCAAGTTTGCCGGGAGAAATATCAGTAATCTCAGATATGCAGATCACACCACCCTTATGGCAGAAAGTGAAGAATTAAAGAGCCTCTTGATGGAAGTGAAAGAAGAGGGTGAAAAAGTTGGCTTAAAGCTCAACATTCAGAAAACTAAAATTATAGCATCTGGTCCAATCACTTCATGGCAAATAGATGGGGAAGCAATGAAAACAATGAGAAACTTTATATTTTGGAGCTCCCAAATCACTGCAGATGGTGACTGCAGCCATGAAATTAAAAGACCCTTGGTCATTGAAAGAAAAACTATGACCAACTTAGACAGCATATTAAAAAGCAGAGACATTACTTTGCCAACAACGGTCCATCTAGTCAAAACTATGGTTTTTCCAGTAGTCATGTAGGGATGTGAAAGTTGGACTATAAAGAAAGCTGAGTGCTGAAGAATTGATGATTTTGAACTGTGGTGTTGGAGAAGACTCTTGAGAGTCCCTTGGACAGCAAGGAGATCCAACCAGTCCATCCTAAAGGAAATCAGTCTTGAATATTCATTGGAAGGACTGATGCTAAAGCTGAAACTCCAGTACCTTGGCCACCTGATGTGAAGAACTGACTCACTAGAGAAGACACTGATGCCAGCAAGATTGAAGGTGGGAGGTGAATGGGACAACAGAGGATCAGATGGTTGGACGGCATCACCTACTCAATGGACATGAGTTTGAGTAAGTTCTGGGAGCTGGTGATGGACAGGGAAGCCTGTTGTGCTGCAGTCCATGGGGTTGCAAAGAGTTGGACAAGACTGAGCAAATGAACTGAACTGATAGTCCCAAGGTGGTCATAAAGGGCTGTCAGCAGACTAACTCCAAGTCATTCCTTAAGACAATTTTCAGCTAAAATAATCTTATCCATAGATGCTTCTGCAGCCTATTATAATATCACGTGAAAATTGGATGCCCCTCCAGTGGAGAATGTGTCTGTATGAATACAGATTAAGTGGGAGGGAATCACTTCCATTCTGACATGAATTGAATATTTTCTGTTACAAACTGAAGTGTTTTCTAGACCTGTGATTCCTACCCTTGTTGAATATTAGCATTATCTGCAGAGCTTTTATAACATGCCATGGCCTTGGCCCCATCTGAGAGTATATAATCCAAATCTGGAAAGTGCTCAGAGAACTTTTCACAGTGTATGGAATCAAAGATTGTATCATGAGGTTCTTGATCAAAGACATGGGACATGAGCTTCAGGGACTCAGATGATCAGCAAAATCTCCAGTGAAACAGTCTGCAGCTGGAAAGCATGTGTCTCCTGGCTGAGAGCCCATCAGCTTCCCCAGATGGAGGAATGGAAATTTATCAGATTCCCACATATGATGTTCTTTCATGTAAACTCAAATGTTTAGATCAATAGTATGTGCCAAAAAGCATATGTCCTTGTGAGTCCAGACAGTGGATTCAGTCACTCTCAGCTAAATCCTGTGTCTTTGTCACCTCTCCTAGTCCCAGAACTGCCTTGGGCCCTGTTGTGTGGCTACAAGGAGAGGCAGAGAGTACCTGGCCTAGGCTGGACCTGCAGGTGGGGAGCTGCATCTCTAAGAGAGCCAACATGGACAATCCTTGTTTCTCATCTGGGTTTGCTGCACCGTACACTGCCTTACACACCCTAGACTGTGGTGGACACACATGCACCCATGCATACCACACAGACACACATACAGACATATGCATGCATACTACATACTACATACAAAAGTACACACCATATACAAAAGCATTTCTCAATTTGGTTATGTAACTGTCCTGCTCACAGTGGCATTCGGGAGTTTTACAGGTTTGTAGTCACTGTCCATTTTAATTGGTATAGTCACACAGATCCTTTGTGTTCAGCTTAAATCTCTGATCTAGACCTGGACTGGCCTTTGTTTCATCTCATCCATAATAGTAGGGCTGCCAGATGAAGCACAGGACACCCAGTTATGTTTGGATTTCTGAAAAGGACAACAGCAAAATTAATTTAAGTATGGCCCAAATATTGCCTGGGATACATACTTATTACCAAACACTATTTGCTCTTGATCTGAAATTCAAATCTAACTAGGAATTCTATAGTTATCTTTGCTACATCTGACAACCTTACCTAGAAGGGCAGTGATGTCTATGGCTGGGGCCCACTCTGTGGGTTTATAACACCAGTGCATCAGAGGAGGTGAAGGTGTCCAAGGTGGTAAAGGTTTGAAGATCTCTGGGACTATTTGGCGCCATCTGAATTACGAATAAAATTAAAGATAATTAAAAACAGACGTGCCCCCGAATGTAACACTACTTGTTTGTAATTACTGTCATTCTTAAAAACTCTTTATTGCGCCTCAAACTGAAGTTTAGCGAACCATTGCCAAATATGTGGGGTTTCCCACACTTCATGTCACAAGGGAAACTGCATGGAGGCTGAGTCTCGCAGGCTTATTCCTGTGCCTACAACATCCTGCAATTAGATGACACAGTCCATTCCTGTATTTATCTTAAGGAGTTTATAACCTCTTGGAGGAAATTATAAACTTCCTTTTTATCCTGAGTCTTACTTGGTATAAGCAAAAACATAGATGTCTTGGTTTATAGTGAAGAGAGAACTGAATCTCTAGAGACTTTGTAACTGTAGTTTCATGCCCACAGCTCTCTTATTTACATAGAAAATAATTATAAAAACAACTTTAAAACATGCCCACTTACTTCACACTTATACTTTGAGATTATTGATATGCTGAATTTACTATATCCATATTCCATATAAAATGTTGAAATAAGATTGTCTTCATTCTAATGCCATAGTGCCATTCTTTTCTGGTCCTCATATATTATTATTTTGTTGTTTTCTGGTCTCTATTCTATTTTCTGTGCTATGGAAGATATTAGATAAGTGGTCTATCCAAGGCTGTTGTTCCAATAAATGCACACTGATAGTCTCGTTGTCACTGTAAGTGGTTTTTATATTCTAATAATGAGTGGTAACATATTCAGCGACCTTTGTGTATCATGCCTTGTGTCAACTGCTGGGATATACTCTTCACTCAATTCTCATAATATTGATTTGGCCAAAAAATTTGCTTTGTTTTCTTCCATAAAGTGGCTCTAGTGGAGCTTAGATGTCTTTAGCTTCATTTGAAACAATTTGTTAGATTGCACTGTGACAGCTGTCATATCAGCGTGCATTAAAAAAAAGAAACAAGCTTATGAAAATGGGTGAGTTTTTGTTTAACCATTTTAATAATGAAGATGGAAAAAAGCAACATTTTTAGCGCATTATGCTTTATTATTTCAAGAATCGTAAAAAAAAAAAGCAACTAAAACACACACAAAAAGACTTGTGCAGTGTGTAGAGAAGGTGC
Organism: Bison bison bison; assembly: GCF_000754665.1. Lineage (NCBI taxonomy): Eukaryota > Metazoa > Chordata > Mammalia > Artiodactyla > Bovidae > Bison > Bison bison. The sequence continues at coordinate 3,025,048 of NW_011495058.1, read as the reverse complement.
TGAGATTTATCCAATGTATCAAGAGGGGTGTGCAAAGTTTCATGCTGGAGTTTTCTCACTGGATGATGCTCCACAGTTTGATAGCCACCAAACTGAGACGTTAATGGAGAATGATAAATGTTATACCACGCTATCTTAGCCGACGTACTCAAAATATCCAAATCAAGTGTCGGAAATTATTTGTACCAGCTTGGTTATGTTCATTGCTTTGATGTTTGGGTTCCACATAAGTCAGGCGAAAAAAGCCTTCTTGGCAGTATTTCTGTATGATTCTCTAAGGAAAATGTTCCATTTTTAAAACAAATTGGTCAAGGAAAAATAGGTGCTGTACAATAATGTGGAATGGAAAAGATCTTGGGGCAAGTGAAATGAACCACCACCAACCACACCAAAGGCAAGTCTTCATCCTAGGTGATGTTGTGTATACAGTGGGATTGGAAGGCAGTCCTCTGTTATGAACTCCTTACAGAAAACCGAACAATTAACTCCAACAAGTACTGCTTGGAAAATGCAAGACTGTATGTTTCTTTGAAGACCAGACAACTGTCACAGCTTGGCTGGAAAGTTCTGATTCATCCATTGTATTCACTAGACATTACACCTTCAGATCATTTATGTCAGCCTTTGCAAAATTCTCTTAATGGAAAAAAATTCAATTCTCTGGAAGACCATAAAAGGCACCTAGAACAGTTCTTTATTAGAAAGATAAAGATTTGGGGGGAGATGGAATTATGAAGTTGCCTGGAAAATGGCAGAAAGTAGTGGAACAAAATAGTGAATGTGCTGTGTCAATAAAGTTCTTGGTGAAAATGAAATATGTGTCTTATTTTTACTTAAACACTGAAGGAATTTTTTGGCCAAACAAGCAGTTTAATAAATTAGAAACTATACTGAACCTGGAGAAGGCAATGGCACCCCACTCCAGTACTCTTGCCTGGAAAGTCCCATGGATGGAGGAGCCTGGTGGGCTGCAGTCCATGGGGTCCCTAAGAGTCGGACACGACTGAGCGACTTCACTTTGACTTTTCACTTTCATGCATTGGAGAAGGAAATGGCAACCCACTCCAGTGTTCTTGCCTGGAGAATCCCAGGGACGGGGGAGCCTGGTGGGCTGCCGTCTATGGGGTCACACAGGGTTGGACACGACTGAGGTGACTTAGCAGCAGCATACTGAACCTAGTTTCATATCTAAGGAAAAATCATAGTGAATTATAATTCCTAACTATAGTGCAAGCCATCTTCCTTAGTAGAAGTGAAAAATAGAAACATTAAATTGTAAATCAAATAATTCTTCAGGAGTAATTCTTAACTAACCTATATTGGGCTCCTAGATGAGCAGTTTCAACTGAACTGAGAATTTCAAATAACCAAAGCATATGGCTGGTTTGTATCATGTAGATAAAAATACATGTAAAATGTAGACCCCTACTTGGCATTGTCACCTCTAACATGTAGGATAAAGTAAAACTTTCAAAAATGTGCTTAAGAAAATAGTTTTCTGGGATATTAATAAGTGCCACATGACAGGAGGATCTATATTCAAAAGGATATGCTTGGTTAAACAAAATGTAATGGCTTTTCTTGACTCTAAGACTTTTCCTCTGTGAATGTGTGCTCCAGTTACCATAGCTGCACAACAAGCATTCCCTACTCAGTTGCATGAAACAACAACCATTTGATCATAAGCTTAGGTTTGTGGATTAGGAATGGAGACATAATAGTGCAGCAAAATCTGTTGGAGGTCGTTAGGAAGACTCATTACTTAGGAAGATGCAATGACTGGGGGTTGGAGTCATTGGAAGGCTTCTGTAATCTTCGTGTATTGTACCTAAGCTTGGAGGAGGTAAGACAAGGACTTTTCATCAGGTGCACTTATGCCTCACCAACACTTGTTATTTTCTGTTCACATTTGTTTTTTGATAGTAGCCATCCTAATGGATGTGAATTGGCATTGTACTGTGTTTTTGATTTCCATATCCCTAATGTTTATTGATGCTGAGCATCTTTGCATGTGCCTGTTGGCTGTTTGTGTATCTTGTTTGGAGAAATATCTATTCAAGTTTTTTATACATTTTTTTAAATTGGGTTGTTTGGTTTCTTAGTTGCTGAATTGTAGGGGTTCTTTGGAGAAGGCAATGGCACCCCACTCCAGTACTCTTGCCTGGAAAATCCCATGGAAAGAGGAGCCTGGTGGGCTGCAGACCATGGGGTCGCTAAGAGTCGGACACAACTGAGCAACTTCAGTTTCACTTTTCACTTTCATGCATTGGAGAAGGAAATGGCAACCCACTCCAGTGTTCTTGCCTGGAGAATCCCAGGGACAGGGGAACCTGGTGGGCTGCCGTCTATGGGGTCACACAGAGTTGGACATGACTGAAGCGACTTAGCAGCAGCAGCAGCAGAGATTCTTTATATATTCTGGATAGTTATTCCACATCAGATATATGAATTGTAAATATTTTCTCCCATTCCATGGCTTGCATTTTCACTTTGTCAATAGTGTTCTTTGATCTGCCAAAGTTTTTATTCTTGATGAAGTTCGATTTATCCATTTTTTTTCTTTTGTTGCCTGTGTTTTTGGTGTCATCCCCCCCCCAAAAAAATAATTGCAAAATCCAGTGTCATAAAGCTTTTCTCCTATGTTTTCTCCTACCTCAATGTAAAAGAATAAGTTATATTGTTTTAGCTCTTATATGTAAGTCTTTGATGCATTTTTGGTGAATTTTTGTATTTAGTGCAAGGTAAGAATTATCCTGCTTTCCCAATGTCATTTGTGAAAGAGTCAGTAAACTTTTAACCACACAATTTTAACATAGCCAGAGACTATTGTTTTATTCCACCTTTTTACTCTCCCCTTCCTTTGAAAAAGAATGTTGAGTTTTTCTCTGGGATTGCTAACCAGAACACTCTTTTTTAAGTAGATATATATTGTCACGTGAGTAAAATCAAGTCAGTAAGGGAGAATCACAGACAGCAAAGAATCTGCCTGCAGTACGGGAGACTGGGTTCGATCCATGGGTTAGGAAGATCCTCTGGAGGAGGGCATGGCAACCCACTCCAGTATTCTTGCCTGGAGAATCCCCATGGACAGAGGAGCCTGGCCGTCTACAGGACTGAGCGACTAAGCACAGAAGGGAGAAACAAAAGTACTGTGTATACTTCTAGAAAGGCAGATTATAAAGAGTGTATTTTATATAAGGAAAACCTTTTTAGAATTCTCCCTTTTTTCTGCTGCCAGCCTAGAACATGAACATGGAGACTAGAGTTCTATAGGCAGAACAAAGAGATGACCAGGGAACAAAGCGTCATGATGGAAAAGGTAGGAGACCTGGTCTCTGAAGACGTCACAGAGCTACCACATCAGCCTTACTTGGATCACCACATAATTTTAGATTAAAGAAATAAACTCCTTATAGCAAGTCTCTTATTTATTCCTATTTTTTTCGGATAATCCTACTCTTTTCTTATATATAATTTATGTATTCTTTATAATGTATTAACTTGTTTGAGTTTTGTTAGAAGTATACTCCCATGAAACTGTGACAACCAAGTTACTAAACATTTCCATTATGTCCAGAAGATTCTCTGTTCTCCTTTGCATCCATCTTTTCATCTGACTTGGGCCTCAGGCAACCATTGTTCTTCTCTGTGTATGTGTGTGTGTGTGTGTATGTGTGTTCTATCACTATAAAATTGTTTTTTATAGAATTTTTCATAGGTGAAAGCCTACAGTACTCTTTTATGTCTGTTTCTTTCATCCACCATAATGATTCTGACATTCATCTACGTTGTAATATGAATCATGGTTTGCTTCTTTATGTTGCTCAGAGTCGTCCATCCTATGTATACACCACATTTTATCCATAGACTTCTGATGAACATTTGGGTTGTTGTCAGTTTCTGGGTAACAGTAGAGCTTTTGTAAAATGACTGTGTAAAAATCTTTGCATGAGTGTACGTTCATCCCTCCTAGAAAAGAGCGAGGAGGGAAGTGGGTAGACTGTCCCTAGGTATATCTTAAACTTTTGAGAAACTACCGAACAGTTTTCCAGAGTGGTACAGTTTTATATTTTCCCCAACAGTGTGTGAGAATTCCAGATGCACCATAGCCTTGTCAATAACTGGTTTTGTGAGTCTTTTTAATTTAGCCCTTCTAATTCATACAATAATGACTCTTACAGTTTTCATCTGCATTTCACTAATAATTGAGGATGTCGGATTTGTTTTCAAGTGATTTTTGAGGGTCATCTCTTCTTTGATGAAGCATATTTTCAAATGTCTTGCCCTTTTACTGGGCGTCCCCAGTGGCTCAGCAGTAAAGAATACACCTGCAGTGCAGGAGCTGCCCAGAGACTCGGTTCAATCCATGGGTTGGGAAGATCCTCTGGAGGAGGGCATGGCAACCCACTCCAGTGTTCTTGCCTGGAGAATCCCCATGGACAGAGGAGCCTGGAGGGCTGCAGTCCATGTGGGCATGGAGTCAGACACGACTGAAGTCACTTAGCATGCACACACATCCTTTTATTATCACGCTAGGTGTCTTATTATTGAGTTGTGGGAATTCCTAATAATCTGGATCAGTTCTTTGTCAGGCATATATGTAATGAAAATATTTTCACTTATTCTGTGACTTAGATTTTATATTTTGTAACTGTGTCTTTGAAGAGCAAAAACTTTTTAAAGTTTACAAAAATCCAATTTATGAATCATTTTCCCTTTTCATCTTTTTGTTTTGCAAATAGTTTCTCCTATATTTTTTAACAAGTGTTATATTATAGTTGCAGGCTTTTACATAAGTCTCTGATCCACCTGAGGGTGGTAGTTTCTGAATTTACTATTCTAACTTAAGGAATGATACCATTTCAGCATTTCCTCTCTACTTGTTCAGTCCTCTGACACGTCCTTATCAAATTTCCTCCATTACATTCTTTTTGTTAAAAATAGCTAACAGGGTTTACTTTTCTGCCTGGATTCTTGTCTGGATTCTTCCTGATGCACTGTCTGAAGGGTGAGGTGAGATCTGTTTCTTATCATCATTAACATTTGAACAAGGGCATTCTCCAAAGAACTAGAAATACTGGTTACGTTCTTCCTTAGTACCCCCAGGAAAATAGACAAAATGAATCAAGCTGGGGCTCCATGTTTATAAGACATACAAATAGAAGAATAGAAAACAATCATTGCTATCTAAATGAAGGTTTAATCTTAAATAACACTAACATCTGACATTTGATATTTGTTGATATCCCAGCATTGTGCTAATACTAATATTACAAAAGTTATTTCTGACCATTTTACAGATCAGAAAACTACTGTGTCAACTAATATTCACATTCTCTAAGCTTAAGATTTCACAGGTAGATTAATTATATAGAAGCTGAACACAAATCACAATTATTTTCTTCAAGGTACTAACCAGTTAGTATAAGAGATAAGATGTATGTAAATGGGAAGTTAACATCGATATTGTTGTTGTTATTCAGTCACTAAGTCATGTCCAACTCTTTTCGACCTCATGGACCACAGAATGCCAGACTCATCTGTCCTCCACTATTTCCCAGAGTTTGCTCAGATTCAGCATATATCTAGATCGTATAAAAATGAGTACAGGTTTGGAACCAGTGATAATCTCTCAACTTGGAAATATTTTAAAAATGGCTAGGTATATCTATGTATCTTAAGTATATAAAAATTGAATGAGAAGAAAGAAAATCCACTAAGGGTCATTTATGGATGATGATCATTGCTCTAGAACAGAAATGTGAAGGAAATTAGTAGGACGATCCAGTCAAGAAAGATTTCTTGGGAGGAGGAAGCAGACCTAACACAGAGGGAGCCTTGACCTGCCAGATGGGGACCCTGACTCCCAGTAGGCTCTGTCATTGTCTGGCTGAATGCTCTTGGCAAAGCCTTTACCAATATAAATCTCCAGTTTTCATCTGTTAGAAGAGGAAATTGAACTAGTGATTGCTGCTGCTGCTAAGTCACTCATGTCCAACTCTGTGCGACCCCATAAACAGCAGCCCACCAGGTCCCTCTGTCCCTGGGATCCTCCAGGCAAGAATACTGGAGTGGGTTGCCATTTCCTTCTCCAATTTATGAAAGTGAAAAGTGAAAAAAGTGAAGTCGCTCAGTCATGTCCGACTCTTAGCGACCCCATGGACTGGAGCCCACCAGGATCCTCCGTCCATGAGATTTTCCAGGCAAGAGTACTAGTGATTAGTAATGCCTATTTTATCTTGAAAATGGTTTATTATTCTTGCTTTATTATACTTTTTTCCTTTGTTTGTGTGTGTGTGTGTGTGATAGTTTCAGGTGTACAGCAAAGTGACAAATATGCATGCATCTATTGTTTTTTGACTCCTTTTCCCATTTAGGTTATTACAGAATACTAAGAAGAGTTCCCTGTGGTATATAGTAAGTCCGTGTTGGCTATCTATTTAAAATATAGCAGTGTGTATATGTTAATTCCTAACTCCCAATCTTACACTACTTAAAGAAGAATTAAAGCAATCTATTAGGAATATGATCAAAATAACATACATACATTTTTTTCTTTTTTATTTATTTATTTTTTTTCATACATTTTTTTCTAATTAAGACTCATAAATCTACAGGTCATTTACAGATTTTAAAAATGCAAAGCTTCTTTAGATTCTAAACCAATCAGGCTGGTTTAAACTTTCGATTTCCATGTGGATACAGAAAAAAAAATCATAAGTAAAGAAAATTTGGAGAGAAAATAATTTCTCCGCAAAAGTCATCACTCTATTTTCACTTGAAAAAAGAACTAAAAATACCAAAATTCCAAAACAAAACTGGTTTCCATGTTCCGTTTAAAAGAGGCAACAAATTTGGCCTCACAAAATGTCCACACAGACCTGGCTGTCTTGTGGCCTTTGGCCATTTGCAGCCCCTTTGAGAGCTCTTGTTTTGGACACTCCTTTCCTCAGCAGATTCCTCATATCCCCAACTTTATTCTGGAACACAGAGAACACAGGTCAGAAGTTGGATGCAAAGTCTTTCCAAGGAGAGATTTCAACATTCCTTCCTCAAGAAAAGCTAGTATCTATTTATAGGACAAACACACTTCCTAAAAATAGAGACTGGAGGTTGGCAGGGTTACAGGACTTATTATTATGAAAGTTTTTGATCTTATACTGCTGCTCTGATGTGGTTCATCATTGCATTCAACAGACATCCACTGAACTGATTCTGAGCCACAGCCTCTCTGCAAGGTGCTATGGATTTAAAGCTCACTAATTTTATAGTTCCTTTCCTTGGGGTGATTCATGGTTCAGTGGATGAATCTTATATTTAAATAGAGCACAAAGCAATCAAACAAAACTGAGTAACATTTGTTCCTACACTTTTATAACAGTTTTGAAGACAAGTGGGTGGTGATTGGAATAAGGAGAGTGTTGTTATGGACCTTTGCAGTTGATGGCTTTAGCGTTTTTCAGGAACCATCCCCTGAGGCCCACCCTTCTGTAGACAGTGACGATGGATGGGTTTCCTTGGTGATCTGTTGAGGAGTACCTGGTATACTGACCTGGGATTGGGTTTGGGTGTGCTGGTCAACCTCATGATCCACTCCAGCACAACAGAATTATCCCACTGCAGGGGGCTTCCTGTCTTTGGTGCCAGCACATTACTTTCCAAACTAACTTTCCATTTTCTCCTTCAAAGTTGCTCACAGGCATTCTGGTGCCAGCCAAGCACCTCTAAACCCATCTGGCATCAGTCAAGATTTTCTGAGGACTTAGAATAAGGCAGCCCAGGTGCAGAGGAGAAACTCCAGCATTGAACCAGGCTGATCTGGGTCCCTTTCTCATATGTCACTTACCAGTTCTGTCATCTTGGGTAAGATACTAAACTTTTCTTGAGACAGAGTTTCCTCTTTAAAAAATGAGAAATATAAAAATTCACTTGAGGGGGATTTGTGAGGATTGACTTAAAAGATTAATGAAGAGTATCTGAAATACATTTACCAGCCAAACAAGGCTGTTTTACAGGCACTAACTCCTTGGGAGTTTGTCTAACCTTATCAGGTCAGAGGGCAAGACTTTTCCTCTGGGTTTAGACACCACTTTGAGTTTCACCCTCCACTGAAGATTCTCTACTGTAGTTAGCTTACTATGCTTTTGTCTCTTCCATTGGACTGTATAAACTCTTGGCAAGAATCCTGCCACATTGTGTCTTCAGAACCTAACAAAAGTCTCCACACATAGATAGTCTCTATACACTTTTGCAGACCTAACATCTACCAAAACTTCTAACCTAGCCTGACCACTTGTCAAGCCAGAATGAGTCAGGCCAATGAGCCCCTTCAAGTCCATCACAGTCCATTTCCATATCTCTGCTTCTCATATCCTCCTTGGCACACATGATTTTTCATTCTCTTCCATGTGTTGGTGATTCTGTCATTGACAGCTAATGTGCTAGAGGGTATGTGATATCTCCCACATTTGCACACATAAAAGCAGGCATCATGATAAGCAGTTCTCTTATGATAACAATTAAATGTCAAGTTTCCTACTGCTCACTTGCAAGACAATCATAGACTCAACTCTACATTAGGTAAACATCCCTATCAGATGATAAAGAATCTGCCTCCAATGCAGAAGACAATTGTTCAATCCCTGGGTCAGGAAGATCTCCTGGGAAAGGGAATGGCTATCGACTCCAATATTCTTGCCTGGATAATTCCACAGCAGAAGAAACTGGTAGGTTACAGTCCATTGGATCACAAAGAGTTGGACACGATTGAATGACTAACATTTTCTTTAGTTTCACCTCTAGATTTATACCAAACACTTTTGGGTTTTGAATCACTTGGATGCTCCCCCAAACACTTCCTGATAAATGTTTTAGACTCCTGGGAAAATAGCCTTAAGCTTGCTAGAATACCTTTTCTCCCCCATCTAACTTCTGCTACCTCTCAGGTCCTTCTGTTTTCTAGAAAGTGTCTTCATTGGGATTCTTTCATTCACTGTTGCCTGAAATGTTGTAACAAATTCCTAAAAAATATCTCCTGGGCTCAAGATTTAAAATCATCTGATATGGAAAACTCTCCAAAGTCCAGTCTGGCAACACTTCAGATGAATTTTAAGTATTCTTTAAACATTTTGGAAAAATGTAAAATGTGCCATCAGATGTTTTTCTTTTGGGAAAAAAAAAAAAAGAGTGGAGAAAAATTTATTTGGAATTTCCATCCAAAAGGATGTTAATGGAAAAAATTAAAATAAAGGAATGAAAAGATATGGCACAACTCTACTCATGAATGTGAAATCCAGTTAACAAAGCATGCTATCTGCCAGACTTGAACTGCAACTGTTAATGACTTACTTTAAGCAACTCATCCCCTGGGAAGCTGCCTTCTGAGAGAGACATCAGTTCCTTTTCAGTGCAATGACCCATGTACATCTCATCTTTCATGGACCCCTGCTCCCGCACTCATGTGGCTTCCCACCTGCCCCTTTCCCTAGCTCCTTTCTTCAACAGTGCCATCTTTGTCCTCTCTTCTTGGGCATCCCTTTCCATGGCACCCCTCTCTTTCCAAATCAACCAACCCATCTCTATATTCATCACACACAGCACCCTTTCAGACCCTTTCCTGGCCTCTGACTTCCTCTGGACCACATGTGCTCTCTCCCTCTTTCTGCCTCCAGAAGCTTCCCCTCCTTCCCTCCCTTCTGATTCTAGAGCCTTTCTTGTGCCTTTGACCCACATTCCTCTGGCTCTGCCACCCATAGCCCCTCACACTCCCTATCCTCAGGAAAGTCTCTGTCTTCATTTGTAATTCTGTTAATTGCACAGTTTTTCAAGTTTATTTGCACATTCATCTTCCCACCTCACCCTTTCCACATATTCACCTCTCCCCTTCCCACCAGGCCACCACTCTTTATTTTGTGTGTTCTTTTTTAACTTTTTTTTTTAATTGGAGTATAGTTAATTTACAATGTTGTGTTAGTTTCAAGTGTACAGTTACATATACATGTATGCATATATATACACACACACATATACACACACACACATATATACACATACATATGTATATGTATAACTGAACCTAATGCATATATATATATATTTTTTCTTTTTCAGATTCTTTTCCATTATAGGTTACTACAAGATATTGAGCATGGTTCCCTGTGCTATACAGTAGGTCCTTGTTGTTTATCTATTTTTATATAGTAGTGTGTATATGTTAGTCCCAAACTCCTAATTTATCCACCCCTCCCCACTATCCCTTTTTGTAACCATAAGTTTGTTTTGTATATCTATGAGTTTTTTTCTGTTTTGTAAATAAGCTTATTTGTATCATTTTTTCCATTCCACACATAAGTGATATCATATAATATTTGTCTTTCTCTATCTGACTTACTTAGTAAGATAACCTCTAGGTTCCTCCATGTTGCTGCAAATGGCATTATTTCATTATTTTTTATGGCTAAGTAATATCGCATTATACATATGTACCACATCTTCTTTATCCATTTATCTGCTGATGGATTTTTAGCTTGCTTCCACATCTTGGCTGTTGTAAATAGCCAATAGTCAATGTAATGAGCATTGATCATTCTTGATTCCATTTCAAACTTCTACTTTTCTTTCTGTCTGAATTTGACAAATGAATGTTTTTGCATTTTAACAAAGCCTTTCCCTTGATCACTGTATCTCAAGACCATGGGTGAGTGAGGGGCTACCATGATTCCCATTCTGAAATATGGGCTGCCGTGGCTTCTGTTAACTAACAGAAGTGACAGAGCTGCAGGCCCATCCCTCTGCCAGAGCCTTCACCCAGCTTCCCTCCCTGCCTGCTCCAGTGTCTTTTCTTACCACCTGGTGCAACCTCAGGGGAGGCATAGTGAAGAGTCAGGATGTTTCCCAGTGTCTAGAGGTCAAAACACCATTCCTCACCACCTGCATCAGTGAAGGTTATGAAGGAAACAGCGGTCAGGTACCTCCACCTGTCCCAGTCAGGGAGTTTTAGTAAAGGTCTAGAGAAGGCAATGGCAACCCACTCCAGTACTCTTGCCTGGAAAATCCCATGGACAGAGGAGCCTGGTAGGCTTCAGTCCATGCAGTCACAAAGAGTCAGACACGACTGAGTGACTTCACTTTCACTTTCCACTTTCATGCATTGGAGAAGGACATAGCAACCCACTCCAGTGTTCTTGCCTGGAGAATCCCAGGGACAGTGGAGCCTGGTGGGCTGCCGTCTATGGGGTCGCACAGAGTAGGACACGACTGAAGCGACTTAGCAGCAGCAGCAGCAGGGAGGAACCAGCACTCCCACCTCCACTCAGCAGTAACAAGGAACCCCAGAGGGAGCCTGAATTTCCACCCCTAACGTCAGCAGAGTCCTGATAAGACACAAACTTTAAATAAGATTTGGAATCTCACAAAATAATACCCAAATTGTCTGTATTTCAACAGAAAATAATTGATCATAGCAAGAACCAAAGACATCACAACTTGAGTGAGAAAAAACAATACACAGACAACAAAATTGAGTTGGCAGTGTTGTTAGAATTACATGAGAAGCACTTAGGAGTCGCCATCATAAAGATGTTTCAAGAAGCATGCCTGAAACAAATGAAAGATAGAACATCTCAGCAAAGTACTCGAAGACATAAAGAAGAACCAACAGAAATTTCAGAAATCCAAAAACACAATAATGAAATAAAACACACAATGAATGAAGCCAACAAAAAAATAAGGCAGAGGAAAAATACTAGTGACCTTGATGATAAAGTAATAGAGATGAGCCAGTTTGAACAATAAGGAGACTACAAAATGAAAAATAAGAATGAACAGAACCTACCCCACTCACACCTATGGATAGATCAACCAAACAGAAAATTAGCAAGGAAACACAAACTTTAAATGATACAATGGGCCAGTTAGACCTAATTGATATCTGTAGGACATTTCACCCCAAAACAATGAATTTCACCTTTTTCTCAAGAGTACATGGAACATTCTCCAGGATAGATCACATCCTTGGCCATAAATCTAGCCTTCATAAATTCAAAAAAATTTAAATAATTTCAAGCATCTTTTCTGATCACAATGCAGTAAGAGTAGATGTCAAATACAGGGAAAAACTATTAAAAATACAAGCATATGGAGGCTAAACACATGCTTCTGAATAACCAACAAATCATAGAAGAAATAAAAAAAGAAATCAAAATATGCATAGAAACAAATGAAAATGAAAACACGACAACCCAAAACCTATAGGATTCAGAAACAGCAGTGCTAAGGGGAAGATTCATAACAATATAAGCTTACCTCAGGAAACAAGAGAAAAATCAAATAAATAACCCAACTTTACACCTAAAGCAACCAGAAAAAGAAGAAATGAAGAAACCTGGGGTTAGTAGAAGGAAAGAAATAATAAAAATTAAGGCAGAAATAAATAAAAAGAAACAAAGGAGACTCTAGCAAAAATCAACAAAACTAAAAACTGGTTCTTTGAGAAGATGAATAAAATAGACAAACCATTACTCAGACTCATCAGGAAAAAAAGGGAGAAGAATCAAATAAATAAAATTAGAAATGAAAATGAAAAAAATCACAACAGACAGCATAGAAACACAAAGGATCATAAAAGACTACTATCAGCAACTATATGCCAATAAAATGGACAACTTGGAAGAAATGGATGAATTTTTAGAAACGTATAACCTTCCAAAACTGAACCAGGAAGAAATACAAAATCTTAACAGACCCATCACGAGCATGGAAATTGAAACTGTAATAAAATTCTTCCAACAAACAAAAGCCCAGGACCAGGTGGCTTCACAGGTGAATTCTACCAAAAATTTAGAGATGAGATAACATCTATCCTACTCAAACTGTTCCAGAAAATTGAAGAGGAAGGCAAACTGCTGAACTCATTCTATGAGGCCAACATCACCCTAATACCAAAACCAGAGAAAGATGCCACAAAAAGAGAAAACTACAGGCCAATATCACTGATGAATATAGATGCAAAAATCCTCAACAAAATTCTAGCAAACAGAATCCAACAACATATTAAAAAGATCATATATCATGACCAAGTGGGTTTTATCCCAGGGATGCAAGGATTCTTCAATATCTGCAAATCAATCAATGTGATACACCACATTAACAAATTGAAAGATAAAAACCATATAATTATCTCAATAGATGCAGAGAAATACTTTGACAAAATTCAACATCCATTTATGATAAAATCTCTCCAGAAAGTAGGCATAGAAGAAACATACGTCAACATTATAAAAGCCATATATGATAAACCCACAGCAAACATTATCTTAATGGAGAAAAATTGAAAGCATTCCCCCTAAAGTCAGGAACAAGACAAGGGTGCCCACTCTCACCACTACTATTCAGCATAGTTTTGGAAGGATAAGCCACAGCAATCAGAGAAGGAAAAGAAATAAAAGAATCCAGATTGGAAAAGAAGTAAAACTTTCATTGCAGAAGACATTATCCTCTATATAGAGACCCTAAAGACACCACCAGAATATTACAAGAGCTAATCAATATAGAAAAGAGCTTTTCAATATAGAAAAGAGCTTTTCAATATAGAAAAGTTATAGGATATAAAATTAACACACAGAATTCCTTGCATTCCTATACACTAACAATGAGAAAACAGAAAGAGAAATTAAGGAAACAATTCTATTCACCATTGTGATGAAAAGAATAAAATACTTGAGAATATATCTACCTAAAGAAACTAAAGACCTATATATAGAAAACTATAAAACACTGGTGAAAGAAATCAAAGAGGACACAAATAGATGGAGAAATATACCATGTTCCTGGATTGGAAGAATCAATATAGTGAAAATGAGTATACTACCCAAAACAATCTATAGATTCAATGCAATCCCTGTCAAGCTACCAATGGTATTTTTCACAGACCTAGAACAAATAATTTCACAATTTGTATGGAAATTTAAAAAACCTTGAATAGCCAAAGCAATCTTGAGAAAGAAGAATGGAACTGGAAGAATCAACCTACCTGACTTTAGACTATACTACAAAGCTACAGTCATCAAGACAGCATGGTACTGGCACAAAGACAGAAATATAGATCAATGGAACAAAATAGAAAGCCCAGAGATAAATCCACACACCTATGGACACCTTATCTTTGATGAAGGAGGCAAGAATATACAATGGAGAAAAGACAATCTCTTTAACAAGTGGTGCTGGGAAAACTGGTCAACCACCTGTAAAAGAATGAAACTAGAACACTTTCTAACACCATACACAAAAATAAACTCAAAATGGATTAAAGATCTAAATGTAAGACGAGAAACTATAAAAACTCCTAGAGGAAAACACAGACAAAACACTGTCTGACATAAATCACAGCAGGATCCTCTATGACCTACCTCCCTGAGTAATGGAAATAAAAGCAAAAATAAACAAATGGGACCCAATTAAACATAAAAGCTTTTGCACAATGAAGGAAACTATAAGCAAAGTGAAAAGACAGCCTTCAGAATGGGAGAAAATAATAGCAAGCAAAGCAACTGACAAACAATTAATCTCAAAAATATACAAGCAGCTCATGTACCTCAATATCAGAAAAATAAATAACACAATCAAAAAAATGGCCAAAGAACTAAACAGACATTTCTCCAAAGAAGACATACAGATGGCTAACAAACACATGAAAAAGATGCTCAACATCACTCATTATCAGAGAAATGCAAATCAAAACCACAATGAGGTACCATTTCATGCCAGTCAGAATGGCTGCTATCCAAAAGTCTACAAACAATAAATGCTGGAGAGGGTGTGGAGAAAAGGGAACCCTCTTACACTGTTGGTGGGAATGCAAACTAGTACAGCCACTGTGGAAAACAGTGTGGAGATTCCTTAAAAAACTGGAAATAGAACTGCCATATGACCCAGCAATCCCACTGCTGGGCATACACACTGAGGAAACCAGAATTAGTGTGTACCCCAATGTTCATCTCAACACTTTACAATAGATAGGACATAGAAGTAACCTAGATGCCCATTGGCAGATGAATGGATAAGAAAGCTGTGGTTCATATACACAATGGAATATTACTTAGCCATTAAAAAGAAAACATTTGAATTCATTCTAATAAGGTGGATGAAACTGGAGCCTATTATACAGAGTGAAGTAAGTCAGAAAGAAAAACACCAATACAGTATATTAATGCATATATATGGAATTTAGAAAGATTGTAATGATGACCCTATATGCGAGACAGCAAAAGATACACAGATATAAATAGACTTTTGGACTCTGTGGGAGAAGGTGAGGGTGGGATGATTTGAGAGAATAACAATGAAGCATGTATATTACCATATATGAAATAGAGCACCAGTCCAAGTTTGATGCATGAAACGGGGCACTCAAAGCTGGTGCACTGGGACAAGCCTCAGGGAGGGGATGGGTAAGGAGGTGGAAGTGGGGTTCAGGATGGGGAACACTTGTACACCCATGGTTGATTCGTGTCAATATATGGCAAAACCCACTACTATACTGTAAAGTAATTAGCTTCCAATTAAAATTAATTAAAAAAAAAGAATTAACAGAACCTCAGGGATGTGTGGGAATGTACCAAGGTTGGACATTCATATCACCAGAGTCCCAAAAAGAGAGGAGAAAAAGGACTGACAAATTATTTGGTAATCTATTTGCTGAAAATTTCACAAATTAGACAAAAGATGTATAAACTTATAGATGAGTGAACTCCAAGCAGGATAAACACAAGAAATCCATGCCAAGATTCATTATAATTAAACTAGACAATGTTTTTTATATGAAAACTAAAGACAATTAAAAAATCCTGAAAGTATTAAAAGACTGGATGAAAACTTACATATAAGGGAAAACCATTGTTGGCAACGGTTTTCTCATCACAAACAATGGAGGCCAGAAGGAAGAGGCACAGTTTTCCAAGGGCTGAAAGAAAAGAACTGTCACCCAGAATCTTCTGTTCACAAACATATACTTCAGGAATGAAGTGGAAATCAAAACTTTCTCAGAAGAAGGGTAACTAGGAGACTTTTTCCTTAGCAGACCTACCTTAACACAATGGCTAACAGAAGCTCTCTAACAAAAAGGAAATGATGAAAAAAAATCAGGAAGAAAAAAGTAATAATGGAAGACCAAAGAATGGGTAAATGAAATAGACTTTCCTTTTGTTTTTGAATTGTCTAAATTATTTTGAGTTTTCTACACAGAAATTATAATACCGATTGATGGTCTCAGTATTTATAGAGGATATATTTAAGACAATTTGATTCTAAAGAAGGGAAGGTAAAGTGATATAAAGGGGCATAAAGTTTCTCAACTTTACTACAACTGTTCAGTACATTGTGATAAGCTATGTATATAGAATGTAATACTTCAAGCAAACACTAAAAATGCTAGCCAAAGAGATATGCTAAAAATTGCTATAGATACAACAAAATGAAATTCTAAACAATGTTCAAGTTACACCTGTGAAGGAAGGCAAAGCAAATGGAGAAACAAAACAGAGAGAAACAGAAAAAGAAAATACAAGCATTAGAAAGGAGGGAAAAAACCCATTTTATACTGTAAAGTATCATAAAAAAGGCAGAGCACTGAGGAATTCATGCTTTTGAACTATGGTGCTGGAAAAGACTCTTGAGAGTCCCTTGGACAGCGTGGAGCTCAAACCTGTTAATTGGAAAGGAAATCAACCCTGAATACTCATTGGAAGGACTGATGCTGAAGCTGAAGTTCCAATACTTTGACTACCTGATGCAAAGAACAGACTCATTGGAAAAGACCCTCATGCTGGGAAGGACTGAGGGCAGAAGGAGAAGAGGGTGACAGAGGTTGAAATGGTTGGATGACATCACCAATTCAATGGACATGAACTTGGCAAACTCCAGGAGACAGTGAGGGATGGAGGCCTGGTGTGCTGTGGTCCATGGGGTCACAAAGAGTCAGACACAACTCGGCAACTGAAAAAACAAACAAATGATTTTGAGTTAAATAAGAACACTAAGTATAAGAGTAACATAAAGAAAAAAATCTCTTATTACATACCATCAAGAAATTAAAAATTATATTTAAATAAAGATATCATTTACAGTAGCATCAAAAATATCAAATCTCTAGAAACAAATGCCATAAGAAATGTAAGATATACCCCCAAGAAAGAATAAAATGATTTATGACTAAAAATTAAAGATCTACATAAATAGAGGCATCTATCACATAGGGGTTTAAAAGACTCAATATTGAGAAGATGACAATCGATCTCGAATTGATCTGTAGATCTAATAGGATCACAATTAAAATTCCAGGGGAAGCTCTCCTAAAAACAGGGTCAATGAGTGAGCCACTCTCTCCTACCCAGAAGAAAGGGTGCACAGCCTGTAGACCACTGAAGGAAGAGCAGGCAGACAGAAGAATGCATTCTGCACAATTCCATTTATGTATAGTTCAAAAGAGGCAGCACTAAAACAGAGCAGTCAGAATAGTGTGTTCACTTTTTAATAAACTACTGGATCCTACAGTTATTTTTGTGCATTTTCTATGAGTGTTTTCCATGTCACATTAGAAGAGGAAAGTCAAACCATATAAAAATAAAGATTTTAATATTTCCCAAAATCTAAGAGACAGTGAATATACTCTATATAATTCTCAAAAGATCATTATTTTAAGATCTAGGAGATAATGGTCTTCCCTGATGGCTCAGAGGTAAAGAATCTGCCTGCAATGTAGGAGACACGAGTTTTATCTCTGGGTCAGGGAGATGCCCTGGAGAAGAAAATGGCAACCCACTCCAGTATTCTTGCCTGGAGAATTCCATGGACAGAGGAGCCTGGCAGGCTACAGTCTATGGGGTTGCAAAAGAGGCAGATGACTTAGTGACCAAACAACAAAGAGAGAACACATATTATAAGTTAATTTGCTTTCTTTTTGTTCTCTTGACAATGTTTTGTACAGAGCAGAAATGTTTAAGTTTTATGAAGTTGAGTTTATCAGTTTCTTTCTTTCATGGATCCTGTCTTTGCAATTTTATCAAAAAAGTCATCACCAAAACCAGGATCCTCTAGATTTTCTCTTGTGCTATCTTCTAGGGGGTTAATAGGTTTACATTCCAGTTTATGTCTATGTTCTACTTTGAGTTAATTTTCTGTGAAGACTAAGGTCTGTGTCTATATTCAATTTTTTGCATGTGAATGTTTAGTTGCTACAGCACCATTTGTTAAAGAGACTGTCTTTGCTCCATTGGCAATGTTGCTATTGCCATTTGTCAAAGGTCAATTAGATATATTTATGGGGGTACATTTCCAGGCTCTCTATTCTGTTCTGTTAATCTATTATTCCATCAATACCACACTCTCTTGATTACCAGAGCTTTACAGTAAGTCTTGAAGTCAGGGATTATCAGTCTTCCCACTTTGTTCTTCCCCTTCAATATT
Organism: Bison bison bison; assembly: GCF_000754665.1. NCBI lineage: Eukaryota > Metazoa > Chordata > Mammalia > Artiodactyla > Bovidae > Bison > Bison bison. The sequence goes on along the minus strand of NW_011495058.1, from coordinate 3,006,589 downwards.
GGGTTGCTCTTCCTTGTCTGGTTCTGTAATCATGATTTCCATTTTATAGATGGAAATAGGAACTGAGACTCAGAGAAATGACCTAATTTGCTTCCTGTCATCCTGCTAATAAATGATGGATCTGCATTTACTCTTCTTCCAGACTTAAGTAGGACTCATTTTGAATTAAAACAAGCCTCATGAAAATGTATGTCATATAATAAATGCACATCTTTTAACTTCTCCAAATTGTTCACTTTACCTTCTCTGTTATTTTATAGTAGTAGAGGCAAAAGCTTTTCTGACCTTAATTTTGGAAATACAGAATGTTCTAAAACATCAACTATTTTGAGTATTTCTACATTTCACAACTTTTAACCAAAATGTGCTATTGTTTGTACATATTTCTGCCCTATACTATCCCAGAGGAATATCTAGAAGCAAAAGAACAGATCACACCAAATATTAATCTTCTAAAAAGAGAAGAAAAAAAAAAACCCTGAAACCTGAAAAACAGCATGTACCAAAATTCTGCCAAAATAAAGGAAACACAAATCAGAGAAATTAACAATGAATTTCATCAGATTTGCAAATAACTCATAATTCTGCACATTTTGATCACAGAATCTTAGCCACTTTAGACAAACCAGTAAGCCAAGACCAGCTCCATCTTAAGGCAGAAACATAGATATACCAACACATCTTCAACTTACCAATAAAGAGGACTTTGAACATATGACAAAGATCCATATGTTCTCGCTGCCAACCAGAAACCACATCAATCTGCCAATTTTAAAATGTCCTCCTTTCAATCATCGACCTTTATTGAGTTTATGTCAAGTGTCCTTGTAGTGGACCTTGGAAAGACAAGATGAATAAGGCGTGGTGGTTTCTCTCAGGGCATTCATCTCTAGGGGACTTAGGCACACACAAACATCATGATAAACACTACAAGCTACCACAGAAGCATGATGCAAGGGCTGATAAGACATGGTACAAGAAACAGACCCACAAACTTTGAAAACAAACTTTTATGATGACCAAAGGGGAAAGGTGGAAGGAGGGATAAATTAGGAGTTTGGGGTTAACATATATATACTACTATATATAGCATAGATAATCAACAAGGACCTACTGGATAGCACAGGGAACTCTACTCAATATTCTGTAATAGCTAATATGGGAAAAGAATCTGAAAAAGAGTGGATATATGTATATGTATAACTGAATCCCTTTGCTGTGCACCTGAAACTAACACAACACTGTAAACCAGCTATAATATAAAATGAAAATTAAATTAAAAACAAAAGAATATGTATTGATAAGACATTGTTGAGGGCCTCCAAGCCCTGATTTCCCCATGTCTGCTCAGAGGCAAATGTGGAGCACTTAAACCCACAGACTTAGCACCACTAGGTGCTGAGACAGCCCAGGTCAAGAAAAGACTCATACTAGGAATCTTATTTCCAGAGACTGGAATTTGAAATCAGTCTGTGATCACAGCTCCAGCTCCCAAACCAACATGCTTGTCTTTGTTTCCTCCCAGCCTGAAGTCCCAAATGTAAGCCTCATCCTGTGGGAACAGGATATATCCATCAGCTCTCTCTCTCCCTCTTAATAACTCCCCTCCCCAGTCCAAATGCCCCAGCCATTGGTTCTCATCTAATTCCAAATTTTCACCCACAACAGAACTTGATTCTCTCTGGGGTTTTCTACAGGATTCTGGGGCTGACAGTTTATTTCAAGGCTATTGATTCACTCCAAAACTAAGCCAGGCAGCTTTCTTTTCAAGCACTACCACCCCCGAGACATCTGTTTCTTCAAGTTGTTCCAGTTCTGTTCAGCTACAGATTCCTGTCAGTTACCATCCTTTCCACACTGGACTTCCTGGCTTACTGGTAGACCACTGGCCTCCAAGAGACTATCACAAGTCAGGGACCATTTTTCAGCTTTGTTAACTTGATCCTTGGTGCAGCTGGGGATAAGTTGCCCTCCCATCTGTGAGGAAGTTGGGGTGAACATAATTTCTGTATTGATTCTCACTTGACCACTGGCTTTATTCCTTTATTCCATTTATTCACCAAGCAATTGCAGAGGCACTTGGATGCCAGGTCTTGGGCTGAGTGCCAAGTACACAGTAGTAAACATCACACATACCTTCCCCCAACAGACTTCCTTCTGGGCTTCCACTGCCCTGCCCCATGCAATGGACGAGATACCTAGTCTCCTTCAGATAGGAGCTGAAAAAGAATGAGCCAGAACTCCTCAGTCTTTATATATGCTGGAGTTGACCTTGTGGCTGCCATCTGAAGAGTTCAACTCTAACCGTTGTTCAGGTCTTCTCCCCTAGTGCTCCCCTAAGATGCCTGCAACTTAGTGTCATCTTTTTCCATTTGTTATGTCTGGTGAGCTTTACTTTGCATTTTCGAAGGATGAGGAGGGGATCCCAGAAATAAGGGGAAAGCATATTCCAAGCAGAAGAAACTTCCAGGAAGAGCAAGATGGTGCTCCATAAATGCAAATGGTGGGCCCACACTTGTCACTTCCACTGCTATAAATGAGGGCCACACTAGCATCTTCAGTGCTGCCATGAAAACAAGTGACTGAGTTGACTACACTGGTAAGAAAAATGTTCATGTCTAATGCCTTTCTCCAACATGGGTATGTTCATTTCCTTTCGTTGCCATAACACATCACCACAAAGTTGGTTGTTCAAAAGAACATATATGTGTTATTTTACTATTGCGATATATTCACAGTTCATCATTTAGCACTTCAGCTCAGACATCTAGCATGGCTATATCTGGGCTAAAAGTAAGGTGTTGGCAGAACTGCTACATTTCTGGAGGCTCCAGAGGAGAATCCTTTTTCTTCAGCTGCTGGAGACCTCCCATACTTCTTGGTTTGTGTCCCCTTCCTCCATCTTTAAGGCCAGTATATGTGTGTTCAGTCACTCAGTCGTGTCCAACTCTTTGTGGCTACATAGATTATAACCTGCCAGGATTCTCTGCCCATTGGATCCTCCAGGCAGGAGTACTGGGGTGGTATGCCGCTTCCTACTCCAGGGGTTTTCCCAACCCAGGGATCAAATTCTCATCTCTTACATCTCCTGCACTGGCAGGCGGCTTCATTACCATTAGTGCCACCTGGGAAGCCCAAGGCCAACAACACAGTATCCCTTGACATTTTTTTTTGTAGTCACACCATGCCTGACCACGGCTGGGAAAGGTTCTGTGCTCTCAGAAATCATGTGATTAGATGGGTCAACATGTGTATTCAGGATCCTCTCTCAATTTCCAGATCCTTAACTTTAATCGCATCTACAAAGTCTCTTTCTCTATGTTTTAATAAATTGACATTTACAGCATCCAAGGACTAGGGTATAGACATCTTGATGGTGGAGGGATGGTTCCACTAACCACAGGAGTGACAAGAGCCAGGTCCAAATTTACATTCCTTTTCTATAATGGCTTTTTTTATAATTTCAAAATAAAGGGTACTTTGAATTTAACTGATTAGATTTACATAGCTCTATAAAATATTACTTGTTTAGGTTAAAAATTCTACTTAGTACCTTTGCTATTACAGTAGATTTGGAATCTTTGCTAGTCTCTGACGTCACTGACAGCCCTCCCATTCACTTTTAGATGATTAAAGTTGGTAGGAGGTTTAGAAGTTTTTATCTCTTGTGAAAATGTGTACTTCAGGGCTTCAGAGGCATCCAACCATGGTTTGAATGATCATATTGTAGTCATAACTCAAGGACAATAAAGCTGAGTATCAATACAAATAAACCTGAATTATCCAAACCAATGGAGAAGATGCTCCACAGAGCAGAGTAACAGGGTACATTTCCACAAGCTTGATATATATACTTTTAAACTGTATTTAGTTCAAAATATTTTCTTATTGCCATTGAAATGTCTTTTAAAATTTTTAATTCTAAATAAACCCAGGGATTATCTAAAACTACATTGCCTAACTTCCAAACATTGATTGTAGTCTCTTTTTCAGTTTCTAACTGCATATTTTGTATATCACTAGCATTTAATGTTTGAACTGCTAATAATGCCTACAGACTACAGGTATCACAGGAAACCCTGAGTGGAAGTAATAGCTTCAGTGTCATAACTGAAGAGCCCAGGACTGCACTGGTGCTTACTCAAAAGTGGCATAGAGAAGCTAACAATGCCTCAAATAGCGACATAGGATTCTTCCATTCTGAAATTAAAACACACACAAGAAAATATACTAGATTTAGTCTCAGGCCAAGAACCTCCTAGGCAGACTTAAACAGGGTTTTTTGTTTCTTTTACAAACAGTAGTCCTATTTGTCTTTGAAATATCATGTTTGGATGGTGGCTCATTCATGGATAACCAGATCTCAGAATTTTAATTCACTCACAAGGGCATCAGGAGAGTTCTTAGTAGTACTTCCCTGCCTGGACAAGAAACACGATTAGCTTGGTTAGCACATTAAAAAAACTTCATTGCTAGAGGTCTAGAAAGCTCTTACCATTTGGGGAGATGAAATGACCCCTGCCTGAAGAAGAGAGCAAGCTTCTAGGACACAACTTTGGGCAGATTCTGAAATTTCCCCTAATCATGTGTGTCTTAGACAGTAACCATAGGTGATTCTAAAACTGATATGAAAGACAATCTCCACATAGCTTGACATATGGGAATATTCCTATGAAAGTGAAACAGAAATCAGAAATTTACCAGGCTTAGACATTGATTTCAAAGGGCTCCAATTCTGATGAAAAATAGTTTTTGAGCTTCTGGTATATGCAGATATAGCAGAGGCATATAAGTAAATAGCACAAGTAAAAAACCCAATAGCACAAGTGAAAAACAGCCAAATTCTCACATGTGTCTCCAAAGAAAACGCTAGTAAAAACAAACAGCCTGCAGCCTGAGTTGCAATGACTTTTGATAAATCAGAAAAAAAGAAAAAATTCTGAGATTGCCTTAGCACAAGATAACGTGGAGAAAAGAAATTCTTAGTGCTGTGCATGAACAGATGCAATGGCGATTTCACCTCCTATCCTATGATCTGCTTTTGTGTTTGTAAGCATTAGGCGAATATTGCATACATGGAACTGATTATGTATTTACTTAGAATTATGAATCCACTAATTGCTGATAAAAGAAAGAATTATCAGCTGTTAATACAGTGCTGCTGCTGCTGCTGCTAAGTTGCTTCAGTCATGTCCGACTCTGTGGGGCCCTATAGACAGGGGCCCACTAGGCTCTCCTGCCCCTGGGATTCTCCAGGCAAGAACACTGGAATGGGTTGTCATGTCCTTCTCCAATGCATGAAAGTGAAAGTGAAGTCGCTCAGTCGTGTCCAACTTTTAGCAATCCCATGGACTGCAGCCTACCAGACTCTTCTGTCCATGGGAATTTCCATGCAAGAGTACTGGAGTGGGTTGCCATTGCCTTCTCCAGTTAATACAGTAGCTTTGGTTTAAGAAAGTAAGAGCTTCCCTTGTGGCTCAGTGGTAAAGAACCTTCTTGCCAATGCCTGCCAATGCAGGAGACACAGAGATGCGAGTTCAATCCCTGGGTCAAGAAGATCCCCTGGAGAAGGAAATGGCAACCCACTCCAGTATTCTTGCCTGGGATATCCCATGGATAGAGAAGCCTGGCAGGCCAATCCATGGGGTCGAAAAAGATTCAGACATGATTTAGCAATTAAACAACAAGAAATTAAATGATTCTACGTGAATCAGCCTGAATTACAGTGGGATGTGAGTTAAGACCAGGTGGCACGAAACCAGGCAGAGGGCTAGAAATCAGACAATGATAGTGTGATTGCCTCATGGGCAAGACTGACTAGGTGTTCCACCTATTCTTGGGCAGTGGAACATACTATATGCATAATTATATTAATATTTTGTGAATAGTTGTGCTCTCATGTTCACATTTAAGGATGTGTGTATATCCACGTTTCTCTCCAGACCATTCTGGAAAAATTGATACTTTTTTCAATATTTTTCAAATAATACTCTTAAAATGCTATGCTGCAAAATATTAAAAATATAACCATTATGATTCAGTTTTGAATATTTCCTGCTTAAAGATCAATATAAAATTAACTATTACATGTAAAAAATGACTACAAAGAAATATTCACATGAAATATAGCAGATAAATATTATTGGTTACAATATTTAAATGAGCATATACATTTTATGCATATGAAATGTATAAAACCATGAAAGCCTCACTAGACAAATAAGCAGAAGATTTCAATTCAGCAAACAATTTTAAACTATTTAAAATGTTTAAAGCCACTAATAATATAATAGTTTCAAATTAGTAAATTTTACTCATTAAACTTTGTAGCAAGGTCTTCCCTTGTAGCAAAACTTCCCTAGGGGCTCAGCAGTAAAGAATCCACCTGTCAATGCAGGAAATGTGGATTTGATCCCTAGCTCAAGAAGATACCTTGGAGAAGGAAATGGCAACCCCCTCCAGTATTCTTGCCTGGGAAATCCCATGAACAAAAGAGCCTGATGGGCTATAGTCCATAGGCTCGAAAAAGAGTTGGACACAGCTTAGCAACTAAATAACAAGAAGAGATAATTACAATAAAAAGATAAAAGGATTATTCCTGATGGACAGAGAAAACTGGTGGGCTATGGTCCATAGAGTTGCAAACAGTTGGATTCTATTGAAACAACTTAGCATCCACTTATGATAATACTTAAATTTTGGCAAGATATGATGATATCAATAGATGTTTCTGATGGCAGTTTAATTTGGTCACTATATTTTGAAAGATATAATAATAAAAATAAGAAAAAAGTAAGAATCCTCCAGATAGTCTAGATTCCCACATCTTCTGCTTCTGTAATCCTATGCATGGAAATTTTTCTTAAAGTCTAATACAAAGAAGCAAAAGTATTATTTTAACATCATTTAAATATGATAAAAGAAATGGAAAATCTTATAGTCTGAAATTAAGTCTAGTAACCTGGTGAGACAAAATATTTATAGTCTTCCAGACATCTCAGGCTAATGAGATAAAGTCTGTCTACTCTAATGCTGTACAGTTTTAAAACTTTATTTGCATCAACATAAAAGAATATAAAAGTAAATATGTTTGTTAAGACAGTGGTAGACTATGTTTTATTTTGTCCACAAATCCCAATGTATTTCCCAGTGTATAAAATACATCAGAAGCATTTACCCTGCTGATGTGTTTTATCTAGGACCGTTACCTGCCTCTACACCGAAAATGAAACCCTGTTTGGGTGAGGGGTCACTGCAGAGTAGGTGGCTTTTCCTTTGAACTTACAGAAATTCTTGGGTCAAGTACTTTAATGAGTGCTTGCTTTTCCCAAATTGCTTGTGCAGAAATCCGCAAACTTTATAATGCAAGCCAGGAAATTGATTCAAACACAGATTATTCTGGTAGGCGCCAATAAAAGTTCCTGTCCCAGTCACAAGATTTAAACGCTATGGAGACATGGTGCCACAGAGTCTGAGAAAAGTCAGACCCGTTTTATTAGTATGATCAAGGATACCACCCTACCTTTATTTAAAGTGCTACCGTATGTTGTAGATAAACATGATAAACAGGACTAATAGCCCAGTTTTATTGTCAGGCCAGTACTGGGAAGTAGGAAGCCCATGGATCCTTTTCCCAGAACAAACTTGAAAACTAGTTTTCTAGCTCCAAAACGTGTGTATACCTTTATTTTGAGATCCTACTATGTCAAAATGATTGCTTTGTGCTTGCTTTGCTTCTAAAGACTTAATTGTATTTTCAAGAGTGGTTTTGGATGGATTTTCCTGTTTGGGTCTTATGTTTACTGGTTGCTATGGGTTATTCAAAGATGAAGTTTAACAGCTAATGAGCAGGCACTGCTCTCTCTGCAGCAATGCTCCGAGCATGGTGCTGTTGGGACAAGCAAGGGGGAAGCTCTAGAAGGTGAACTGTCAGTGGCCATCACTTACTTACAAGTGTGACTTCCCTTTTCTGGAATTGCTTCACAAATATGTATGCTATGAACACCTAAAGTGTTGAGAACCAATCATTTGGTATATCATGGGCCATGTGGCTGAAGGAACAAAAAGAACATAATATCCAAAGTCAGACTACCTAACAGAGCACCTGCAGGCTTATCCATAAGCTGTGAGTTCCATCCCAAGTCACAACCTCTCTGAGCCTACTTATTCACGTAGAAATGGGAATGACTAAGAGTGACTTCAAGGCATTCAGTTCAGTTCAGTTCAGTTCAGTCTCTCAGTCATGTCTGACTCTTTGCGACCCCATGGACTGCAGCACACCAGGCTTCCCTGTCCATCACCAACTCCCGAAGCTTGCTCAAACTCGAGTTCATTGAGTTGGTGATGCCATCCAACCATCTCATCCTCTGTCATCCCTTCTTCTCCTGCCTTCAATCATTCCCAGCATCAAGGTCTTTTAAGAATAAAATAAACTCTATATGTAAATATGTGTTTTGTGTACAAAGCATTATTTTCTGCTTCTTTGTAACCTTACAACTTAAATTATTTAAAGTCAGTAACCATCCATTAGATGACCATCCATTAGATTTCTATCTAACACTTTGTTTTGGTATCACCACAATGCAGTGTGCTCAGGGTCTCAACTCTGGCCTTTACAATTACTCACCTAGACCACACACACTTGGAAGCAAGGCATCTCCAGCCTGTTTATACCTCTGGGGAAAGGATCAGCGTGAAAGAAGTAAGACACCATGGTTATGCAGACATTTAATTTGTTTGACTTTTTGGCTGCCTGGCTGCTGTGTACCTGATATACTCTATGTTTTCTGATGCGTAGAAGAGTTGACTTGCTTCTTAAGTGATAAAAAAAGAGAATTCTCACCTTCCTTGTATCCTTTCTAGTCCACAATCCAGGCTCAGTCAGCAGCCACTGGGAAGAGAGAGAGCAGGAGGGAGCCAAAGGGAAGAATCTGGAAAAGAAGAGGTAGCCTCTGGGTATAAGCAGCTGCCTCAATGATTATTACACTGCTCCTACCAGACAAACCCTGTGTTCAGATGGATCTACAACCTTACAGCCTATGGTGTGAACTCCTTGGCATCCTGACACATGAGTATTTTTTCCCATTCAATTTGCACAAAATAATTTTTCTGAGAAATATTTTAATTAGTTTTTATTGTAATATAATTTGCATAGCTTACAATTCATGAATGAACAATGGGTATAATTTTTATACCCAATATTTATACACATAAGATTGTGTAACCATCACCTCTAATTTCAGAATATTAAATATTTTGAAAAATATCTTTTAAAAAACCTCATATCCATTAGCAGTCATTCCCCATTTCTGTCACTTTTGTTTCATTCTTTCTATTCCTCAGATTGAATTATCTCAATTGAACTATCTTCATTTTCAATGACTTATTTTCTTTGTCAGCTCAAATCTGGCTTTGAGAACCTCAGTGAATTGTTCATTTTTGCGCTTTTCAAATCCGTAATTTCTATTTTTTAAAATAATCTCTAATCCTTTATTGATAGTCTCTATTTGTCAAAAGATTGCTCTTACATTTTCCATTAGTTGTTTAAATGTGGCTTCCTTTAGCTCTTTAAGCATATAACTCATGATTTAAAGTCTGTCTAGTAAGCCCAACAGCTGAACTTCCTCAGCAACAATGATTTTCTTGTGTGTGTGCCATACCTTGCTGTTTCCTTGCATTTTTCGTGTGTGTGTGTGTGTGTGTGTCTGTGTATACTGTGCTATGCTTACTCACTCAGTCAGGTCCGCTCTTTGAGACCCCATGGACAGTAACCCAGCAGGCTCCTCTGTCTGTAAGGATTCTGCAGACAAGAATACTGAAGTGGGTTGCCATGTCCTCCTCCAGGGGATCTTCCCAATCCAGGGATTGAACCCACGTCTGCTGCACTGCGCTTCCCTGGTGGATCAGAAGTAGAGTCTGCCTGGAATGCGGGAGACCTGGGTTCAATCCCTGGGCTGGGAAGATTCCCCTGGAAACGGAAATGGCGACCCACTCCAGTACACTTGCCTGAAAAATTCCATGGACTGAGGAGCCTGGTAGGCTATAGTCCATGGGGTCGCAAAGAGTCGCACATGACTGAGCGACTTCACTTTCCTTTCTGCTGCATTGCAGGCAAATTCTTTACCAGCTGAGCTGCCAGGGAGCCCATAAATATATATATATATTTAAAATCTATATACTTTTCATGCATGATCACTGATGTCTCTGATCAATTCAGTTCAGTTCAGTTCAGTCGCTCAGTCATGTCCGACCCCATGAATTGCAGCACGCCAGGCCTCCCTGTCCATCACCAACTCCCGGAGTTCACCCAAACTCATGTGCATCGAGTCAGTGATGCCATCCAGCCATCTCATCCTCTGTTATCGTCTTCTCCTCCCGCCCCCAATCCCTCCCAGCATCAGGGTCTTTTCCAATCAGGTGGCTAAAGTATTGGAGTTTCAGCCTCAGCATCAGTCCTTACAATGAACACCCAGGACTGGTCTCCTTTAGGATGGACTGATTGGATCTCCTTGCAGTCCAAGGGACTCTCAAGAGTTTTCTCCAGCACCACAGTTCAAAAGCATCAATTCTTCAGCGCTCAGCTTTCTTCACAGTCCAACTCTCACGTCCATATAACTTTACCAATTATAATGATTGGACAGAGATTTCCTTAAATAGTTTTATCAGTAAGTCTTCCAGCCTTTGCTGAGGGGTGTGTGTGTGTGTGTGCGGTAACATGTCTTTCAATGATCTGGCAGGCAGATTATATCTATGCCTTAGGGTAACCTTTCTGTTTTCCCCAAAGCCTCAGAGTGAGAAATTGGATCTTCTCAATTCTTTCCTCAGCATTTAGTCAACCCTACACATGTGTATGGCTTTCTTAATTCCCAGGAACATGTTAATTCTTTGCAAATCTCCAAATACCTCTCATTTCCCAAGTTTTTGCTGCACCTGTTAATGATGCCTCACGCTGATACAATGTTAAACAATTGCTACTGATTGTTTTTGACAACTGCCCCCAAGGAAAATGCTGTTTTCAAAGAGTAGACTCTGAGTCAGGTAAAACAGACAAACTCTGGAGGTTTCCAGGGAACAACCAGATAGGTCAAACATTGTCAATCATTTCCAAAACTATCTCTTTCCTCCAGTAGTTGCTAAGCCGCTTACATTCATAGATGCTATGATTGTGAGTCTGTTGCTTTTAAACTTTCTCAGTCAGACATGACTGAAGCGACTTAGCAGCAGCAGCAGCAGCAGCAAAGAACTTAGAGGTGGGCATGTGTAAATATCACAAAACACTGTAAATCAACTATATTCCAACAAAAAATTTTTAAATAACAATCAAAAAATAATAAAATGTCACAAAACTAACATTTTTTGCTAAGAGTTATACATTTTTCTTGAATATACACCCTGTGGGTAATTGCAAGCTTTGGTTAGTTGCAAAGTTTTGAAAAAAAATGGAATTTGTCTATTTTGAGGTATTCTTGTCACTTTGGATGGAGGAGCAAGATTTTAGAGATCATCACTCTGTGACTCTGGAAATTATTTCTGGAAATTAATTTTCACAAAATTATTTTCTGACTCTTCAAAGTAAAAATCCTGCCACCTCATCAATTGATTTGGCCCCTGATAGCTATTTCCAGAAAGCCACAATTCCCCTTCCAACCAGAAGCAAGAACTTTAATAAACTTCAGTTTGTATAGTTAGGGGTCATTTTAGGAAATTTGTTTCTGTTTTTATTAATGAGAATTCTGTACTATTATTTATTATATATTTTATTATATATTTTTACACGGTGACTCAGACGTTAAAGAATCTGCATTCAATGTGGGAGTCCTGGAGTCCTGGGTTTGATCCCTGTGTTGGGAAGAGTCCCTGGAGAAGGGAATGGCAACCCACTCCAGTATTCTTGCCTGGAGAATTCCATGGACAGAGAAGCCTTGCAGGCTACAGTCCATGAGGATGCAAGTCCACCACATGCACCTCCTGCATTGGCAGGCAGACTCCTTACCACTACTGCCACCTGGGAAGCTTTAATCTGCTCATCTTTTATTGGTCATGGGATCAAGTTCTAAAAACAAAAACCTTCTTTTTTAAAGTTTCATTTAAGTAAAAGTCATATCTTAGAATTTGTATTAATATTTTATACAATGGTCTTTAGATCGTTCAGCCTTTTTTATGTTGTCTCTTTAGCCTGCTTCTCCATGGAACTTAAACCTTTGAATTATTACCTTCATTGTGTATTTGATCGCATTGCTTCTGATTCCCTTATTATATTTTCTCAGCTCATATCATAATATTAATAATTTCCCATAAAGCCCTGCCTATAGCAACTTTTTAAAAAATTTCTTCTTGATAACTCAGCTGAAAGTATATTAAATGGCTTATTAAAATAGTATCTCTGTTGTAACTCTGGTTTCTTAGGAGAGTTCCACATAAGTCATCATTTATAATATATATGAGATTGCTTAATGGTTTAATTCAAGATAAATGATTTGTTTATTTATAATGGCTATATCAAAGATTAGAAGATGTTTATACATAGACAACCTGGATTAAGGTGAGTCTAAATAAGCTCCTATATATACACTGTCAACAATTCAAATATGAAGAAATCCCTAAAGTAAGCAGCACTTAAAAAATTAATTTTTAATAGTAATGAAACAAATGCTAATTGAAAAAAGATCAAAACAACTTTTAGGGCCAGTAAATGAAAGTTATAATATTATTAAAATGATGAAATTTGTTAAACTTATGAACTGTTGGAAGTATTAAAACAGCACAACTTTCTGAGACATATTAAGAGCTTACATTTGTGGTTAGATTCTTATATTTGCAGTACATCCACATACCAGTGACTGTGCTGTATGTTGATTAATACTTTTTAACAAAGCTAATCTCCTCTGTAATTAACTTATCCTAGGGTAATTCCATAAAAGTGAACAACCACATATTTAAAGATATTTATAGTAGTGTATTTATATAAGCAGAAAATATAGTTACATTAGCTTTTAGTACATTAGTTTACTAATTTAGTAAGCTAATGTAACTAATTTAGTTACATTAGTTTTTAAAATTTAGTAAATTAGATGAATATAATATTATATAAACATTGCAATAATTATGGAAACCAACTAAAATATTTACTGTAAAAAAAATTGAAAATAAATGCTACTGCTAAGTTTTAAATACTTAAAAATGTAAGTTCAACCCTTGACAAAATTCCTGTGTTAGTTATATCATATGCTATGCAAATAATATCTGTGTTGGATTGTATGTGACCTCAGGCTAGTATTGGCTTTTAACTATTCTTCATACTCTAGTAAAGGCTTTTCATTCTTGATCTTTCCACAAGCATCACCCCTCTTCACATACCTTTGTAGCTGTTGCTGCTGCTGCTAAGTCGCTTCAGTTGTATCCGACTCTGTGTGACCCCAAAGATGGCAGCCCATCAGGCTCCCCCGTCCCTGGGATTCTCCAGGCAAGAACACTGGAGTGGGTACCTTTGTAGCAGTTCTAACTAAATCCATTTTGTTATTTTGCAAAGGTAAAACAGTCATATTAGATTTCTGATATTGATGCCCTAACAGTCAAAAGATGGTCAGAACACTGTTAAGAACAACTTGGAGCACAGAATGCAGGGATTGGTCTTACCAATTTGGTCACTCAACTTGTTACCATGTGCCTACAGTGTCATCACGTGGGCAATCCCTGGATAAGGGACATACTGAAGGTTGCTAAGCAGAAGCGTGGCACATGCTGGAAGGGTGTTAGGTGATGGGGAAGCCAGGGGCAGGAAGAAAAGATCTTCACTGTCCTTGCAATTGAGGCAGAGAGGCTATCGGATAGAGACAAGGGGGATGAGTACACTGGACTGAGGGGGACAGAATCAACAGAACCTGGAGACTACTAAGATGTGAGGGTGATGAAAGGGAGGTGGAATTATCCAGGAGTCTAGGAAGCCCATCCAGGTGGAAGTTGATTGAGATAACTAAGAGAATGAAGGCAGAGGACACACTGGAGGGACAGGATTAGAGAAGCTGAGATGTGTTGTGCATGATTAAATGCTGACCCTGTACTTTCTACATCACTGTATTTGTGAGGAATGAGAGATTCAGAGGACTTAGATGAAAATCAAGGAGTTCAGTTAAGAAAGAGCTGCAGGCCACCTGGCCCTGAAGCTGGTCCTCATTGCCACTGTGAAATCTGAGTTGAGTAACATGCCTCATCTCTCTG
>NW_011495058.1:2989561-2992272 GCF_000754665.1 Bison bison bison | reverse complement strand
GGACTGTGGACAATGGCTCTGCCAAGTACAATTGCATAGAAGGGGCCTTGCTGAGTTCCCACAGGGTGTAAATGGTTTCATGAATTTAAGGTGCAAAATACAGTGGCCTCCCTCATTTTCCCAGCACTTTCTTCTCTGAGCCAGAGTAGGTAGCTCTGGGTAGGCAGAGGTGCCCTACCAAAGAGGATGCTCCCGCCCCCTGCTAGCTCAGCCTCCCAGGCCCTTCTAGGTCCTCAGGCTCCTGTTTTGATATGCTCCCTTCTCTGTACCTGCTCTGCTATAGCCGCATCCAAGGACTGGTTCTGGCCCAGGCCCTTCAGAGATCAGAGCCACTACCTTGTGCCCTCTCTCCCTGTGGTCCACTGGAACATTCATTCCTAGACCAAGGCATCTGTATTTGGTTGGAGACAGTCTGCAATTCAGGAATAGGCCATGGAGGGCAGCTCTCTGTGTAGCCCTCTAGGTTCTGTGAACTTGGGAGAGTTTCCTGTTCCTCTAGATCTTAGTCTCCTTCTCTGCAACATGGAGATGATAGCAACATCTCCCATTATCACATACTTGTAAATAGGTTTAAATAAGTTAGTGTCTTTAAAACACTTAGAATCTAACACACAGTTAAGTGTCAAATAAGTCTTTTAAGGAGGGAGGGGAAAGGGAAGGATTGAAGGGAGGCTCACTTTTAAATTTTTAATGGGCTACTAAAAAATCATTCAAACATTCACCAAGTCTTGTGACATTATGAGGAACTTATACTATTAAAAAAAAAAAAAAAAACTAGACAATCTAGACTTTTAGTTGTTAAGAAAAAGATTTATTGTGCAGAAGCTTTTAAGTTTAATTCAGTCCCGTTTGTTTATTCTTGCTTTTATTTCCAATATTCTGGGAGGTGGGTCATAGAGGATCCTGCTATGATGTATGTTGGAGAGTGTTTTGCCTATGTTTTCCTCTAGGAGTTTTACAGTTTCTGGTCTTACGTTTAGATCTTTAATCCATTTTGAGTTTATTTTTGTGTATGGTGTTAGAAAGTGTTCTAGTTTCATTCTTTTACAAGTGGTTGACCAGTTTTCTGAGCACCACTTGTTAAAGAGATTATCTTTAATCCATTGTATATTCTTGCCTCCTTTGTCAAAGATAAGGTGTCCATATGTGCATGGATTTATCTCTGGGCTTTCTATTTTGTTCCATTGATCTGTATTTCTGTCTTTGTGCCAGTACCATACTGTCTTGATGATTGTGGCTTTGTAGTAGAGCCTGAAGTCAGGCAGGTTGATTCCTCCAGTTCCATTCTTCTTTCTCAAGATTGCTTTGGCTGTTTGATGTTTTTTGTATTTCCATACAAATTGTGAAATTATTTGTTCTAGCTCTGTGAAGAATACTGTTGGTAGCTTGATAGGGATTGCATTGAATTTATAAATTGCTTTGGGTAGTATACTCATTTTCACTATATTGATTCTTCCAATCCAGGAACATGGTATATTTCTCCATCTATTAGTGCCCTCTTTGATTTCTTTCACCAGTGTTTTATAGTTTTCTATATATAGGTCTTTAGTTTCTTTAGGTAGATATATTCCTAAGTATTTTATTCTTTTTGTTGCAATGGTGAATGGAATTGTTTCCTTAATTTCTCTTTCTGTTTTTTCATTATTAGTGTATAGGAATGCAAGGTATTTCTGTGTGTTGATTTTATATCCTGCAACTTTACTATATTCATTGATTAGTATAAGCAAGGTGAAAAGACAGCCTTCAGAATGGGAGAAAATAATAGCAAATGAAGCAACTGACAAACAACTAATCTCAAAAATATACAAGCAACTCCTGCAGCTCAATTCCAGAAAAATAAATGACCCAATCAAAAAATGGGCCAAGAACTAAATAGACATTTCTCCAAACAAGACATACAGATGGCTAACAAACACATGAAAAGATGCTCAACATCACTCATTATCAGAGAAATGCAAATCAAAACCACTATGAGGTACCATTTCATGCCAGTCAGAATGGCTGTGATCCAAAAGTCTACAAGCAGTAAATGCTGGAGAGGGTGTGGAGAAAAGGGAACCCTCTTACACTGTTGGTGGGAATGCAAAGTAGTACAGCCACTATGGAGAACAGTGTGGAGATTCTTTAAAAAACTGGAAATAGAACTGCCTTATGATCCAGCAATCCCACTGCTGGGCATACACACCGAGGAAACCAGAAGGGAAAGAGACACGTGTACCCCAATGTTCATCGCAGCACTGTTTATAATAGCCAGGACATGGAAGCAACCTAGATGTCCATCAGCAGACAAATGGATAAGAAAGCTGTGGTACATATACACAATGGAGTATTACTCAGCCATTAAAAAGAATAGATTTGAATCAGTTCTAATGAGGTGGATGAAACTGGAGCCTATTATACAGAGTGAAGTAAGCCAGAAAGAAAAACACCAATACAGTATACTAACACATATATATGGAATTTAGAAAGATGGTAACAATAACCCTGTATACGAGACAGCAAAAGAGACACTGATGTATAGAACAGTCTTTTGGACTCTGTGGGAGAGGGAGAGGGTGGGATGATTTGGGAGAATGGCATTGAAACATGTATAATATCATATATGAAATGAGTCGCCAGTCCAGGTTCGATGCACGATACTGGATGCTTGGGGCTGGTGCACTGGGACTACCCAGAGGGATGGTATGGGGAGGGAGGAGGGAGGGCGGTTC
>NW_011495058.1:2955279-2989454 GCF_000754665.1 Bison bison bison | reverse complement strand
ACGGAGGAGGGTTCAGGATGGGGAACACATGTATACCTGTGGCTGATTCACTTTGATATATGGCTAAACCAATACAATATTGTAAAGTTTAAAAATAAAATTAAATTAAATTTAAAAAAAGAAAAAGATTTAATTTGGTTGAAAAAATCTAAATATATTTTTAAAATTCACTTTAAAAACAGTGTCACAGAATTGCCAAGCTTAGTCTATCAGACCTGTCATAACGAAGTGTCACAGGCTGGGTAGCTCAAAACAACACTGACTTCTCAGTCTTTGAGCTGGAAGTCCAAGGTCAGGTGCTGGTTGAATTGATTTCTGATGAGAGCTTCTCTCCTTAGCTTGCAGAAGGCTGTTTCTTGCTGTTTTCTCTGTGAGCACATGCATCTCTGGTGTCATTTTTTTTTCTTACAAGGACAATAGCTCTATTGGATGAAGACCTCACCCTTCTAACCTCATTTAACCTTAATTACATCTTTAAAGGTCCGAACTCCAGAAAAAAGGTCATATTGGAAGTTAGGGCTTCAATATACAAATTTTGGAGGGGACATCATTCAGTCCATAAAAAGGGAGATAGATATACCAGGCCAATTCAACTAAAAGCAAGAGAGAGGTAAGAGTTCTTATTTTAAACACAGTGAAATGTAAGATAAGGGCTTCCCTGGTGGCTCAGATTGTAAAGAATCTGCCTGCAATGAGGGAGACCTGTGTTCGATTTCTGAGTTGAGAAGATCCCCTGGAGAAGGGAATGGCAAATCACTCCAGTATTCTTGCCTGGAGAATTCCGTTGATGAAGGAGCCTAGCGAGCTACAGACTATGGGGTCACAAGGAGTCAGACACAACTCAGTGAGTAACATACACACACAATGTAAGATGAAGCATATTATCTATGATAGAGCTGCCAACTGTTTTTTATTATTGAAGTTCAATAATGAAGTTTTATAATGAAATTATAAGATTCAATCTTTTGAAAAAACACAGCATTGAAATAGCCAGATAAAGAATGCCACTCTCCATCTTATTCTAAAATAATTAAGTCACTAGCCATAGAGTTCTGACCTTTAACACACTCTTTAAAAAGTTCAGAGCAGAGGTCAAGAATAATAGCTGATTGAAAAAAAAAGTGCACAATCTAAAAGCTGACAGTTATGTTTTATTTGGCAGACATTCTTAGGACTTTGAGCCCAGGAAGTGTTAGTCACTCGATTCAAGGAATTAGATCTGATAGACAGAGTGCTTGAAGAACTATGGACAGAGGTTTGTAACACTGTATAGGATGTGGTAACCAAAACCATCCCCAAGCAAAAGAAATGCAAGAAGACAAAGTGGTTGTCTGAGGAGGCCTTAAAAATAGCTGAGGAAAGAAGAAAAGTGAAAAGCAAAGGAGAAAGGGAAAGATAAACCCAACTGGTGTTGGAGAAGACTCTTGAGAGTCTCTTGTACTGCAAGGAAATCCAACCAGTCCATCCTAAAGGAAATCAGTCCTGAATATTCATTGGAAGGACTGATGCAGAAGCTGAAACTCCAATACTTTAGCCGCCTGATGAAAAGAACTAATTCATTAGAAAAGACCCTGATGCTGGGAAAGATTGAAAGTGAGAGGAGACGGGGACGACAGAGGATGAGATGGTTGTATGGCATCAACAACTTGATGGACATGAGTTTGAGTAGGCTCCAGGAGTTGGTGATGAACAGGGAAGCCAGGCATGCTGCAGTCCATGGGGTCACAAAGAATCAGACACGACAGAGCAACTGAACTGAAACCTAACTGAATGCAGAGTTCCAGAGAATAGCAAGGAGAGATAAGAAAAGCCTTCCTAAGTGAAGAATGCAAACCAACAGAGGAAAACAATAGAATGGGCAAGATTAGAGATCTCTTCAAGAAAATTGGAGATACCAAGGCAACATTTCAGGCAAGGATGGACACGATAAAAGATAGGAAAGGTAAAGACCTAAAAAAGCAGAAGAAGTTAAGAAAAGGAGGCAAGAATACACAGAAGAACTATACAGGAAACCTCTCAAGGACCTGGATAACCATGATGGTGTGGTTATTCACCTAGAGCCAGATATCCTGGAGTGGGAAGTGGGAAGTGTGCCTTAGGAAGAATTACTATAAACAAAGCTAGTAGAGGTGAAGGACTTCCATCTAAGCCATTTAAAATCCTAAAAGATGATGCTGTGAAAGTGCTGCACTCAATATGTGAGCCAATTTGGAAAACTCAGCAGTGGCCACGGGACTAGAAAAAGTCAGTTTTCATTCCAATCCTAAAGAAGAACAATGCTAAAGAATGTTCAAGTTACTGTACAATTGTGCTCATTTCACATATTACCAAGGTTATACTCAAAATCCTTCAAACTAGGATTCAACAGTATATGAACTGAGAACTTCCAGATGTACAAGCTGGGTTTTGAAGAGGCAGAGGACCCAGAGACCAAACTGTCAACATTCATTGGATAATAGAGAAAGCACAGAAGTTTCAGTAAAACGTCTGCTTCATTGACTACACTAAAGTGATTGGCTATGTGGATCACAACAAACTGTGGAAAATTCTTAAAGAGATGAGAGTGCCAGACCCCCTTACCTGTCTCCTGAGAAACCTGTATGCCA
Organism: Bison bison bison; assembly: GCF_000754665.1. Classification (NCBI taxonomy): domain Eukaryota; kingdom Metazoa; phylum Chordata; class Mammalia; order Artiodactyla; family Bovidae; genus Bison; species Bison bison. The sequence continues at coordinate 2,986,848 of NW_011495058.1, read as the reverse complement.
GACCAGACATGAAACAACTGATTGGTTCAAAATTGGGAAAGGAGTATGAGAAGGCTGTATACTATTACCCTGCTTATTTAACTTATGTGCAGAGTATATCATGTGAAATGCTGGGCTGGATGAACAACAAGCTAGAATTAAGATGGCCAGGAGAAATATCAACAACCACAGATATGCAGATGATACCACTCTAATAACAAAAAGTGAAGAGGAACCTAAAGAACTTCTTGATGAGGGTAAAGAGGAGAGTGAAAAGGCTGGCTTAAAACTCACTTTTCAAAGAACTAAGATCATGGCATCCAGTCCCATCACTTCATGGCAAATAGATGGGGGGGGGGGGGAGGCGGAAATGGAAACAGTTGACAGACTTTATTTTGGGGGGCTCCAAAATCAATGTAGATGGTGACTGCAGCCATGAAATTAAAAGATGCTTGCTCCTTGGAAGAAAAGTTATGACCAAGCTAGACAGCATATTAAAAAGCAGAGACATTACTTTGCCAACAAAGGTTCATATAATCAAAGCTATGGTTTTTCCAGTAGTCATGTATGGATGTGAGAGTTGAAGCATAAAGAAGACTGCTGAAGAATTGTTGCTTTTGAACTGTAGTGTTAGAGAAGACTCTTTAGAATCCCTTAGACAACAAAGAGATCAAACCAGTCAATTCTAAAGGAAATCAACCCTGAGTATTCATTGGAAGAACTGATGCTGAAGCTACAGTACTTTGGCCACTTGATGTGAAGGGCCAACGCATTAGAAAAGACCCTGATGCTGAAAAAGATTGAAAACAAAAGGAGAAGGGGGTGGCAGAGGATGGGATGCTTAGATAGCATCAATAACTCAATGGCCATGAATTTAAGCAAACTCTTGGAGACAGTAGTGGACAGCAGAGCCTAGCATGTTACAGTCCATGGGATCATAAAGAATCAGACATGGCTTAGCAATAGAACAATAGCAACATGTATGAAAAGATGCAAGAGTCTGGACTCACTGAAATCTTTCCTTTGATATGCAGCTCAGCTCTCTAGGCTAGTTTCCTGTGTTTTCTCATTCTGAGTTTCCTCAGGATGTCCCAGCTTGCGGTGGTTGCAGTCTGATGGCTGTTAGGTGGCAGGCATATCTTGTTTCCTTCCTGAGTTCCCTCAGGGCTCACTTTGGGGGTGACTCTAATATTATGGCTAGATCATTTGTTTACTATTTTGGCAGGCAATGTTTTATTTATCAAAGACACTCTGTGCTCTGGGAAAAACTGGCAGAACAGGTCTTCAGGTAGTTAGATATTTACAGGAGAAAATTTTATGAATCCAATTTCTTGCATCATCTTATATCTAGAAAAGCATAAAAATCATTTAAAGGGCCATCTGAGATGTGTACTTGATCTCATGTATCCTTTGCCAACATTACATATATACTGACCTCCTTCTGACCTCTTCTGAACTGTCACTGAGAGGTTATGTCTTGGATTATAGTCCTCAATAAGTCTCAAATAAAATTGAACTTACAGCTCTCATGTTGTGTGTGTGTGTTTCAGTTGACAACATATATGAAGTGAAAGAAAATGCAATAGATAGAAATAACAGTGGAAAACTTAAATGATCTCTAAGGTCATTTAGAGAAAACTAAATGATATCCTACAGAGAAAACTCAGGTTTAATAGCGTGCTTAAAGTCATACAACTAAGTAACAGGAGGAAGCAGAGTTCAAACCTACAAATAAACTATACAAGGCTTATCACAACCCTAGAATAAACTGAACAAATTGGACCTGAACTGGGAGAAAACAGGGTGAATGTAAATCAAAGAGCTTTCTTTTGCTTTCTTCTTCTTTCTTTCCTTCATTCCTTCTTCTCTTCCACTTTCATTCTCTGATAATCTTTTCTTTTTGTTCAGGTTGCTGATTAATCTATCTTTCTTATTTTAAATACTTGAGAGTAGGATCCCCATTTCATTCATGTTTGCATCACCCCAAGGACTATCAGGCATCCACAGACAGTTGTTTAATTGAATTAATTTTCTTTAAAACTCAAAAAAGAAAACGTAGATGCAAATGACTAACGTAGATATAAAATGACACTAAAAAATGCTGAAATCTGTGTACCTCATTTTTTAATCTGATACTGTTCACATTTCAAAGATAAAGTTGCAATAACTAACTGATTATTATTATCTTCTCTTTTTGTGCGAGAGGATTGTCAAATCTAATCGTCATTCAGAGAGAAGGAGAGAGAACAAAATAATAATAATAATAAAGAAATTCCTTAACTCTTTCTTCTAAGATGTTTATCACAACCTTTTATCTACAAAGTTGATGAAAATTGAATTCTCTCCCTCCCAGGGATTTAGATTACACAAACTATCTTCTAACATTAATCACATTTCTTATCACAAAAGTAAACTGTTCTAAGGAAGATGTATGACACAGGCCTGCAGAAGAGACACAACTCCTCCATTTTATCTAATTTGAAATGTAAGTACCTTCAGCTGCTTTGGTGCCTCCCATTTTATACATTCTTCCCCTCGACCTGATTCTTCACAGTTTCAATTATAAAATGAAAATGTCTCCAGAGACAGCCAAGAGTAATACTCTATTCTCTTAACTTGTGTTCATGTTTTACTTAATGATTTTTTCTTTTGCATGGTAAAACAAAACAACCAAAAACAAACTAAAAAAACAAATAACATCAACAAAAAACCCGAGAACAGAATTCACGCTGGCCCAGAGCCAGGTGCCAGGCTTTTGTCCAGTGTTACTGGACTCCTGTCTATGGGTTTCAGACCCTGGGGGGTATGTGAGCTACACAGGCCTGGTCCGGGCTCCCTGAGTTCCCAGCTCTGGCTGAAAGCCACCTGCAATCTGCTTTGGCCTCAGGTTGGAATCCTTCAGCAAGTCAGGCTGAGCTCATGGTTGTACCCACCTGGTCCCTGCACTGAAGGTGTCTGCCTGGGGCCTCTGTTGAGAGGCAGATGGTGTTAAAGACACCTGAAAGAACTAATCTGAAGAACAGACATTTCTTCTTTCTTACTCTCCATTGCCCTTTCATTGCCAGATTTGGAACCTGACATCCAAAAGTTTACCCAGCTAATATGTGCATGTGTTCAGTGAATATATGAACACTTTCACCCTATTTCTGGATTTAAAAAATTGAAACTGAATAAAGGCACATCTGACTGAAAGGGGTGAGTATATCTCCTTGTTTGAAAATATAAACAGAATCTTCTGCCACCAACTAAAGCATAAAAACACGTATCATAATGTCTGAGCTGACTCCTTGCTAGAATGGCTTTATAAGGCCCCAAATCTCCATTCCCTTCATTAGTGGATCTAAGAAAGCAGAACAAGTGTGTAGGAGAAACAAAAGCTGGCCTAGGGCAATAGTGCAAAAAAAAAAAAAAATGTACCTTGCAAGATCCAGAATCCAGCCTCCATACTCCATTTCACTCTGTTTTGCGTACTTTTTAGATCAGGTGTCAGTGTTTAGGGGGCAGAGTCCAACTTAATGACACTAGCTGAGTGAGAGGTTCTGTATCTTTGTGTGGAACACAGAATCAGGGTGCTGAGGCATCTGGCTGTTGTCCCATCCTTTACCCCATGACTCATGATGGATGCCTGTGGCAAGGTTCTGCTTATACAGTTTTATCCCCATCACTTCCTCTATGACAGATGAGGAATGCAGGAACCTTGGCAAGCATGGCATGGAGATTCAGCAAGCTCTTCAACATGTCATGTAGGGAGGCAAAATCAATCACAGAAGCAACCCCTCGCTGTGGTTGGGAGATTAGCATCTTTACAAGATAATAAAGGCAACAAATTACATCTGCCAGCACTCAAAGCAGGAGACTCATAAAATGATTCTTGGATAAGTAGTGAGGCTCTGTGCCCTAGCACAGATTCAGAGAGAAAGCTAGAAACTGGGCAAGCCATAGACCAGCTCCAAGACCTGTATGCTTAAGGTAGTGGGCTGCCCACAAATGCCCCTGTGGGTCAGTTCCAACTTCTGACTGTATTCTCCCACAGGGAGTCATAGAGGTGAGTAGTAGCCATTTGGAATCATAATGACTGCTCACTGTCCTACCTCCTATCCATTTACAGTAGCCATACATTTATCCTTATTTCTTTTAAGGAGATCTGCCTTGGGAAGCACAGTTGACTGGCAACCTTCACAAGCACCATCTTTGGATTTGCTATAGTGCTCCAGCTGGGTCCCTACTTCCCATCAGCCACTCCAGCCAATGACTGAGCCCTAAGGGTAGGACACAAGGTCATTTCCATCTAATGCAAGACATCTTTAACAACACTATTTTCTAGGGGTATCCTCATCAGTTTGACTAAGATTTTCTCAGAAAGTGCATTTCAGGTGAAAGCTTTTTCTATCCAATTATTTCTGCCATCTCTGCTCTGACAGTTGTCAGATGGCACCATGGTAGGAAGTCTTTCTTCATTTATCTCCAATCCCTCCTCTTTTATCCTTCACAGATATTTCCCACAAAATTTCCAGCATGTCTATCTCAACTTGGTGTCTGCTTCTTGAAGCCCATGGAGTGGCACACCATGACTCCAAAATGTCCTCTCAGACACCAGCCAATGTCTAATAACTATAATTTCATAAGTTTGTTTCCATTTATTTATTCACCCATTCAAAGATACTTATTAAAAATCACCTCTATTGGTAAATGGAAGGAATGTTACAGAGATGAATAAGCCACAATATGTACCCTCACTGAAGATAATGGACACAACAAAAAACATTGTGAAAATCACTATACAGCACTGAGCACAGTGCCAAGGGAACACAGAAGAAAGAGACATTTTGGAATAAGTAATAAAGGAGGGAAATGTATTCTAAATATATACAAGAGAATGTAATACTTTTGACTTACAGGAAGATTAGGAAATGATTTTATAAAATGGAATTTATGATGGAAAAATGATAATCATTTTTTTTCTAAAGAATTCAGTTCAGTTCAGTTCAGTTCAGTCGCTCAGTTGTGACCAACTCTTTGCGACCCCATGAATCGTAGCACGCCAGGCCTCCCTGTTCATCACCAACTCCTGGAGTCCACCCAAACTCATATGCGTCAAGTCGGTGATGCCATCCAGCCATCTCATCCTCTGTCATCCCTTTCTCCTCCTGCCCCCAATCCACCCTAGCATCAGGGTCTTTTCCAATGAGTCAACTCTTCGCATCAGGTGGCCAAAGTATTGGAGTTTCAGCCTCAGGATTAGTCCTTCCAATGAACACCCAGGACTGTTCTCCTTTAGGATGGACTGGTTGAATCTCCTTGCAGTCCAAGGGACTCTCAAGAGTCTTCTCCAACACCACAGTTCAAAAACATCAATTCTTTGGCGCTCAGCTTTCTTCACAGTCCAACTCTCACATCCATACATGACCACTGGAAAAACCATAGCCTTGATTAGATGGACCTTTGTTGGCAAAATAATATCTTTGCTTTTTAATATGTTATCTAGGTTGGTCATAACTTTACTTCCAAGGAGTAAGCGTCTTTTAATTTCATGGCTGCAATCACCATCTTCAGTGATTTTGGAGCCCCCCAAAATAAAGTCTGTCACTGTTTCCACTGTTTCCCCATCTATTTCCCATGAAGTAATGGGACCAGATGCCATGATCTTCATTTTCTAAATGTTGAGCTTTTAAGCCAACTTTTTCACTCTCCTCTTTCACTTTCATCAAGAGGCTTTTTAGTTCCTCTTCACTTTCTGCCATAAGGGTGGTGTCATCTGCATATCTGAGGTTATTGTTATATCTCCCAAAAATCTTGATTCCAGCTTGTGCTTCTTCCAGCCCAGCGTTTCTCATAATGTACTCTGCATATAAGTTAAATAAGCAGGGTGACAATATACAGCTTTGACGTACTCCTTTTCCTATCTGGAACCAGCCTGTTGTTTCATGTCCAGTTCTAACTATTGCTTCCTAACTTGCTATAGGTTTCTCAAGAGGTAGGTCAGGTGGCCTGGTATTCCCATCTCTTTCAGAATTTTCCTGTATTAATTATAAAGCAGGAGGGACTTCCACTTTAGGCTAAGACTGAGCAACATTGATTAGATTTACCTTCCTTCCTAAAACAACAACAAAGACAGGAAGGAAGAAAGAAAAGAGAAAAATCAATTTGAAATAACAGCTTACAAGACAATTATCCCTGAGATAAAGGTAACTTAAGAACTAAGCCCTGCAATTACCTCAACTTATAATATTTCCTGGTGAAGTCTTAGGGACTGAACTCAGACAGAGCCTGGCAGATCCCCTGAGCTAGGGAAATGAATTAAGAGTCCAGAGACATCCAAGTGGCTAGAATTTTCAGGGATGAGAGGTCTGCACTGAGAATTCTGGAGATATGAAGAAGGTTCCCTTGAGACCATGCTGCCAAATCCTAGTCCATGGGGACACTTAGAGAGAGCAAAGAGCTCAAGAAAGCCCAGAGAAATAATAGTCTTCCATGTGTGAAAAATATCCAAATTCAGAGAAAGAGTCTCAAAAGGATGAAAAGATATAAACTTGGTAGGGTTGAGAGTAGTGCCTGTGTCCAATAACCAGAATGGAAACCTCATAATTTACAGAGAATTTGGCTGGGTATTCAGAAAGATCTAGCCTCACTAGTTAGGAATAATTGACACTAGAATGAACATTTCAAACATTAAAGTTCTTCCTAATAAATATTAAAGTCAGAACTAAAGGCTTAAAACTATTTCCAAGTAGCCTAACCAATTCCAGAGCAAAGTTCAAGAATATTAAAAAAAATACAAAGATATCCAGTGCTAGAAAGATAAAATTCATAGTAGCTATTATTTAATCAAATATTTCCAGGAAATAAACAGGGAAGAAATAGGAATATTTACCCATTTTGAGAAGAGAAATCAATCCATTTAAACCAATTCAAAACTGTTACAGTTATTAGAATTATCAGACAAGGACATAAAAACAGTCAGTATAACTGTAGTCTATATGTGCAAGCACTACAGCAATCGTCAAACAGGTAGAAGAATGGAAGGTAGTTTATTTGTTTTTTTGTTTTTGTTTTTGTTTTGTTGGTTTGCACTTTTTATTTTTATTTATTTATTTATTTATTTTTTTAGTTTTCTTTTTTTTTTTTTAATTTTAAAAAAAATTATACATGTGTTCCCCATCCTGAACCCTCCTCCCTCCTCCCTCCCCATATCATCCCTCTGGGTCGTCCCAGTGCACCAGCCCCAAGCATCCAGCATCGTGCATTGAACCTGGACTGGCATCTCATTTCATACATGACATTTCACACGTTTCAATGCCATTCTCCAAAAATTAAACTTCTAAAGATGAAAATTAAAACATCTGAGATGAAAATAAAGTGGTGAAATTAATGGCATATTTGATATTGCAGGGGGGGAAAGACTAGAGAACTTGAAGACATAGCAATAGAAAATATCCAAAATTAGATGCAGAATAAATGATTTTTAAAAATAAACATAGTATCAATGAGCTGTCGAAAAACTTCAAATGACTTAATATATGTGTTATTTGAGTTTTCAAGGAAGTCATAACTGAAACATTTTTCAATAAATAATGGTCAGGTACTTCCAGATTTGATGAAAACCAAATGTAGGTACTAAACCCTTAGAAGAAGCATATGTGTAAATCTGTAAGACACCAGTTTCTTGGACATCACATTAAAGGCACCAAGAGAGCAACAAACAAAAAGCATATACATTTAAAAGCATAAAAATTAAAAACCTTTTTGCATCAAAGAATACTTTAAATAAAGAAGAAAAAAAAACAATGCACAGCATAGGAGAAAATATTTGTAAATCATATTCTGATAAGAATCTAGTGTTCAGAATATAGGAAGAACACTTAAAACTCAGTATTAAAAATAAAGTAGGCAATGGATTTTAATAGACATTTTACTAAGCATTTCTCTAAGAATATATACAAATACACATTTCTCCAAAAAATATATGCATAAACATGTATAATGTTCAATATTGTTAGTCATTAAGACAATGCAAATCAAAACATCAATGACATAACATTTCATATCCATTAAAGTGGGTATAATAATTTTTTTTAAAGGAAAACAGTGTTGGCTGAGAATGTGGAGAAACTGGAACATTCATACGTTGCAAGTGTGAGTGTAACACAAATTACCCTACAACCCAGCAATTGTTCATCTGTCAAATAGGAAGATGTATTCATTTAACTGAAAAGTCCTTTCAGAATGATATTATCATAAGGAAATTAGATAACTTACATGTTGTAGTTCTAGCCTATTGGAGAGAGTCAATAAATATTATAATTTCCCTGTGAAGAATGTACTTAGAAATGATGGATTTGGATCGAGGCTGAATGAGCTGAGGAAGAGGAATTAACTCACCTTTGGACTAAACCCTGACCAGTCTTAGAAGGCAGGTTTAGAATTGGGAGAGAAAGAGGAGTAACTGGAAACCTGAAGCCATAAAAAAGGCTCAGAGTTTGAAGTAGGAAGACCTGAATTGCATAACTGGTTTTTAGTTCCTTCCTCTATAAATTAGTAGTGATATATAACTGGATCAGGATATTTGTGAGGATGAATGGGAAAACAAATTTTTAAAAAGATGTATTTTTTAAAAGTTTGAAGAAAGGTAACACTTGAGTTGAGTGCCCCTCTTTTCACGTGTTGTGCTAGTGGGTGGATGCCTTAACTAGAGCTCAGGTCCCAGGAAGGTTGCTACAAATCTCAGGAGGAGGGCTTTCTAAATTGTATGAAGTATGAATAACTGGAGCAAGCAGTCCAAACCGTGTGGAGAATTAGAATGAATGGTTTTCCAATCTGTGGATGTCTGACAAACAGAGAAACCAAGAGCACACCCTGGCGGAGGCTAGAGTGTGGCCCTGACCCTCACTGTGCTGAAGAAGTTAAACACCCTTGGGCCATGCTGCCTGTTCTCAACTCAGGGGGGCATTTTCTGGGGGTTCTGAAGTGTTTGAGGAATGGTATAAAGGAGAAAAAGAAGTTAAATGAGATGCATGGTGTTAGTGAAGGTAAGTAAAAAATAGATTTTACAAAAGAACAATGGGAAGCCATGGAACATTTTAGACAGAAGAGTAATATGATCGGATTTCTAGTTTTAAGAGCCCAGTGGATTGTAGGGGAGTACTAGTGGAAGAAAAGAGACTACTTAGGGAATTAGTGCAGGAGTCCAGTATGAAGACTATTCATGTGTCCAGTGGTGGGGGTGTGGATGAGGGTGTCAGCAGTGAGGATGGTGAGAAATGAAGCAAAGGAGTCAACAGGACCTACAGGTGGATCAGACATGTGGGGAAAGGAAAGAGTACTCAAGAGTACCCAGAATTTTTTTCAAGTACCAACGTGGAGGCTGGAATATTTAATGAAGTTGAGAAACAAGGGAGCATGGATTTATCAAACAGTTTTGAGTTTGGAGACCTATCAATGGTCCCATGTTTCTGAAATACAAAATGTAAGACCATGTGATTGGAGTGATCAATGAGACTGAAATGCAGGAAGAGGCAAGATTATGGAAGATCTCATACAATAGGATTTTCATTATAAAAGTGAATGGACCACAACTCCTCCTCCTTTATTCAAATGACAGCATGATGTTTGAGAAGGTTCTCTCTGATGATGGTGTAGAGTTTCGATCCTAAGAGAAAAAGTCACAGGGAGAGAGACAAGCGAGGAGGCTGGATGAGAGTCAGGATGACTAAATCCTCCCTGTTGATCTTCTCTGAAATAAAATTACCCCGTACCTGACATCAGCATTCTTTTTGCCAAATCTCTTTATGTTGAATGTAGATTCCAAGATGTGCTTTCAACTAGGGATAATTATCTAATTATCTATAATCCAGTGTGATCGTCTCATTTTCTCTCCTTTCTCCCTCTGTAGAGTGTATGGCTTTGGGCGGGCTTGAGAAAGATATGACTCAATCGCCTGTCAGCACAGCTTTGGTGAAGAGAAAATATCACGGAAAAGGAAGCTCACTGTTGCAGAAACAGCATGGTAATTGATTACTAATTACTGAAATATTATGTCTGAAGGAAGGAAGGCACAAGCCTACTTTCCAAGGCTCCAGGTATTTAACAAACTTGTTTGAGACACCCTTTGATGGCCTGAGAAACGTCTGAGAATAATGAGATTCTTCAACCTCCTTCTAAGATTCATTTATGACTTTTGCATGACATGCTTCTTACTCTTGAACTTGAAGGATGGGGTTAGGGCAAAGAAGTATCCCTAAACATTACCATCCAAAGGAGAGTGTGGCTGAAGGAGCCCAGATGGTTTCTGAATGGCAGGGTAACAGGAAGAAAAGAAAGGAAGTGAGCTGAGCCCTTCACTTTCTTGGAAACATTAAGGGCAAATTTTCAAAAACACAAGTGTGTAGGCATGCCCTTTGTCTACTTGAAATTCTCCTCTAACTTCCCTTTCTCCTGAGAGGTCAAGATTCTCAATTAATTGGCTAACCAGGCTCTCCCACCTCTCCCATGGTTTGTAGAGAAGGCTGGTTGGGAGGACGGGGAGGTAGGGGAGGGGATTGGAGGATGCTCCTTCTTTCAGTTCCTCAGAAGAACTGTATTTTCTCTCACCACCAGTATTTGCATCTTCATTGTCTTATGCCTACAACATCTTCCTTTTCTGCCTGCCAAATAAGTCTTCCTCACCCTTTTTCTTAGCTCAAATGCTTCCTTTATGGTGAGGCTTTCTCTCGTACCCAAAATAAGGCTGTGCACTTCCATCAGCTTCTTCTTCTTTTTTTTTTTTTTTTAATGAATGCTCTTTTTAGAATACTTTTAGACACAAGGAAAAAAAATTCAAAGATAGTAGAGTCTTCATATATCCTACCTCCGGTTTCTTCTATTATTAACATCTTACCTTCACATATTTAATACAACTAATGAACCAGTATTTATATATTTTGTTAACTAAAGTCTATAGTTATTCAGAGTTTTTAAATTTTATCAAATGTCCTTTTCTATTCCAAGATTCCATGTAGTATACCATGTCATATTTAGTTAACCTGTCCCTTCAGCTCCAGTTGGCGGCAACAGTTTCTCAGACTTTTCTTCGTTTTGGGTGACCTTCACAGTTTTTCCACATGCTGCCAGATATTTTGCCAGATGCTCCTTTATTGGAATTTGATGATGTTTCTCATTATTAGGCTGGGATAGTGGTCACTTTGGAGGACAACAAGAATCAAGTGTCATTTCTGCACAACGTATTAATGTGTGTACTATCCACATGATTCATCATCGTTATTGTTGATCTTAATCATCTGGTCATCTGGTGTTTGCCAGTTTTCTTCACTATAAAGTTGTTCATTCTCCTCCTTTTCCGGGCTGTACTCTGAAAGAAATCACTTTGCATAGAACACACTTAGGACTGGAGAGATATAGCCCATCTCCTTGAATGCACAGCACCTACCTGCAGTTATTTAGGATTTTTCTCCATGAAGGTTTGTCTCAGTCCCTGACTTATGCATATATGTATGTATGCAAGTACGTATGTAGTCCTTCAATTATTTATTTATATCATATGGACATATATATATTTTTTTTATTCTTTGGCTTATAGTTCTATACTGCTTTACTTAACTTCTCTGCTCTGATTTTTCAGCTTTGGCCATGAAAATTTTTTCAGTTACCTTCTCTGTCCCTTTGCAAACTCACATCATTATAGGATCCTTTGTGTTAGTATGTTCATTTTTTTTTTGTTGTTTCTTTTATCACTTCCTTAATTTCTAGTGCTGTGAAACAGATACTCTAGGCTCATCTTATATATGTCCTGTCCTTGCCCTAGAATCAGCCATTGCTCTGCTGCTGCTGCTGCTGCTAAGTCACTTCAGTCGTGTCCAATTCTGTGCGACCCCATAGACAGCAGCCCACTAGGCTCCCCCATCCCTGGGATTCTCCAGGCAAAAACACTGGAGTGGGTTGCCATTTCCTTCTCCAGTGCATGAAAGTGAAAAGTGAAACTGAAGTCGCTCGGTCGTGTCTGACTCTTAGCGACCCCATGGACTGTAGCCCACCAGGCTCCTCCATCCATGGGATTTTCCAGGCAAGAGTACTGGAGTGGGGTGCCATTGCCTTCTCCCAGCCATTGCTCTAAGTCCTAATTCCTTATATTTTAGATTGACATTAGAAACCAAGATCTTGGTAGTAGCTGTGCTCATTGTTAACAAGATGTTGTTTCTTCTAGGCCCTTCAGCTGAAATAGCTGTGAAATAGACAAATGTATATAACCTATGTTATAAGTTATCAAATGTCCTTTTCTATTCCAAGATTCTATGTAGTATACCATGTCATATTTAGTTAACCTGTCCCCTAACCTATAACATATTTGTGCATATGTCTGTATTTTCCTTCTGTATAAACAAAAGCTAGACATAAGTTCACACTGATGTCTCCAATTCTAATTATTATCAAATGGATCATCTACTCTCTTCTACTTGTCTTTCTGTAAACTCTCATTCTAACAGAGAGAAACCTGGCTCCCACTTCCATCCATCTATTTACTTGATTGTTCAATTCCAGTAAACATGTTCATCAGTGTCATGTTGTTTAACCAATTCCCTGAGGGGGATACTATTAATTATAGTGCAGTGTTTATTTGCACTTAGTCTTTAGTCTTATAGATTCCAGTCGTTTCCTAAATTGTACCTGTCCCCTTCTTCTCTTCAAGGGAGGCTAATTCATAATTTTAACATAGTTAGATTATTATATTCTGTGTTTCATCTTGAGATATTCCCATATTCTAGTGATTTTTATAAAGTGTGAATATTAACTATTTGGAAAGATTAATACACTCATAGAATCCTTCTTTACAGTGTCATAGAGAATCATGTTGCCACTCTAAAGAATTCACTGTGCTTCATCTATTTAGCTTCCTTAACACCTTGAATCCCTGCTGCTGCTGCTGCTAAGTCGCTTCAGTTGTGTCTGACTCTGTTTGACCCCATAAATGGCAGCCCACCAGGCTCCCTGTCCCTAGGATTCTCCAGGCAAGAGCACTGGAGTGGGTTGCCATTTCCTTCTCCAATGTATAAGAGTGAAGAGTGAAAGTGAAGTCGCTCAGTCGTGTCCAACTCCTAGCAACCCCATGGACTGCAGCCCACCAGGGCCCTCCATCCATGGGATTTTCCAAGCAAGAGTACTGGAGTGGGTTGCCATTGCCTTCTCCATCTTGAATCCCTAGGAAGAACCAATCTTTTCACCACCACTAAATTTATGCTTTATCCAGAATGTAACAGTGTAACATCTTCAGAAAGCTGCCTTCTTTCTCTTAGAAATATTTATTTATGATTTATCCATGTCTCTTTATGGCTTGATAGCTCACTTATCTTTACTGCTAAATGGTATTCCATTGTCTAGTTGTATACCAAGAAATATTTATTTATGATTTATCCATGTCTCTTTATGGCTTGATAGCTCACTTATCTTTACTGCTAAATGGTATTCCATTGTCTAGTTGTATACCAAGCTCAAACTGATAAAATCAGAAATGAAATGGAGAAATTACAACAGACACCACAGAAATACAAAGGATTAAAAGAAACTACAAGCAACTATATGCCAGTAAAATGGACAAATTCCTATAAAGTTACAAATTTCCAAAATGAACAAAGAAGAAATAGGAAATATGAACAGAACAATTATAAGTACTGAAATTGAAGCTGTGATTAAAAATCTTACCATAAACAAAAGTCCAGGGCCAGATGGCCTCACAAGCCAATTCTATCAAACATTTAGAGAAAAGTTAACACCTATCCTTTTCCAATTCTTTCCAAAAAATTGCAGAGGAAATAACACTCCAAAGTTCATTCTATGAGGCCACCATCACCCTGACACCAAAACTAGATAAAAATGCCACACAAAAAGAAAATTATAGGTCAATATTACTGATGAACATAGATGCAAAAATTCTCAACAAAATATTAGCAAACTGAATCCAACACATTAAAAGGATCATATACCATTATCAAGTGGGATTTATCCCAGGGATGTGAGGATTCTTTGACATAAACAAATCAACCAATGTGATACACCATTTAACAAATTGAAGAATAAAAAAAGAAAGTATGATTATTTCTGTAGATGCAAAAAAAGTTTTTGACAACACCCATTTATGATGAAAATTTTCTAGAAGAGGGCATAGAGGGAACCTCAAGATAGTGAAGGCCACATATGACAAACCCATGGCAAATATTATTCTGAATGCTTAAAAACTGAAAGCTTTTCCTCTAAGGTCAAGAACAAGAAAATGATGTCCACTCTTGCCACTATTAATCAACATAGTTTTGGAAGTCCTTTTTTTATTTTTCAGTCATTCAGTCATATCTGACTCTTTGCAACCCCATGGACCGCAGCATGCCAGGCTTCCCTTTCCTTCACCATCTCCTGGAGTTTGCTCAAACTCATGTCCATTGAGTCGGTGAGGCCATCAAACCATTTCATCATATGTCACCCCCTTCTCCTCCTGCCTTCAATCTTTCCCACTATCAAAAGACTCATTTCCAATGAGTCAGTTCTTCACATCAGGTGGCCAAACTATTGGAGCTTCAGTTTCAGCATCAGTCCTTCTGAAGAAAGTTTAAGATTGATTTCCTTTAGGATTGACTGGTTTGATCTCCTTGCTGTCCAAGGGACTCTCAAGAGTCTTCACCAGACCCATAGTTCAAAAACATCAATTCTTTGGTGCTTGGCCTTCTTTTTGGTCCAGCTCTCATATCCTTACATGACTGTTGGAAAGACCATCCGTTCAGTTCAGTTGCTCAGTCATCTCTGACTCTCTGCCACCCCATGGACTGCAGCATACCTGGCTTCCTTGTCCATCACCAATTCCCGGAGCTTGCTCAAACTCAAGTCCATTGAGTCAGTCATCCGACCATCTCATCCTCTATCATCCCCTTCTCCTCCTGCCTTCAATCTTTCCAAGCATCAGGGTCTTCTCTACTGAGTCAGTTCTTCACATCAGGTGGCCAAAATATTGGAGCTTCAGCTTCCCCATTAGTCCTGCCAATGAATAGTTGGGACTGATTTCCTTTAGGATGGACTGGTTGGATCTCTTTGCTGTCCAAGGGACTCTCAAGAGTCTTCTCCAACACCACAGTTCAAAAGCATCAATTCTTTGGCGCTCAACTTTCTTTATAGTCCAACTCTCGTATCTATACATGATTACTGGAAAAACCATAGCTTTGACTAGATGGACCTTTGTTGGCAAAGTAATGTCTCTGCTTTTTAATATGCTGTCTATGTTGGTCATAGCTTTTCTTCCAAGGAGCAAGTGTCTTTTAATTTCATGGCTGAATTCATCATCTGCAGTGATTTATAGCCCAAGAAGAAGAAATTTGTCACTGCTCTAACATTTTCCCCTTCTATTTCCCATGAAGTGATGGGACCAGATGCCATGATCTTAGCTTTATTGAATGTTGAGTTTTAAGCTGGCTTTTCCAGTTTCCTCTTTCATCCTCATCAAGAGGCTCTTTAGTTCCTCTTAGTTTTCTGCCATAAGTGTGGTGACATCTGCGTATCTGAGGTTGTTGATATTTCTCCTGGCAATATTGATTCCAACTTGTGATTCATCCAGCCCAGCATTTCACATGATGTGCTTAAAGTTAAATAAACAGGGTGACCATAAACAGTCTTGTTGTACTCCTTTCTCAATCCTGAACAAGTCAGTTGTTCCATACAGAGTTCTATCTGTTGCTTCTTGACCCACACACAGATTTCTCAGAAGACAGGTGAGATGATCTTGTACTCCCATCTCTTTAAGAGTTGTCTAGAGTTTGTTATAATTCACATAAGCAGAGTACATCACCAAGAAAGTTATAAAGCAGTTTTAAAGCAAAAATAGATGTAATATTTATAGATGTATTTAGTTTGAAAATATAAAACTGTTCTCATTTATCCCCATGAAAAATAAGTTTTGGTTGCACAAGCCTATAAATAATGTCAGGATGCTACCAGACTAACCCCCACACCCACAGTGTGACTGCCAGCCCTGTCTCCACAGAACACCTTTTCCAGGCCATTCCTGTGCTCAGGCCACAGCCAAGTGAGCTCACTGTCACACCTCACAATGTTGCTGGTGGTGGGGAAGCAGAAAGACAGAATTATGTTGCTTCACTGGATTTCCTTTAAAGTTATACATGGCATACTTATATAATTTTATTAAATTAATTTCCTCTGATAATCCAGGATTAAATTCCTTTATTAAAGCTATTACTTCTTTCTGGAATTACTTCCCAAATTTCTCCACTGAAAGAAATCTGCAAAGCATTTCAGACTCAGCTCTGGGTTACCTGCCTGGAAGCCTTTCAAAAGCTCATTCCTCAAACTCAACAGTGGCTTCCTCTTGAGTTCTCTCAGGGCCCTGCTGAGTGGTTGCCACCCACCCACTTCTGCCTTTGCCCAGACCATGAGCATCTTGAGGTGGGAACCCAAATTGCCTACAATAATCATTTCAATACTATTACAAATACCTTAGGGATAGGTGTCCCCCAAATAATTTTTATCATGACTCCATTAACAAATGGACTTCCCTGGTGGCTCACTGGTAAAGAATTCACCTTCCAATGCAGGAGACTCAAGTTTGATTCCTAGGTTGGGAAGATCCCCTTGGAGAAGGAAATGACAACCCACTCCAGTATCCTTGCCTGGGAAATCCCATGGGCAGAGAAGCCAGGTGGGCTATAGTCCATGAGGTCACAAAAGAGTCAAACACAACCCAGCAACTAAGCAACAACATCAATACAAATAACCCTACAATGTGAATCTCAACCATTAATTTATCTGTACATTTAAATGTTTGTACTTCTTTAAGAAAATCCACTTCGGAGTAAAAGAAAATTTATTTCATTTTCTCTCAATGGTTAATTGTAATTGTAGGAAATTTGGAAGCAACACTTATTTTTAAATATTGTTTAAGTCCTACCACCTAAATTAACTGCTCTTAAAATTCAAATGTGTTATTCTCTATTCCTTCATTGTAACACAATCACTCACACCCCATGGCCTTTAAGGTATTTTTAAGCTTCCAAGAGAATACATACCTAGGAATATTGCTGCACTTATATTAGGTAGGAAATATGTCTGATGAGTTTGCTTAATCCCATCCAGTAATCTTGTTGCATCCAGTCAAAAGTTGTCATTGATTTCCTTTCTCCTGGATGTTTCTGAACTTCAGGTTGCAGATTTATATTAGCCTGTTCATTTTCCAGTGATGTTTGCTAATGAGTTGCTGTAAGTACGCCATGTACCCATAAACAGAGTATTTATGGTCTCCTACGGTAACCTCAAATCATCCTTCTTGTGTGACAGTCCTTTTTTCTGGCTTTAATTTTCCTCTTTAGAAAGCACATCCTTTGGAAGTTGATTTAGTGAGGGTCTGTTGGTGATAAACACAATTATCATGTGTTTGAAAATGTGCCATTGTTTTAAAATGTTAATCTCTCTGGAGAGAAAATCATGATTTTCAATCATAATCTCTTAGTTTCTTAACAATATTTAGTCTATAAAGTAGAAACTGGAAATTATAAAAATATATCTACTCTTTGCAATTAGTGCAATTGTTTGTTCCTTTGTAGGCAATACTTATTTTCTTTCATTATTTTTAATATATTTTTTCTCCAGCTTTAATGAGGTATAATTGATAAGTAAAATTGTAATACATTTAAAATGAATAATATGATTTGATATAAGTATAAGTTGTAAAAGGATTCCTACCATAGAATTAATAAACAACACACATAAACTCATATTTACCTCTTTTTGTTATTTTTGTTGTTAAGACACTTAAGTTCTACTCTATTAGCAAATTTCAATTACACAATACAGTATTACTAACTATAATCGCCATGTTACACATTAGATCCTGCTGCTGCTGCTGCTAAGTCGCTTCAGTCGTGTCCGACTCTGTGGGACCCCATAGACGGCAGCCTACCAGGCTCCCCGGTCCCTGGGATTCTCCAGGCAAGAACACTGGAGTGGGTTGCCATTTCCTTCTCCAATGCATGAAAGTGAAAAGTGAAAGTGAAGTCGCTCAGTCATGTCCAACTCTTAGCGACCTCATGGACTGCAGCCTACTAAGCTCCTCTGTCCATGGGATTCTCCAAGCAAGAGTACTGGAGTGGGGTGCCATTGCCTTCTCCGACATTAGATCCTAAGATCTTATTTATCTTATAACTTAAAGTTTGTACCTTTTTACTACCCTCTCCCTATTTCCCTCAACCCTTCTATTCTCTGTTTTTTGAGCACATCATTTTTTGCTTTGCTTGTTTCACACATAAGTGAGATTATACAGCATGTGTCTTTCTCTGTCTTGCTTATTTCACTTAATATAATTCCCTCCAGATTCATCTATGCTGTTTCATATATCACACTTTATTCTCTTTTTCCACCCATTGATTACAGATATTTACATTGCTTCCATACCTTGGCTATTGTGAATAATGCTGCAATGAACATGGGAGTATAGATATCTCTTTGAAATTGTGAAATGATGATTTCATTTCCTTTGGACATATGAACCTAGAAATGAGACTGAATCATACAGTAGCTCTGTGCTTAATTTCTTGAGGAAACTCCTTATTATTTTCCATAGAGACTACCAAAGTACATTCTCACCAATAGTATACATGTCCTTTCCTTCACATACAAACCAGAATTTATCTCTTGTAAATATTTTCGGTAATAGATATCCTAACATCTGTGAAGTGATAGCTAATTGTGGTTTTGATTTGCATTTTCCTGATAATTTGTATACCTGAGCCAAATATGTCTTCTTTGGAAAAATGTTTACTCAGTCCCTTGTTGATTTTTTATTTGAGCAATTTGTTCTACTTTTTAAGACTGATTTGTATATTGATGATCTTTTGTAGTTCCATACAAATTTTAGGATTTTTTTTTCTGTGAAAATGCCATTGAAATTTTGATAGAGATTGCACTGAATCTGTAGATTGCTTTGGATAATATGGAGATTTTAGCAACATTTAGTTTTACAATCCAGGAACATGAGATATCTTTCCACTCTCTTGTGTCTTTTTCAGTTTCTTTCATTAACATTTTTAAGTTTTCAGTGTATAGATTTTTCACCTCCTCAGTTAAGTACTTAAGACAAATTATTTTATTGTAAATGGGATTATTTTCTTAGTATCTCTTTCTGATAGTTTGTTGTTAATGCATAAAATGCAATTGATTTTTACATTGATTTTGTATCATGCAACTTTACTGAATTCATTGATTGGTTTTAACAGGTTTTTGGTGAAATCCTTAGAGCTTTTAACGTATAACATCATGTCATCTACAAAAATAGAATTTTCTTCTTCCTTTCCAATTTGGATACCTTTCATATCATTTTCTTGACTACTGCTAAGGAAATGGCAACCCACTCCAGTGTTCTTGCCTGGAGAATCCCAGGGACGGGAGTCGCTTCAGTCGTATCCGACTCTGTGCGACCCCACAGACGGCAGCCCACCAGGCTCCCCCATCCCTGGGATTCTCCAGGCAAGAACACTGGAGTGGGTTGCCGTTTCCTTCTCCAATGCATGAAAGTGAAAAGTGAAAGTGAAGTCGCTCAGTCGTGTCCGACTCTTCGCGACCCCATGGACTGCAGCTAGTTCCTGACCAAGGATCAAACCCATGCTCCCTGCATTGGGAGCTCAGAGTCCTAGCCACTGAACCGCCAGGAAATTCCCAAACCCAACCACTACTACAATTTAGTGTGTGGTAGTTTTCTTTCTTTGCCTTTTTTTGACTAAGTTCCTGGATAATACTCCTAGTACTATGTTGAATAAAACTGTCAACAGTGGGCATCTTTGTTTTTTTCCTGTTCTTAGAGAAAAAACTTTCAGCTTTTCACCGTTGAGGATGATGTTAACTGTAAGCTTGTCATATATGGCCTTTATTATGTTGAGATGCATTCCATCTATACTTCATTTGTTCAGAATTTTTATCATTAAAATGAGTTTATAATTTTACTCATTTTTATCAGTTTATCATTTTTATCAGTGTATCAATTTATCATTAAATTTAGTTTAATTGCTGGTGTTTCTACATTTATTGAAATGATTAAACACTTTTAATCTCATTTTATTACTCTGATGTATCATATTTATTGATTTTGGGTATGTTGAATCATCCTTCCATCTTAGGAATAAATCTCACTTATTATAAGATATATTTATACAATGGAATATTATTCAGCCACACAAAAAAGAAGTAAATCTTGCAATTTGCCACAATATGGGTGGACCATGAAGGCATTGCTCTAGGTAAGATAAAGAAAAAATTACTATGTAATCTCGCTTATTGAAGAAGGAAATGGCAACCCATTCCAGTATTCTTGCCTGAAAAATCCTATGGCCAGAGGAGCCTGGCAAGCTATATAGTCCATAGGGTGGCAAGAGTTAGACACTACTGAGTGACTAAGCAATCTCACTTACATGTAAAATCTAAAAAAAAACAAAAAAAAATTTTTTTAATTGAGCTTGTAGATATAGAGAATGGATTGATGACTGCCAGAGACAGAGGGTATTTGGTAGGAAAAATGAGTGAAGAGAGTCAAAAATAAGTCATAGGCCTATGATGTACAGTGTGGTGACTGTAGTTAACAATACTGTATTGAATATTTGAAAGTTTCTAAGGGAGCAAAGATCTTATTCAAGACAAAAAATTGTAACTGTGTATGGTTACAGATGTTAACTAGACTTACTGAGGTGATCATATCATAATACATACAAATATCAATCATTGTGTTGGACACCTAAAAATAATATGTTATATGTCAATCATACCTCAATAAAAATAATTTTAAAAATTCCACTTTTGATGAGAAAAAACAAAGCAGATACAGTTTCATTTAGTAGGATTTTTGTCTGTTCATTTGTGTTTTTTTGTTTGTTTTTTCTTTTTAATTTATTTTTTTATTGAAGGATAACTGATTTACAGAATTTTGTTGTTTTCTGTCAAACCTCAACATGAATAAGCCATTAGCTTACATATATACCCTCCCTTTGGAACCTCCCTCCCATCTCCCTCCCCTTCCCACTCCTCTAGGTTGATACAGAGCCTCTGTTTGAGTTTCCTGAGCCATACAGTAAATTCTCATTGGCTATCTATTTTATATATAGTAATGTAAGTTTCCATGTTACTCTTTCCATACATCTCACCCTCTCCTCCCCTCTTCCTATGTCATTAAGTCTATTCTCTATGTCTGCTTCTCCATTGCTGCCCCGTAAATAAATTCTTCAGTACCATTTTTCTAGATTCCATATATGTGTGTTAGAATATGATATTTATCTTTCTCTTTCTGACTCACTTCATTCTGTTTAATAGGTTCTAGGTTCATTCACCTCATCAGAACTGACTCAAATTCATTCCTTTTTATGGCTAAGTAATATTCCATTGTGTATATGTACCATGGCTTCTTTAAACATTCACCTATTGATGGACATCTAGTTTGCCTCCACATTCTAGTTATTGTAAATAATGCTGTAATGAACAATAGGATACATGTGTCTTTTTCAATTTTGGTTTCCTCAGGGTATATTCCTAGGAGTGGGATTGCTGTGTCATATGGTGGTTTTATTCCTAGTTTTTTAAAGAATCGTCATACTGTCTTCCATAGTGGCTGTATCAATTTACATTCCCATCAACAGTGCAAGAGCATTCCCTTTTCTGCACACCTTCTCCAGCATTTATTGTTTGTAGAATTTTTGATGATGGCCATTCTGACTGGTGTGAGGTGATATCTCATTGTGGTTTTGATTTGCATTTCTCTAGTAATAAGCGATGTTGAGCATCTTTTCATGTGTTTGTTAGTCATCTGTATGTCTTCTTTAGAGAAATGTATGTTTAAGTTTACCCACTGTTTGATTGGGTTGTTTGTTTTTCTGACATTGAGTTGTATGAGATGCTTATATATTTTGGAAATTAATCCATTGTCAGTTGTTTCATTTGCTATTTTTGTCTCCTAATATGAGGGTTGTCTTTTCACCTTCCTTATAACTTCTTTTGCTGTGCAAAACCTTTTAAGTTTAATCAGGCCCCACTTTTCTTTTGTTTTATTTCCCATTACTCTTGGAGGTGGGTCATAGAGGATTTTGCTTTGATTTATGTCATCGAGTGTTCTGCCTATGTTTTCCTCTAAAAGTTCTATAGTTTCTGCTCTTACATTTAGGTCTTTAATTTTGAGTTTATCTTTATATTTGGTATTAGGAAGTGTTCTAATTTCATTCTTTTATATATAGCTGTCCAGTTTTCCCAACACCATTTATTGAAGAGGCTGTCTTTGCTCCATTGTATGCTCTTGCCTCTTTTGTCAAAAATTAGGTACCCATAGGTGTATGGATTTATTCCTGGGCTTTTTATCTTGTTTCTTTGGTCTATATTTCTGTTTTTGTGCCAGTACCATACTGGCTTGATGACTGTAGCTTTGTAGTATAATCTGAAGTCAGGAAAATTTATTCCTCCACCTCCATTTTTCATTCTCAAGACTGCTTTGGTTAATCAGGGTCTTTTGAGTTTCCATATGAATTGTGAAATTTTTTACTCTAGTTCTGTGAAAAATATCATTGGTAATTTGATAGAAATCACATTGAATCTGGGGAGTGGCAGCTGCATGGCTCTGAAGTGACTTTAAGGAGAAACTCAATGTCCAAGGGCAAAGGAGAAGCCCCAGCAAGATGATAGGATGGGCAAAATCACATTGAGAATCAAACCCTATACACACCAGAGAGGGTCAGAGGGCTCAAACCTTGTGTGCATCAGAACCACAAAACACCACAGAAACTGAAACAGAACTGTGTTTGAGTGTCTACTGGGGAGGCATGGGTCGTTAGTGGATTGCTGCAGGGGCAGGGGCTCAGGGTGCAGCAGACTTGGTATGACATAAGCCCTCTTGGAAGATGTCACCATTAATCCCACCATAAAGCTGCCATAACTTACACATGACTGGGTAAATAGACTCTTGGAGGGCACAAACAGAACCTTGTGTGCACCAGGACCCTGGGGAAAAGAACAGTGACCCCCACAAGAGACTGACCCAAACTTGCCTGTGAGTATCCAGGAGTCTATCCAGTGGAGGTGTGTGTCAGCGGTGGTCTGCTGCAGAATTGGGGGCACTAAGTATAGCAGTGCATGCAGGGGACCTTTTGAAGGAGGACATGATTATCTTCATTAACTCCACCAGAGTTTGAAGTGAAGTGAACTTGCTCAGTCGTGTCTGACTCTTTGTGACCCCATGGACTATAGCCTATCAGGCTCCTCTGTCCATGGGATTTTCCAGACAAGAATACTGGAGTGGGTTGCCATTTCCTTCTCCAGGGATCTTCCCTACCCAGGGATCGAACCCAGGTCTCCCGCATTGTAGACATACGCTTTTACTGTCTGAGCCACCAGGGAAGCCTAGGGTGTCCACCAGAGTTTGGCCCCAGGTAAATAACAGGGATGAACATAGCCCCACCCATCAACAGACAATGGGATTAAAGATTTACTGAGCATGGCCCAGTCCATCAGAACAAGATCCAGTTTACCCCTCAGTCAATCTCTCCCATCAGGAAGTTTCCATAAGCCACTTATCCTTCTCCATCAGAGGGCAGACAGACTGAAAACCACAATCAGAAAACTAACCAATTTGATCACATGCACCATAGCCTTGTCTAACTCATGAAACTATGAGCCATGCAGTGAAGGGCCACCCAAGACAGACAGGTTATGTGGAGAGTTCTGAAAAAATGTGGTCCACTGAAGAAAGAAATGGCAAACCACTTCAGTATTCTTGCCTTGAAAACCCCATGAACAGTATGAAAAGGCAAAAAGATAGGACACTGAAAGACGAACTCCCCAGGTTGGTAAGTGCCCAATATGCTACTGGAGATCAGTGAAGAAATAACTCCCAAAAGAATGAAGAGACAGCCAAAGCCAAAACAACACCCAGTTGTGGATGTGACTGGTGATGGAAGTAAAGTCTGATGCTGTAAAGAGCAATATTGCATAGGAACCTGGAAGTTTAGGTCCATGAATCAAGGAAATTGGAAGTGGTCAAAGAGGAGATGTCAAGAGTAAACATCAACATTTTAGGAATCAGTGAACTAAAATGGACTGGAATGAGTGAATTCAATTCAGATTACCATTATATTTACTACTGTGGCCAAGAATCCCTTAGAAGAAATGGAGAAGCCCACATAGTCAACAAAAGAGTCTGAAACGCAGTACTTGGATGCAATCTCAAAAACAACAGAATGATCTCTGCTCCTTTCCAAGGCAAATCATTCAATATCACAGTAAACCAAGTCTATGCCCCAATGAGTAAAGCTGAATAAGCTGAAGTTGAATGGTTCTATGAAGACCTACAAGACCTTCTAGAACTAATACCCCCCAAATATGTCCTTTTCATTACAGGGGACTGGAATGTAAAAGCAGAAAGTCAATAAACACCTGGAGTAACAGGCAAATTTGGCTGTAGAGTACAGAATTTTGCCCTCTGTAGGGCAAAGACTAGTAGAGTTTTGCGAAGAGAAGGCATTGGTCATAGCAGACAAGCTCTTCCAACAACACAAGAGAAGGTTCTACACATGGACATCACCAGATAGTCAATACTGAAATCAGATTGATTATATTCTTTGTAGCCAAAAATGGAGAGGCTCTATACAGCCAGCAAAAACAAGATTGGGAGCTGACTGTGGCTCAGATCATGAACTCCTATTACCAAATTCAGATTTAAAATGAAGAATGTAGGGAAAACCACTAGTCCATTCAGGTATGACCAAAATCAAATCCCTTACAGTTATACAGTGGAAGTGACGAATATATTCAAGGGATTAGCTATGACAGACAGAGTGCCTAACGAACTATGGATGGAGGTTTGTGACATTGTAGAAGAGGCAGTGATCAAGACCATCCCCAAGAAAAAAGAAATGCAAAAAGGCAAAATGGTTGGCTGAGGAGGCCTTACAAATAGATATGAAAAGAAGAGAAGCCAAAGGCAAAGGAGAAAAGAAAGATATACTCATTTGAATGTAGAGTTCCAAAGAATAGTAAGGAGAGATAAGAAACCCTTCCTTGGTGATCAATGCAAAGAAATAGAGGCAAACAATAGAATGGGAAAGACTAGAGATATCTTTAAGAAAATTAGAGATACCAAGGGACATTTCATGCAAAGATGGGCACAATGAAGGACAGAAATGGTATGGACCTAACAGAAGCAGAAGATATTAAGAAGAGGTGGCAAGAATACACAGAAGAACTATTCAAAAAGAACTTCATGACTCAGATAATCATGATGGTATGATCACTCAACTAGAGACAGACATCCTGGAGTGTGAAGTCAAGTGGACCTTAGGAAGCATTACTATGAACAAAGCTAGTGGAGGTGATGGAATTCCAGTTGAGCTATTTCAAATCCTAGAAGATGATGCTCTTAAAATGCTGCACTCAATATGCCAGCAAATTTGGAAAACTCAGCAGTGGCCACAGGACTGGAAAAAGTCAGTTTTCATTCCAATCCGAAAGAAAGGCAATGCCGAAGAATGCTCAGACACCGACACAATTGCAATAATTTGTCACGCTAGCAAAGTAATGTTCACAATTCTCCAAGCCAGGCTTCAACAGTACATGAAACGTGAACTTTCAGATGTTTAAGCTGGATTTAGAAAAGGCAAAGGAACCAGAGACCAAATTGTCAACATTCGTTGGATCATCAAAAAACCAAAAGAGTTCCAGAAAAATATCGACTTTTGTTTTATTGACTATGCCAAAGACTCTGACTGTGTGGATTACAACAAACTGTAGAAAATTCTGAAAAAGATGGGAATACCAAGACCACCTAACATGCCTCTTGAGAAATCTGTATTCAGATCTGGAAGCAACAGTTAGAACTGGACATGGAACAACAGACTGGTTCCAAATTGGGAAAAGAGTACGTCAAGGCTGTAAACTGTCACCCTGCTTATTTAACTTATATGCAGAGTACATCATGAGAAATGCTGAGCTGGATGAAGCACAAGCTGGAATCAAGATTGTGAGGAGAAATAACAATAACCTCAGATATGCAGATGACACCACCCTTATGGCAGAAAGTGAAGAGGAACTAAAAAGCCTCTTGATGAAAGTGAAAGTGGAGAGTGAAAAAGTTGGCTTAAAGCTCAACATTCAAAAAATGAAGATCATGGCATCTGGTCCCATCACTTCATGGGAAATAGATGGGGAAACAGTGGAAACAGTGTCAGACTTTGTTTTTTTGAGCTCCAAAATCACTGAAGATGGTGACTGCAGCCATGAAATTAAAAGACACTTACTCCTTGGAAGGAAAGTTATGACCAACCTAGATAGCATGTTCAAAAGCAGAGACATTACTTTGCCAACAAAGGTCCGTCTAGTCAAGGCTATGGTTTTTCCTGTGGTCATGTATGGATGTGAGATTTGGACTGTGAGGAAGGCTGAGCGCTGAAGAATTGATGCTTTTGAACTGTGGTGTTGGAGAAGACTCTTGAGAGTCCCTTGGACTGCAAGGAGATCCAACCAGTCCATTCTGAAGGCTATCAGCCCTGGGATTTCTTTGGAAGGAATGATGCTAAAGCTGAAACTCTAATACTTTGGCCACCTCATGCGAAGGGTTGACTCATTGGAAAAGACTCTGATGCTGGGAAGGATTGGGGGCAGGAGGAGAAGGGGAAGACAGAGGATGAGATGCTGGATGGCATCACTGACTCGATGGACATGAGTTTGGGTGATCTCCGGGAGTTGGTGATGGACAGGGAGGCCTGGCATGCTGCAATTCATGGGGTCGCAAAGAGTCAGACACGACTGAGTGACTGAACTGAACTGAACTGAAAATCACTGCAGATGGTGAGTGCAGCCATGAAATGAAAAGATGCTTGGTCCTTGGAAGAAAAGTTACAACCATTCTAGACAGCATATTAAAAAGCAGAGACATTTCTTTGCCAACAAAGGTCCATCTAGTCAAAGCTATGGTTTTTCCAATAGTCATGTATTGATGTGAGAGTTGGACTATAAAAAAGCTGAGCACCAAAGAACTGATGCTTTTGAACTGTTGTGTTGGAGAAGACTCTTGAGAGTCTCTTGGACATCAAAGTGATCCAATCAGTCCATCCTAAAGGAGATCAGTCCTGAATATTCATTGAAAGGACTGATGTTGAAGCTGAAACTCCAGCACTTTGCCCACCTGATGGGAAGAACTGACTCACTAGAAAAGACCTTCATGCTGGTAAAGATTGAAGGTGGGAGATGAAGGGGATGACAGAGGATGGGATAGTTGGATGGCATCACCAATAATGGATATGAGTTTTAGTAAGCTCTGGGAGTTGGTGATGGAGAGGGAAGCCTGGCATGCTGCAGTCCATGGGGTTGCATAGAGTCAGACATGACTGAGTGACTAAACTGACTGTATTGACGTTGAATCTGTAGATTGCATTTGGTAATATAGTAATTTTCACAATATAGATTCCTCCTACTCCAGAACATGGGATATCTCTTCATCTGTTTATGTCATCTTTGATTTTTTTCATCAGTGTCTTATAATTTTCTGTGTATAGTTTTTGTCTCCTTAGGTAAATTTATTCCTAGATACTTAATTTTTTTTTGTTACAATGGTGAAGGGGATTGAATCCTTAATTTCTTTTTCTTATTATTCATTTTTATTATATATTATATTTCTGTGTATTGATTTTTTATCCAGCAAACTTGTTAAATTCACTGTTTAGCTCCAGTAATTTTCTAATACTCTCCTTAGGGTTTTTCATTTACAGTATCATGTCATCTGCAAATAGTGAGAGTCTTACTTCTTCCTTTCTGATCTGGATTCCTTTTATTTCTCTTTCTTCTCAGATTCCTGTAGCTAGGACTTTCAGAACTGTGTTGTTCTGCTGTGTTGAATAAGTGGTGAAAGTGGACACCCTTGTCTTGTTCCTAATGTTAGGGGGAATGCTTTCAGGTTTTCACCATTGAGAATAATGTTGGCTGTAGGCTTATCATATATGGCCTTTGCTATGTTGAGGTAGGTTCCTTCTATGCCCATTTTTGAAGAGTTTTAGTTGTAAGTGGGTGCTGAATTTTGTCAAAGGTTTTTTCTGCATCTATTGAGATTATCATATCATTTTTATCTTTCAGTTGTTAATATGATGTATCACATTGATTGATTTTCATATATTGAAGAACCCTTGCATTCCTGGAATAAACCCAACTTGATCATGGTCTTTGAGCTTTTTGATGTGTTGCTGAATTCTGTTTGCTAAAATTTCATTGAGGATTTTTGCATCTATGCTCATCAGTGATATTGGCCTGTAGTTTTCTTTCTTTGTGTTGTCTTTGTCTGGCTTCGATATTAGGGTGATGGTGGCCTGGTGGAATATGTTTGGAAGTGTTCCTTCCTCTGCAATTTTTTAAAAGAGTTTTAGAAGGATAGGCATTAGCTCTTCTCTAAATGTTTGATAGAATTCTCCTATGAAGCCATCTGGTCCTGGGCTTTTGTTTTTTGGGAGATTTTTGATCACAGCTTCCATTTCAGTGCTTGTAATTGTGTTGTTCATAATTTCCATTTCTTCCTGGTTCAGGCTTGGAAGGTTGAACTTTTCTAAAAATCTGTCCATTTCTTCCAGGTTATCCATTTTATTGCCATATAGTTGTTTGTAATCGTCTCTTATAATCCTTTGTATTTCTGTACTGTCTGTTGTAACCTCTCCTTTTTCATTTCTAATTTTATTGATTTCATTCTTCTCTCTTATTTTCTCGATGAGTCTGGCTAAAGGTTTGTCAGCTTTATCTTCTCAAAGAACCAGTTTTTAGTTTTATTAATCTTTATTATTCTTTCATTTTTAATTTATTTCTTCTCAGATCTTTATTTCCTTCCACTAATTTTGGGGTATTTTGTTCTTTTTTTTTCCAGTTATTTTAGGTGTAAAGTTAGGTTGTCTATTTGATCTTTTTCTTGTTTCTTGAGGTAGGATTGTATTGCTGTAAACTTCCCTCTTAGAACTGCTTTGGCTGCATCCCATAGGTTTAGAGTTGTCATGATTTTATTATCATTTGTTTCTAGAAATTTTGTTTTATTTCTTCAGTAACCTGTTGGTTATTTAGAAATGTGTTGTTTAATCTCCATGTGTTTGTGTTTCTTACAGTTTTTTTCCTTGCAATTGATATCAAGTCTCATAGCATTGTGGTCAGAGAAGATGCCTGATACAATTTCAATTTTCTTAAATTTACTGAGGTTTGATTCATGACCCAAGACGTGGTCTCTCCTAGAGAATATTCCATGTGCACTTGAGAAAGTGTATTCTTCTGCATTTTGGTGAAATATCCTGAAGACATCAATGAGATCCACCTCATCTAATGTATCATTTAAGACTTGTGTTTCCTTATTAATTTTCTGTTTTGATGATCTGTCCATTGGTGTGAGTGGGGTGTTAAAATCTCCTACTATTATTGTGTTACTGTCAATTTCTCCTTTTACGTCTATTAGTGTTATGGCACCCCACTCCAGTACTCTTGCCTGGAAAATCCCACGGACAGAGGAGCCTGGTAGGCTGCAGTCCATGGGGTCGCTAAGAGTTGGACATGACCGAATGACTTCACTTTCACTTTTCACTTTCATGCATTGGAGAAGGAAATGGCAACCCACTCCAATGTTCTTGCCTGGAGAATCCCAGGGACAGGGGAGCCTGGTGGGCTGCCATATATGGGTTCGCACAGAGTCGGACACGACTGAAGTGGCTTAGCATAGCATAGCATAGTTTTTGTCTTATGTATTGGGAGATTAGCCTCGGGAGATTCCCTGGTGGCTCAGATGGTAAAGCGTCTGTCTGCAATGCAGGAGACCTGGGTTCAATCCCTGGGTCGGGAAGATCCTCTGGAGAAGGAAATGGCAACCCACTCCAGTACTCATGCCTGGAAAATTCCATGGATGGAGAAGCCTGGTGGGCTACAGTCCATGGGGCCACAAAGAGTCGGACACGACTGAGCGACTTCACTTTCACTTATGTATTGAGGGACTCCTATGTTGGGTGCATAGATATTTACAATTGTTATGTCTTCCTCTTGGATTGATCCCTTGATCATTATGCAGTGTTCTTCCTTAACTCTGATAATCTTCTTTATTTTAAGGTCTATTTTGTCTGATATGAGGATTGCTACTCCAGCTTCCTTTGCTTCCCATTTGCATGGAATATATTTTTCCATCCTCTCACTTCCGGTCTATACGTATCTTTACTTCTGAAGTAGGTTTCTTGTAGACAGCATATATATGGGTCTTGTTTTTGTATCCATTCAGCCAGTCTGTGTCTTTTGGTTCGTGCATTTAATTCATTTACAGTTTAAAGTAATTATTGGTATATATGTTCCTATTGCCATTTTCTTAACTGTTTGGGGTTGATTTTGTAGATCTTTTTTCTTCTCCTGTATTTCTTGACTATATAAGTCCCTTTAATATTTGTTGTAAAGCTGGGTTGGTGGTACTGAATTCTCTTAACTTGTGCTTGTTGGAAAAGTTTTTTATTTCTCCATTAATTTTGAATGAGATCCTTGCTGGGTACAGTAATCTTGGTTGTAGATTCTTCCCTTTCAGTACTTTAAATATATCTTGCCTTTCCCTTCTGGCCTACAGATTTTCTTCTGAAAGATCAGCTGTTAAGCGTATGGGGTTTCCCTTGCATGTTACTTGTTGCATCTCCCTTGCTGCTTTTAATATTCTTTCTTTGTGTTTAGCCTTTGTTAGTTTGATTAGTATGTGTCTTGGCATGTTTCTCCTTGGGCTTAACCTGTGTGGGACTCTTTGATCTTCTTGGACTTGATTGACTATTTCCTTTCCCATATTGGGGAAATTTTCAACTATAATCTCTTCAAAAATTTTCTCTTAACCTTTCTTTTTCTCTTTTTCTTCTGGGACCCCTATAATTCAAGTGTTGGTGCATTTAATGTTGTCCCAGAGGTCTCTGAGACTATCTTCAGTTCTTCTCATTCTTTTTACTTTATTCTGCTCTTCAGAAGTTATTTCCACCATTTTATCTTCCAGCTCACTGATTTGTTCTTCTGCTTCAGATATTCTGCTATTGATTCCTTCTAGAGTATTTTTAATTTCAATAATTGTGTTGTTTGTCTCTGTATGTTTATTCGTTAATTTTACATCTTTGTTAATTGATTCTTGCTTTTTCTCCATTTTGTTTTCAAGGTTTTTGATCATGTTTACTATCATTATTCTGAATTCTTTTTCAGGTAGTTTGTCCTCTTTATTTATTTGAACTTCTGTGTTTCTGGTTTGTTCCTTCATTTATGTAGTATTTCTCTGGCTTTTCATCATTTTTTTAAAAACTTATTGTGTTTAAGGTCTCCTTTTCCCAGGCTTCAAGGTTGAATTCTTCCTCTTGATTTCTGCTCTCCTGAGATTGGTCAGGAAGCAATAGTTAGAACTGGACATGGAACAACAGACTGGTTCCAAATAGGAAAAGGAGTTCATCAAGGCTGTATATTGTCACCTTGTTTATTTAACTTATATGCAGAGTACATCATGAGAAACGCTGGACTGGAAGAAACACAAGCTGGAATCAAGATTGCCGGGAGAAATATCAATTACCTCAGATATGCAGA
>NW_011495058.1:2942246-2955179 GCF_000754665.1 Bison bison bison | reverse complement strand
CCGGGAGAAATATCAATTACCTCAGATATGCAGATGACACCACCCTTATGGCAGAAAGTGAAGAGGAACTCAAAAGCCTCTTGATGAAAGTGAAAGTGGAGAGTGGAAAAGTTGGCTTAAAGCTCAACATTCAGAAAATGAAGATAATGGCATCCAGTCCCATCACTTCATGGGAAATAAATGGGGAAAGAGTGTCAGACTTTATTTTTCTGGGCTCCAAAATCACTACAGATGGTAAATGCAGCCATAAAATTAAAAGACGCTTCCTCCTTGGAAGGAAAGTTATGACCAACCTAGATAGCATATTCAAAAGCAAAGACATTACTTTGCCAACAAAGTTTCGTCTAGTCAAGGCTATGGTTTTTCCTGTGGTCATGTATGGATGTGAGAGTTGGACTGTGAAGAAGGCTGAGCACCGAGGAATTTATGCTTTTGAACTGTGGTGTTGGAAAAGACTCTTGAGAGTCCCTTGGACTGCAAGGAGATCCAACCGGTCCATTCTGAAGGAGATCAGCCCTGGGATTTCTTTGGAAGGAATGATGCTAAAGCTGAAACTCCAGTACTTTGGCCACCTCATGCGAAGAGTTGACTCATTGGAAAAGACTCTGATGCTGGGAGGGATTTGGGGGCAAGAGGAAAAGGGGACGACAGAGGTTGAAATGGCTGGATGGCATCACTGACTCGATGGACGTGAGTCTGAGTGAACTCTGGGAGTTGGTGATGGACAGGGAGGCCTGGCATGCTGTGATTCATGGGGTCACAAAGAGTCGGACATGACTGAGCGACTGATCTGATCTGATCTGAAGATTGGTCCAGTGGTTTGTGTAAGCTTAGTATAGGGTGAGATTTGTGCTGAGTTTTTGTTTTGTTTCTTTGTTTGTTTTTCCTCTGATGAGCAAGATTGAATGAGGTGGTAATCCTGTCTGCTGATGACTGGATTTGTATTTTTGTTTTGTTTGTTTTTTAGATGAGGTGTCCTACACAGGGTGAAACTTGTGGTTGGGTAATGCCATATCTTGTATTTAAGTGGTTTCCTTTGTGTGAGTTCTCACTGTTTGATACTTCCTAGGGTTATTTCTCTGGTAGTCTAGGGTCTTGGAGCCAGTGCTCCCATTCCAAAGGCTCAAGGCTTGATCTCTTGTCAAGAACAAAGATTCCACATGTGGTTTGTTATGACACTAAGTGAGATTAAAAGAAGTATCTAAAAACGAGGAACCAAAGATGAGCCCCAGACAAATGGCAGTTACAAAATCAAGCAAATAATAATTAAAATAATGGAATATGCACATATACACCCATGAGCCAAGTCAAAACAGTCCAACAAAAATAAAGTACACTAGATCAACCTGGTGAACAAAGTAAACCAAAAATTATATTTACCAGAACAAAATTAACTAAAGCACAAACTGAAAAAACTAAAGCAAGGTGCCAACTGGGGAATAAAGCAATGAAAGTAAAACTTACAAATATGTTGAGAGGAAAGGAAAGAAAGAAAGAATAGATAGTCAGAGTTAAAGTGAGGTGGATGAAGAAGATTTATATTAAAGGTTAACTGCAAGGGGAAAAGAACAGTAGGAAAGGAAAACAAAGGAATAAATGTAGAAAAAACAGAAATAGGTTTAAAAAATTAAAATTAAAAAAAGAGAAAAAAAGGAAAACTCCACAGAACAGTAAGAGTCCAAGGTAGAGGTAGAGGTTTATAACAGTAATAAAAAATGTGACTGAGGGGAAAAAAAAGCTCAAAAGCTTAATTAGATTTCATAGTGCCAATAAAATCAACAACTACAACAGACAGGATGAAAAAAAGAGGGAAAAAAAGAAAAAAATCCAAAGAATCTACAGAGCAAGTCAAAACATAAGAATAATAAATGTTTTTCTTGCAGTTTGATATTACATCATGCCCAGACTGTTTGTATGGTATCAAAATATACAGAGGAGGAAAAATTTAAAGATTCTAGTGTTTGATGTATCTAATGCAAATACTCCATATCAGTGTCATAACTTTTTAAGTAGAAAATTCTGCAATTGTTTTTCCTTATATTATTACAACTCAGTAACTATGGAGTTAGGGCAGCTGCTTGAACATTTGCCCCCAGTATCTACAGCAGAACACAAAAGGCAGGTCAACATAGACCTTATAGCAAAGGTACATAGGTAATGGATGATAAAGTCAGATTTTTAAATATTTTAGGTGGCTGAAAGAAAGGGTTGAAAAGAATGAGGCAGTGTTTAATAGGGTAAAAGCAGCATGCCTGCCCTTGGTCTTCCAGCTCAACTAGACCCATGCAGTAGGAGAATTATTTAAAAAGCAATTCATGGAGGAATGCTACAGAAGGGCATACCATCATCTCAGACTTAGAAATACCATGAAAGCTATGGATAAACATCTAAACTCTACTAAGATAGTTTTAATATATGTAAGTAATAGAGACCTAAGAACGTGATGTTTCATTGTCTTTGCTGTTGGATTATGCCTGATTTTGAGTCCCTGGCAAACCACCACATGTGAAGAAGAGACCCCAGATGTTAAAGAGGTCTGGAAAATATCTTTAAACCATGAGAAGTAGACTTAGTGTGAGGAGAGAACACTTGGGTTAGAGATGGTAGAAGTCTTCAAGTCTAAATGGTTCTCACCAGGAAGCAAAAAGTATCATTTTAATTTTTTAAGGAAGACTTTTTGTCAGTTGGAATTCTTCTAGTTTTAATGCAAGTTTTGTAACCTGATGAGGTCTGAGGTGAAATTGAAGCAGGAGCTACAAAACTGCCAGACAGAATATTGGAAATGTTTACATAGAGTTGGACATTCATGTCAGCCAACTCTTATGGATTTGGACTCCAATTTCTGAGTTCTACATCAGTGCTATGGGGTGGGCCCTTTTAATACCACACTGCTTTAAAACTCAAACTCAGAACGCTGCTCTTCTCGCTTAAAATATCAATAATGTCCTTCAAAGAAATATCTTGATTCTGCTAGATTTTTTTCAGTGTTTGGCAGCTTTGTAAATTTTTTTATTAATTCATTTATTGTTTATTTTGCATTGTTCTGTTTTAAGCATAAAAGAATCAAGTACTGTACTCAACTCTGTGTTTTATACTTTAGGGCCTTATCATGTTAAATCACAGATGCTCTATATGGCTGAGTAAATGTTTACCCTTCAGAACCAGCCTAAACAAAGGAAAAACACTGTCCAAATAGTTTCTTTGCAGAATGATAACTAAAGGCTCTTTCCTGAAGTCTTAATCCTAATCTTAAATATTTGCTATCCTAAATTAAAGAAAGTTATGTCTGCAGCCTTATTATCTGTTTTTCTTCATGCTCATCATAAATGCCAAAGGGTAATTCTTCCTAGAAAAATCAATCTTTTGTGATAACATGCAATGTGTTTTTAATTAATGAAGCTGCTTGATGCTGGCAGACTAGAAGCATCTTATCGTCACATGCTGGGGGAATTCATGCAGGGTCCTGTCTGTGCATGCCGAGCCCTGGAGCCAAAAAAAATTTCTCCTGTCATTAACTGCTCTGCTTAACTAGCCTACTTATTAAGAACCAAGCCATCAGTCATGTTGGATAAGCATATCAAGATATAAAAAGACGCCAGAAGCTGATGAAATACTTTGGCAAGAGCAATGACCAGTTTTGTTATAATAACTTGTGGTTCATCTCCAGTGTTCAGGGCCAAAAAAAAAAAAAGTCATTTGATATTGCTCAATATTCTTGGGCAAAATGTAACTGTCATCTGAATCCAGAGGTAGAAAAGAGAATTTTTGTTGATTTTGTTTGTTTTCTTTTGAAGATGAAAAATGGTTTTTCAGTTGGGGGACAGTGGGAAAGACTTGAGTTAATGGCCCCAACACCTGGTAAAAGTCACCTGTTCTTTCCAAGATTCTGTTTCTTCCACTGGAAAATGAGGCTGAGAGTGTCCATGTCATGGTGAGAATAAAGCACATGGACTGAAGCACTGAAGGCACATCATAGACTATAAGGACCAAGATGCTGTTACTCTTTCTTAATGTTATGATTATTTTTATCCTTAGGGAAAATTACACCTAAGTGAAAACTGGATATAAACATTTCTAAATATTCATAAAAAGAAAAATATCAAATTATTCTCACTTTTCAGATTCCCAAATTTCAGGTTTTAGTATGTAAGCCTGATCAACAAAGCCCCCTCTTTTTTACCCCGAATGTAGCCAAAACAAAATGCTGCATGAAAAGCAGGGAACTTTTTGATAATGGAGCAAAGAGGTATTTATTGTTTCAGAAAGCACTTCCTGAAAACATTTATGACCATGGAGCCAATAAAATGATGGGTTCAGAGATAAGTATACTGGAAGGAAACAAAGACCATTGCAACACATGGCAAAACACCCTGGAATCATTCTTCCTTGTATTCTTAAGCATAATTTTTTACATTAATATAAAGAGTCAAAATAAAAGTTCCCTGCTGGGTTTACACAATACCCAGCAACTGACCAATTAGAGTAAAGAGAGCCCAAGCTAATTGTTTTTAATTATATGAATATAGTCCAGGTTGACTTACGTCTAAAATGGGATGATTTCATAGGCATTGAATACTCTTTTAATGTTTGAAAAATTAAGTAGTTTCTGAATTATAAGCTAATAGACAATATTGAATCCAATGCAAGATCTTTAGAAGATGGTACGATAAAATAATATAACTGAAGATAATAATATAAGGATATTATTTTATAATTTAATAATAATATTTACATCTCAAAGGATTTATGAAGATAATTGAGATAACTAGATGAAAGAAACTTGGAAAGATGCTAAAGGTTAAGCCACACTATTCCTTCTGCTTGAAGTGTTCAGTCCCCAGTGTCCATGATCACCACATTCTATCCATCTTCCAAAGCCCAGATGAAATACAATGTCATTCACAGAACATCCCCTTGTTCTGTATTCTCTCTCCTTCCAGTGGGATCCCTCTTGGCATTCACCTTACAATAGTAAACTCCATGAGGGCTGACTCTTAAATATACTCCCTTTTATATTCCCCAATGTCTCTGTGGAATAGTTACATGTGTTCAGGGTAGCCCACATGAAATGAGTCTTATGACAAAAGAGTGGTATCCTTGAAACGCATAGCTGGGTTTGTCTTACAAGGTAAGCAAGAGACCCACATTAATGGCCATTCAATATAGGGAAATTTGTCTTGGGGTCCCCACCAGGAGGCTATTCTTTCTTAATAATGAGTCAGCACACACAAACTGGTAGACCAAACAAGAACATATGGGAGGCTGATCTTTGTACTACTATGTGCTAAGTTGCCTCAGTAGTGTTCGACTCTTTGCAACCCTATGGACTGTAACCCACCATGCTCCTCTTTCCATGGAATTCTCCAGGCAAGAATACTGGAGTGGGTTGCCATGCCCTCCTCAGGGGATCTTCCCAACCCAGGGACTGAAACAGTGTCTCTTATGTCTCCTGCACTGGCAGGCAGGCTCTTTACCACTAGCACCACCTGGGAAGCCCTGATCTTTGTACTAAACAACTATTAATAGTAACTATTATTTTGTGAGGCTGTGCTTAGTCACTCAGTCATGTCCAACTCTTTGCAACCCCATGGAGTGTAGCCCTCCTGGCTCCTCTGTCCATGGAATTTTCCAGGCAAGAATACTGGAAAGTGTTATTTCCTACTCCAGGGGATCTTTCTGACCCAGGGATCAAATCCTCATCTCTTGCATCTTCTGCATTAGCAGGCAGATTCTTCATCACTCTGACACCTGGAAAGCCCCAACTATTATTCTGTAGAGTGTATTAAAGGACAATGGCTCCTAGAAAAATAGAGACTTGATCATTCAAAGTAAGCTGAAAGAGTAATGTAGATCACACAAAATGCACAGGTATGAGAAAGGCACAGACTATTTCAAGTCTGTCCATCAGGTGGAAGGAAACAGGAGTTGAGATATGACAGAACTGCATGGGCCAGGTGTTGTATTTAGAGTTGACTCTCTCCTAACTCCTCCTACCTATCACCCTTAGGATGCATGAGTTTTGGGTGTCACATGGTGTGCTTTTGAGACCAGAGATAACTTAATAGAGGATATTGGGTTTTTAAAGTCAGAGGACATATTACCCAAGAAATCTCAAGACAATATGCTTGAGTTTGTGTTCCAACTCATCATCTTGAAAATCAAACCTTCTCTTCCCATGCCAGAAGCAGCAATTCTATTTCAAAAACTGGTTGTTCATACATGATCAGCTATTTCTATAATTCTACACAAGTTAAATCAAGTAACCTCCTCAATCTAATTTTCCTATATCTAAGTAAAAAGAGAAAGATCAAAATTCACCAAAAAAGACATTAAAGAAAATAAACTTAACCAACAATAAAAAAGCAAAATGTTGTGAAATAGGTAATAATAGATTAATAAGCAGGGGGCTTCCCAGGTGGCTCAGTGATAAAGAATCTGCCTGCCAATATAGGAGATGCAGGTTCGATCCCTGGTTCGGGACCATCACCTAGAGGAGGAAATGGCAACCCACTCCAGTATTCTCGCCAGGAAAATCCCATGGACAGAGGAGCCTAGCGAGCTACAGTCCATGGAGTTGCAGAGTCAGACATGACTGAGCAACTGAGCACATGCATATGAGTTAATAACTACATTAGTAAAAATTAAAAAGCCTCAGATTCAATAGGATATTGATATCTATAGCTATAGCTATTCTATAGATAAGCTTCAACAGAAAAGTATCAGCATATATATATATATAATTAATAAAATTTAAAAGAACCAAAAAATAAAAAATCTCCAACAGATGTCCCAAATAGTCAAATAAACTTGGTATAAGTTTAATTTGGAAAAACAAATGAAGTGAAATGAACAATAAAATAAAATAAGTAAATAAATAAAAATAAATAAAATGTTATTTGCAATGAAGATGTTAAGAATTAAAACTGTGTAAGAAAATTTAAGAGATATAGTTCTTGGAACATAACTGGGAGCCTTTAGCCACAAATGTATTAATCTGGCTACCCTGAGGCTGGGTTGTGCAAAAAGTACATAGGAGAGAGAGAGAGAAAAAAAAAGAAAGATTTGTAGGTCTGACATTTGCTTAGCTAATGCACCCCAATTTCATAGGAAAGGCACAGGGGTTTTAAGAGAATTGTTCAATGAAAACACTACCAACTTGGACTAAACGGGGATCAGCAAAATGCAGCTCTTGGACCCCCCGGCTACCAGGGGTCATGTGGCAAGGGGCAGGATTCTAAAAGCTCCTGAAACTCTAGGATCCAGGTGGATACACACCTTCCTCCAGCTATCTAATCAAACACTATTCAAGAGACAGCTGTGAGTGGATTAGCAGATGTGAATAAGGTCTCACATCTGCTGACCTTAGGATCGGTCAGTTCTTCAAGTGGGCCTGACCTAATCCCATGAGCCCTTTAAAAGTGGGAGAAGAGAGGGCCATCCCTGAGATGGGTTCAGGCTGGTCTGGAAGAAAGTCAACTCCCATCCTGTGTATTGCCTGTTGAGGCCACCTGGGCAAGGATCTTCAGGTGGCCTCCAGGAGCTGAGAGCAAACAGGAAAACTGTGAGATTATCAACTGATGGTGTCAAAGCCATTAATTTGTGATCATTTGTTTTACAGCATGAATCAGGCTGAGAAAACTACCCAGCTCCAGAAACTGCTCATTCCTTATGACAAAAGGATTACTCTATAGCCCAAAGGCTGGAGCCAGTGTTACTGAATCCAAGTTCATATTGTTTGTGGCAAAACAGTCAGTCCCATAAATTGAGAAACAAGTTGTACAAGGAATAGCAACTCTATTTTGGAAAGCCAGGAGACCAAGAAGATGGAGGACTAGTGTCCCAAAGAAACATCTTCCCTGAATTAAAATTCAGGCTTCTTTTAAATTAAAAGGAGAGGGAGTGTGGCTGGTTGTAAAATTCATGGTGCTGGAATCCTTCATTCTTCCAGCTTGTCTGCCTAGGTCAGGTCAATATGTTCCTGCAAACCTCCAACAAGACAAACTTCTCTGTTCTGCAGCCTTTTATCTCTATACAGATGGGAAAATGTTATACCTTTAAAGGCCAGAGCCTTGAGAATGGGCTTTCCTATATATCTCAGGATATGGGCAACATTCTTTTATAAAATGTTCAGAGCCAAGATGACTAAGCACAGGCAACAGAACACAAGAGTTAGAGCTAAAGGAATAAATCCAATATGGAATAAGTTGGGTTCTTCTCGGTTACACCAGGAGCCATAAAGAATTGCTGGGGGAACATACCTGGGCCCTATTCAATGGGTCTGGGCCCACATGGACCAGGGCACCTGTGGCCTCCAGTTCTCCACTTTTCAGCAGAAGAACCTACTCCACAATTGTAATTAGTGAAGAGAGGAACAGATAAACTTCACCCAAGAAACCTCATCTGACACAGGAAATATTGGGATTTCATGGAAGACTCACAAGGGTGAATGTAACTTCATGTGGGAGGAATGTAGTGACTCATGGCCAGAGGCCCAACCAAGGTAGTTTTAAATGTGTGTGTGGAATTCTTTCCATGCTTTCCCTTGGCCCTGGGGCAGTCTTTGTAATTGCTTCATGGGGGCATGCCAGAGGTCAGTTAGAGGAGGCCCCAGCTCTCCTGACTCCTCTTGAGTTTTTTCTCTCCTTCATCCATGAAAGAGGTGCCCCACCTTCCTGGTCAGAGACACAGAATAAAGACAACCTAGCTTGGCCACAGTGGCCTTGTCCTTAGGAGCAAAATCAAAGGTTGGTAGTTGTTTAAAAGAGAAATCTAAGACAGAGCAATTAAACAACTAACCAGTAACCTGACAGGATTTCCAGAAAGCTATATCAATGCCATTGAATGGGAGAATGTGCTTTTTAAAACTCCTAAATGGGATTCAAGTCTTCCTTTGGAAATGGCCTGCTGCTGCTGCTGCTGCTGCTAAGTCACTTCAGTCATGTCCGACTTATTGACAAACTTTCAGGAAGGAAAAGACTAGTTGAGATGTACTCTGGTGCAATTTCTGGGCTGGGGGTGGGGAGTAGGGTCCAGATACTTGCCTCACAGCTCCCTTGGGGATGAGGACTCTTTTTTTTTCCTTGAAATTCCTGCTCCTAACACACTTGAATAGGTTTTGTTTTCTGAAACACCCAGTTTATTGATTTCTTGACTAGGAGGATTCCTTTGTGGCAAGCTCTTTGACTCTTTGGGTCTTCACTTATAATTTAAAAATAAAAATACTGACTTCCCAGGTGGCGCTAGTGGTGAAGAAACCACCTGCCAATGCAGGGGACAGAAGAGATGCGGGTTTGATCCCTTGGTTGGGAAGGTCCCCTGCAGTAAGAAATGACAACCCATTCCCTTATTCTTGCCTGTAGAATCTCACAGACAAAGGAGCCTGGGAGACTACAGTCCACAGGGCCACAAAGAATCAGACACAACTGAAGTGACTTAGCACAGAAATCACAGATTTCCTTATGGGATGCCCATCCAGCAACATGCAAAGGGAGCCCATTTTAGAGGACAGCCCTTCCCAGATCCCCAGAACACACACACACACACACACACACCAGGTACACTTGCAAGAACTCAGGGGCCCCTGTTCTAACTTTTCCAGAAGAGACAAGTGTGCGGGGGAGCAGCTGAGGGGTGGCAAATGACGGTGCCTTCTCAGAGATCAAGAAATTCTCAACAGTGCCCACCTTCTCCCTCTCCAAAGGGACAGCCCTCATGGTTTGCCACAGAGGCAGAAGGAAGAAATCAAGATTCCAGGAGTCAAGATTTTCAAATAAGCATTCTTTGAGCTCTACAATGGGCATGTATGTGCTACTGTATGGTCTGATGGTTCTGTGGGGTGACCAGCACTCCGTGTTCATCTCAGGAGAGTTTGGTAAGCAACATGCAACCCTGCCAAGCTAGGGGAGCAGGCCACAACAGACTCCCCAACAAAGAGAACATGCAGAGCCAGGAGTCTGTGCTAAAAGAGCAAACGACCCAAACCAAGCTCCTCAGAAGCTAACTGAATTGTATCACAAAGTGATATCTCACCAGGATGCTCCACATTTCACGGAAAGTCATATATAATTTTTATAAAATGAAAAAAAAAATAATGCTAAAACCCTATTATGTTTATATGGACATTTTCAGAACTGCTAGAATGTGAGAAGTCATCCCACGATCAATGTGTATGTAAGATGTTAAATCCATGTATCTAAGAAATTAAAACAAATGACCACAATGTCCTGTGCAAACTCAAAGCTTTGATGAATTCTTGGCAGTTAGCAAATGCCCAAGGTGGAAAGCACACAAATATTTGTATTTTCCCTGAACTCATGAGTAATGGAACAACTACTTTTTCCTGTCATAGCAGTCTTTGTGTATTATTTCTCATCCCAAGGACTGCCATCTCTCACATACTAGGCTCTCCTTCCACTCTCATCTTGTAGCTGTGTGACTTGAGGCAATTCATCTTACCCTTTCCGGTCTGTCTTTTTCTCTGCTAAATGAACAAGATGACCCCAAACCCAAGGGGTAATCAGTCAAGTAAATGTGAAAGAGCTCTATCCTCAACAGTTACCACAAAATGTACCCAAATGCCCTCGGCAGATAGTCTGAGCTCTGTGTGTGTTGGATTCCCTTTGTCCTTCTCTCAACAGAATCTATTATTTTAAAAAATGAATACCTGTGGCGGATTCATTTTGATATTTGGCAAAACTAATACAATTATGTAAAGTTTAAAAATAAAATAAAATTAGAGAGAAAAAAAAAAAAATGATTAACCCTCCTTGTATTAATGGATGAACTCACTCTTAGGTTTTTACTTTTCACCTCCAGTAATTAACCCTCTTTCTGACTCATCCCTGACATGTCTGGGCCAGCAAAGTGGTGCCGGTGGGTCCCACAGGCAGGAGAAGGGCAGTGAAGTGGATCTTGAGAACCTGCTGGTTCAAAAAGGACCTCCTCCAGCCATAGCTGGTTTCTGACCTCAAGATCAGACCTTGGCAGTGACTTCCTGGCTGACTTCCTCCCTCCTGCAGACAATACCCACTCTCTACTGGTTACTACTGTGCTGGTCAAATTCCATGTGCTTCTGCTGGTGCATACCTGTTATTCAGACTGCCATAAGTCACACTGAGTGGCATGCAGACCCTGCAGGCAGCACCATGCTGGCCCTCCCTGGCCCCACTAGTCATGGATGTTTCCAAGTCAAGTCATTTTAGCCCCAGTGGTGAAGCCAGTTTCAATTTTCAATGCCATTTCTCATCTTAGAGTTGTATGGTTTTCTGTGTGTTTTCACTTCTCTGGCCCTTTAAATTATTTATATATTTCATGTATATTTATATTATAAAGCTTATATAAAATTAAGAATAATATTAAGATTAGAGTATTAAAGTATAATTTAATAAGTTATCATAAGAACTTATGCAAGTTGTGTCATCAACATTTTTTCAGGCATCATATGAAAAAATATTAATGAAGAAAACTTGTAAATGTAATGGGTAAGGGAATTCTGTGTAAATTTTCCTTAATGCCCAGAGATAATTCATGTTTAAACTAAAATGCATCTATGTCTTAAAATATTTTTAGAAAACAATCATTGTACAAATTTCCATTGTTATAATTGTGCATCACCACAGACCGGAAGATTAACCAAACATCTCTCCACAAAGTTAATTATGGGAAAGTTAAATTGCACGCATTTTGTATATTCAGTGTTAAAAATAAAGATTAACTGAAAGTAACAAGACACAGAGAAGATGCCTTGATTATAGAGCATCTATTCTAAAAAATATAGGAAATTTGACTCTGTCCATGTGAATTTGCACAGTAGAAATTCTGTAT
Organism: Bison bison bison; assembly: GCF_000754665.1. Taxonomy (NCBI): domain Eukaryota; kingdom Metazoa; phylum Chordata; class Mammalia; order Artiodactyla; family Bovidae; genus Bison; species Bison bison. The sequence goes on along the minus strand of NW_011495058.1, from coordinate 2,943,356 downwards.
ATTGGCTGAAATGTGTTGAATGCCAGTCAACTTATTATCAAGCTTCATTAAGTGGTTAATTAACCCCAGTAGACTATTAGTTTCAGTTTGCAACAACTTCTATGTAGCAGATGTCTATTCATAGCCCTTACATCAACGAAAATGTACTGAACTGTGCATCTTTCAGTTCAGTTCAGTCGCTCAGTCGTGTTCTTCTCTTTGCGACTGCATGAATCGCAGCACACCATGGCCTCCCTGTCCATCACCCTCTCCCGGAATTCACTCAAACTTATGTCCATTGAGTCGGTGATGCCATCCAGCCATCTCATCCTCTGTCATCCCCTTTTCCTCCTGCTCCCATTCCCTCCCAGCATCAGAGTCTTTTCCAATGAGTCAACTCTTAGCATGCGGGTACATGATAATTCATCAAGAAAGTTTGTAGGAGTCATGGACACAATGAAGGGAACTTTATACTTGGCACCTCATAATTTAAGATTTACTTGCCCTGGATTTAGTAGATGTGGGGCCAAGTAATAATGTCTACGTAGTTAGAATCAGGAGAAATATGACGAAACAAAAAATCTGTTCAAAACTGCTATTGCCTTGATCGTCTTCAATTCAATTTAAGTCTGAATTTGGCAATAAAGAGTTCATGATATGAGCCACAGTCAGCTCCCAGTCTTGTTTTTGCTGACTGTATAGAGCTTCTCCATCTTTGGCTGCAAAGAATATAATCAATCTGATTTCAGTGTTGACCATCTGGTGATGTCCATGTGTAGAGTCTACTCTTGTGTTGTTGAAAAAGGGTGTTTGTTATGACCAGTGTGTTCTCTTGGCAAAACTTTATTAGCCTTTACCCTGCTTCATTCTGTACTCCAAGGCCAAATTTGCCTGTTACTCCAGGTGTTTCTTGACTTCCTACTTTTGCATTCCAGTCCTCTATAATGAAAAGGACCTCTTTTAGGGGTGTTAGTTCTAAAAGATCTTGTAGGTCTTCATAGAACTGTTCCACTTCAGCTTCTTCAGCATTACTAGTTGGGGCATAGGCTTGGATTATCATGATGTTGAATGGTTTGCCTTGGAAATGAACAGAGATCATTCTGTCGTTTTTGAGATTGCATCCAAGTACTG
>NW_011495058.1:2941177-2942146 GCF_000754665.1 Bison bison bison | reverse complement strand
ATGGAGGTTCATGACATTGTACAGGAGACAGGGATCAAGATCATCCCCATGGAAAAGAAATGCAAAAAAGCAAAATGGCTGTCTGAGGAGGCCTTACAAAAGCTGTGAAAAGAAGAGAAGTGAAAAGCAAAGGAGAAAAGGAAAGATATAAGCACCTGAATGCAGATTTCCAAAGACTAGCAAGGAGAGATAAGAAGGCCTTCTTCAGCGATCAATGCAAAGAAATAGAGGAAAACAATAGAATGTGAAAGACTAGAGACCTCTTCAAGAAAATTAGAGATACTAAGGGAACATTTCATGCAAAGATGGGCTTGATAAAGGACAGAAATGGTATGGACCTAACAGAAGCAGAAGATATTAAGAAGAGGTGGCAAGAATACACAGAAGAACTGTACAAAAAAGATCCTCACAACCCAGATAATCATGATGGTGTGATCACTAACCTAGAGCCAGACATCCTGGATGTGATGTCTGTGATTATGGCAATTTGGGGAGAGGAGCAACCCCACATTCAAGGAGCGGCAGCTGCGTGGGCACAGGAGGGCCGAGAGGAGCTACTCCAGGTTCAAGGTCAGGAGGGGTGGTGGTGAGGAGATACCCCTCATCCAAGGTAAGGAGTGGTGGCTGTGCTTTGCTGGAACAGCCATGAAGAGATACCCCACGTCCAAGGTAAAAGAAACCCAAGTAAGATGATAGCTGTTGCGAGAGGGCACCAGAGGGCAGACACACTGAAACCATAATCACAGTGTGTCTTATAGTGGGCCTTAGAAAGCATCACTACGAACAAAGCTAGTGGAGGTGATGGAATTCCAGTTGAGCTCTTTCATATCCTGAAAGAGGATGCTGTGAAAGTGCTGCACTCAATATGTCAGAAAATTTGGAAAACTCAGCAGTGGCCACAGGACTGGAAAAGGTCAGTTTTCATTCCAATCCCAAAGAAAAGCCATGCCAAAGAATGCTCAAACTACC
>NW_011495058.1:2939898-2941077 GCF_000754665.1 Bison bison bison | reverse complement strand
GCCTTGGAAATGAACAGAGATCATTCTGCGTTTTTGAGATTGCATCCAAGTACTGCATTTTGGACTCTTTTGTTGACCATGATGGCTACTCCATTTCTTCTAAGGGATTCCTGCCCACAGTAGTAGATATAATGGTCATCTGATTTAAATTCCCCCATTCCAGCCCATTTTAGTTCGCTGATCCCTAGAATGTTGACGTTCACTCTTGCCATCTCCTGTTTGACCACTTCCAATTTGCCTTGATTCATGGACCTGACGTTCCAGGTTCCTATGCAATATTGATCTTTACAGCATCAGACCTTGCTTCTATCACCAGTCACATCCACAACTGGGTGTTTTTGCTTTGCTTCCTTCCTTTCATTCGTTCTGGAGTCATTTTTCCACTGATGTCCAGTAGCATATTGGGCATCTACCGATCCAGGGAGTTCCCCTTTCAGTATCCCATCATTTTGCCTTTTCATACTGTTCATGGGGTTCTCAAGGCAAGAATATTGAAGTAGTTTGCCATTCCCTTCCCCAGTAGACCACATTCTGTCAGACCTCTCCACCATGACCCTCCCATCTTGAATGGCCCCACAGGGCATGGCTTAGTTTCAATGAGTTAGACAAGGCTGTGGTTGGTGTGATTAGATTGGCTAGTTTTCTGTGATTATGGTTTCACTGTGTCTGCCCTCTGGTGCCCTCTCGCAACAGCTACCATCTTACTTGGGTTTCTTTTACCTTGGACGTGGGGAATCTCTTCATGGCTGTTCCAGCAAAGTGCAGCCACCACTCCTTACCTTGGACGAGGGGTATCTCCTCACCACCACCCCTCCTGACCTTGAACCTGGAGTAGCTCCTCTCGGCCCTCCTGTGCCCATGCAGCTGCTGCTCCTTGAATGTGGGGTTGCTCCTCTCCCCTGATCTCAGGTATGTGGTAGCTCCTCTCGGCCGCCACCCCTGACCCTGGGCGAAGGGTAGCTCTTCTGGGCTGCGCAGTCCATCACAACCAGCACACTCAGGTATGACCTAAATCAAATCCCTTACAGTTATACAGTGGAAGTGAGAAATAGATTTAAGGGACTAGATCTGATAGATAGAGTGCCTGATGAACTATGGATGGAGGTTCATGACATTGTACAGGAGACAGGGATCAAGATCATCCCCATGGAAAAGAAATGCAAAAAAGCAAAATGGCTG
>NW_011495058.1:2919025-2939798 GCF_000754665.1 Bison bison bison | reverse complement strand
AGACCACCTCACCTGCCTCTTAAGAAACCTATATGCAGGTCAGGAAGCAACAGTTAGAACTGGACATGGAACAACAGACTGGTTCCAAATAGGAAAAGGAGTATGTCAAGGCTGTATACTGTCACCCTGCTTATTTAACTTATATGCAGAGTACATCGTGAGAAACGCTGGACTGGAAGAAGCAGAAGCTGGAATCAAGCAGGCCAGGGAAAATATCAATAACCTTAGATATGCAGTTGGCACCACTCTTATGGAAGAAAGTGAAGAGGAATTAAAAAGCCTCTTGATTAAAGTGAAAGAGGAGAGTGAAAAAAGTTGGCTTAAAGCTCAACATTCAGAAAATGAAGATCATGGCATCTGGCCCATCACTTCATGGGAAATAGATGGGGAAACAGTGGAAACAGTGTCAGACTTTGTTTTTTTGGGCTCCAAAATCACTGCAGATGATGACTGCATCCATGAAATTAAAAGACACTTACTCCTTGGAAGGAAAGTTATGGCCAACCTAGATTACATATTGAAAAGCAGAGATATTACTTTGCAACAAAGGTCCGTCTAGTCAAGGCTATGGTTTTTCCAGTGGTCATGTATGGATGTGAGAGCTGGGCTGTGAAGAAAGCTGAGCACTGAAGAATTGAAGCTTTTGAACCGTGGTGCTGGAGAAGACTCTTGAGAGTCCCTTGGACTGCAAGGAGATCCAACCAGTCCATCCTAAAGGAGATCAGTCCTGGGTGTTCATTGGAAGGACTGATGCTGAAGCTGAAACTCCAATACTTTGGTACTTTGGCCACCTCATGGGAAGAGTTGGCTCATTGGAAAATACCCTGATGCTGGAAGGGATTGGGAGCAGGAGGAAAAAGGGATGACAGAAGATGAGATGGCTGGATGGCATCACCGACTCAAAGGACATGAGTTTAAGTGAACTCCGGGAGTTGGTGATGGACAGGGAGGCCTGGCATGTTGGGATTCATGGGGTTGCAAAGAGTTGGACATGACTGAGCGACTGCACTGGACTGAACAGATCGTCTTCAGAGGTGCTGCAGGATTGTGAGCAGCACCAGTTTAGTGAGTGGTGTGGACATATTTTCACATTCTGCCTCAGAAAAGACATATTGAGGTGAAAGTTGAAGTAAAAATAAAGACTACAACTTTGTCTTGGACCTAACAGAAGGAGAAGATACTAAGAAGAGGTGGAAAGAACACATTGAAGAACTATACAAAAAAGATCTTTATGACCCAGATAATCAGGATGGTGTGATCACTCACCTAGAGTCAGACATCCTGGATGCAAAGTCAAGTGGGCCTTAGGAAGCATCACTACGAACAAAGCTAGTGGAAGTGATAGAATTCCAGTTGAGTTATTTCAAATCCTAAAAGATGATGCTGTGAAAGTGCTGCACTCAATATGCCAGCAAATTTGGAAAACTCATCAATGGCCACAGGACTGGAAAAGGTCAGTTTTCATTTCAATCCCAAAAAAGGCAATGCAAAAGAACGTTCAAACTGCTGCACAATTGCACTCATCTCAAATGCTAGCAAAGTAATGCTCAAAATTCTCTAAGCCCAGCTTAAACCATATGTGAACCATGAAATTCCAGATGTTCAAGCTGGATTTAGAAAAGGCAGAGGAATCAGAGATCAAATTGTCAACATCTGTTGGATCATTGAAACAGCAAGAGTCCTAGAAAAACATCTACTTCTGCTTTATTGACTATGCCAAAGCCTCTGACTGTGTGAATCACAATAAACTGTGGAAAATTCTGGGAATACCAGAATACCAGAACACCTGACTTGCCTCCTGAGAAATCTGTCTGCAGGTCAAGAAGCAACAGTTAGAACTGGACATGGAACAGCAGACTGGTTCCAAATCAGGAAAGGAGTACGTCAAAGCTGTATATTGTCACCCTGCTTATTTAAGTTATATGCAGAGTACATCATGAGAAATGCTGAACTAGATGAAGCACAAGCTAGAATCAAGATTGCTGAGATAAATATCAATAACCTCAGATATGCAGATGACACCACCCCTATGGCCGAAAGTGAAGAAGAACTAAACAGCCTCTTGATGAAAGTGAAAGACGAGAGTAGAAAAGTTGGCTTAAAACTCAACATTAAGAAAACGAAGATCATGGCATCCAGTCCCATCACTTCATGGGAAATAGATGGGGAAACAGTGGAAAAACTGAGAGACTATTTTGGTGGGCTCCAAAATCACTGCAGATGGTGACCGCAGCCATGATATGAAATGACACTTACTCCTTGGAAGGAAAGTTGTGACCAACCTAGACAGCATATTAAAAAGCAGAGATATTACTTTGTAGTAATAGCCCATGTAGCCCATGTAGTCAAGGCTATGGTTTTTTCAGTAGTCATGTATGGATGTGAGAGTTGGACTGTGAAGAAAACTGAACACTGAAGAATTGATGCTTTTGAACTGTGGTGTTAGAGAAGACTCTTGAGAGTCCCTTGGACTGCAAGGAGATCCAACCAGTTCATCCTAAATAAAATCAGTCCTGAATGTTCATTGGAAGGACTGATGCTGAAGTTGAAACTACAATACTATGGCTACCTGATACGAAGAACTGACTCATTTGAAAAGACCCTGATGCTGGGAAAGATTGAAGACCAAAGGAAAAGGGGAGACAGAGGATGAGATGATTGAATGGTTTGAGTAAACTCTGGGAGTTGGTGATGGACAGGGAGGCCTGGCATGCTGCAGTCTATCAGGTTGCAAATAGTCGGACACGACTGAGTGACTGAACTGAACTGAACTGACACCTTTGTTAAGATTCACAGCATCCTGTGGAATGGAAGCAGCCACACGGAGATTAAGAGCCATGGGGTTATACCTTGACATCAGTGAGGAGTGTTTGATGGATGTGGAAGCAGAGCATATAGTGACCACCTTGTATGGAGAGGGGCTCAGTTGCTAGCACAAGCTCCACACTGAATCAACTGCCCTTCACACAAAGTGTTTTTTTAGAAACACACTGTGCCAATGCCATTCTCAGGGAAGGACTCAGATTCCACACAAGAACGGTCCAGCAGGTGTTTCCAGGCTAGATTCTGAGCTGCTGTGTCAGGAACCACCTTTGTCTGTGGGAGGCTTGGGATGAATGAAGATGCCTGAGATGAAAACAAAAGGTTTACCCAACAATCTAAAAAAGACAGGATGAGTAGGGGGACAGACACTCCTCCTCCTGCCTCACTCAGCCCTGCTCCACGGTTCTCTCCCTCATTACTGCCCCACTCCCTGAGTGACAGGGAGGTGCTAGCCTCCTGGGCTGGTAATGATTCTGACACCAATTCTGACATGTGGGGTTTTCTCCACACCAAGAAATTCTGTGAAACCAGCTGGAAGTCCTATAAGTCAATGAATTCAGCCTGACACTGGACCTGGAGGCAGCATCAGATTCCACAGGTTAAGGGCTCAGTCTGACTAGACTGCCCCTCACTTCCTTCCGTTTCCAGTCTCGAGTTCAGGTTGTCACCTGTGATTCTGACAAACTTGTTTAGATGGAAGTTTCCCAGGACCCTTCATTAGGTTTCATTAATTTGCTAGACTGGCTCACAGAGATCCGAGAAGCATCTCATACTAGATGACCAATTTATTACAACTCATACACAGGCAGATGGGAGAGAAACATAGGGCAAGGTGAGGAGAAAGGACAGAGTCTCTCTGCCCCCTCCAGGATGTCACTCTTCCCAAATTTTCATGTGTTCACCAACCGGAAGTTCTCTGTATTCCATTATTTTGAGGTTTTATGGTGGCTTCATTACTTAGAGATGATTGATTAAATCATTGGTCATTGGCGATTGACTCATCACCAGCACTCTCCACTCCCTAGGAAGTCAGGGGACTGGACTAAAATATTCAACCCTCTAATCACCTGGTTTGTCCCTCTGGCAACCAGCTCCCATCCCCAGGTGGAGTCCAAAAGCCACCTAATTAACACAACAATAGACACATTTGCCCAGCTAGTTCAGTTGGTAGAGCATGGGACTCTTAATCCCAGGGTCGTGGGTTCGAGCCCCACATTGGGCATAGTTAGCGTTGGGCTTCCCTTCTGACTCAGCTGGTAAAAAATTCTCCTACAATGTGGAAGACCTGGGTTCAATCCCTGGGTTGGGAAGATCCCCTGGAGAAAGGAAAGGCTACTTACTCCAGTATTCTGGTCTAGAGAATTCCATGGACTTGTATAGTTCATGGGGTCGCAAAGAGCTGGACATGATTTTCACTTTCAGACACCTTTATGTTCTCACCATTTTGGAAATTCCAAGTGTTTTAGAAGCTTTGTAGCAGAAACAGGGATGAAGACTAAATGCATGCTTCTTATGGCAAATCACCATGTCACAGGAGGGCAGCAATCAACCCCTCTAAGGAGGACAATACATGTGCTCATCACTCACCTCCAACAAAGCCAAATTAGAAGGGCTTCCAGATAGTTTTCCTGAAGTCAGAGGTCCCTATAAAAAGCATCTCCCTCCTTGGGTAGAGCTCATCTGGGGCAATGGTTGGTTAGCATTTGCTATGCCCCTACCCAGCAGGGAAAATGCACACTGGATAGATTGTGTGGTGGAGAGAAAGGACAGAGTTCAACAGTCAGACTGCTCAGTCTGACATCTTCCAAAGAAGGTGGCCAGCTTGGAGTACCTGGTCAAATCTCACCTGGGGGAGTCAAGCTGCTAAAGTGAGAATGAGAGTATAAAGAGGTTGGTGCGGGAGGGGGAGGTGTTCACAATGAGATGCTGATGAGAGCTTTGTGGAGTGAAGGAAGCCAGTAAGGGATTGCAATTCTTTGAAATAAAGTTAGAAAAAATAAGAAAACTAACACATATTTAATTTCATATTAAACATCACTCATTTTATGCCTGTGTAAGAATAGACTAGTATCTACATCTATGTTATGCATTCATGACATGCTTTATCTTTAATTTTTTAGATATTTCTGGGCTACATGGTTTGTGAGATTTCTTTGGAATTGTTATAAATCTCCAAAAGTTTTTCCAATATATTTGCTGAAAAAAAAATCTGTGTATAAGCGGACCCCAGCAGTTCAAATCCATATTGTTTGAGAGTCAACTCTGTATAGAAAAAAACATAGTTTCATAATTTATGCTCAGAGGAAGCAAATAACCTCTTTGTTCTCTTTGGTTTCATTGAACTAAAACTAGATAATGGATGACACTGCAATGTCATCCTTGCAATGTCAGGTTTGGGCACATCTATGTATGTGAATTTTCATGGGAAGAAGGAACTTTTCAGAGTAACACACATCTCAAATGGGCCCTGTCTTCTGGGAGTGAAGGAACAAGTGTGGAATTCTTTCCTGAAGAGACTTTGATTCTGGGAGAAGTCCATCTTTTGCCATGTAGTGTCACTGTACCTTACACACCGTACCAGGTGTGACCAAATAGTATTAATGGACTACTTGCTCACTGTAATATTGAAATTATCTCTGGTTTTGTCCCTACATTCAATACCCCATCTCCAATTAGACTATGACTGTGAGATTTCTTTTTCCAAAAACATTATTTTTCCAGCTTAATTGAGATATCATTGACATATACCATTGAGCAAGTTTAAGGATTTAATCCATTTACATCTTATAAAATGGTTACCATCATAGCATTAGATAACACCTCCAGCCTATCACACTGCCACTTTTTTGTGGTGAGAACATCCAAAGTATATGATACAGAATTGTTAGCTATCACCACCATGCTAACTGTACATTCTATCCTCAGAACTTACTCATCATATACCTGAAATTTTGTACCTTTTAACCAACATCACTTTTTGCCTACTCCTCAGCCCCTGGCAACCAACCACTCTGCTCTGTCTCCCAGAGTATGACTTTTTCATCGTACAATATTTGTCTGTCTGACATTTCACTTCATGTGATGCCCTCCAGGTTCATCCAAGTTGTCACAAATAGCAGGATTTCCTACTTTATCATGGTTGTGGCCTTTCTGGAACAGGAATAGATCTTTTCTTCTTTGTGTCTCCCAAGCCTGGCTCAGGCCAGCATGTGAACATGCTCTATAACTATTAGCAGAGTTTAACCAAACAAAAATGAAGAATTAAACGTCAGACTCTATGTTATCACCTTGTTCTAATTCTCATCAAACTTCATGAAGAAGGCATTGTTAGCCACAATGTACAGAATAAATGCTTTTTCTATACTTTGCTGAATGTGGTGATCATGACATGTTAGAAGCTGAGTTGTTTCCCCACAAATTTAGATGTTGAACCCTAACCCCAGAACCTCAGAATGTGACTCTATTTGGAGTCACATTCTGGAGATTGTGATCTTTAAAATCTGGAGATTGGGACCTTTAAATAGGCGATATTAGGACCTTAGCATGAACCCTAAACTGATCTGACTGGTTTTCTTATAAGAAGACATTTGGACACACACAGAGGTACCAGGGATGTGTACACAGAGGAGAGGCCAAGTGAGCAGACAGGGAGAAGATGACCCTTTGCTCACCAAGGAGAGAGATCTCAGAGAAACCAGCCCTGCCCACACCTTGATCTTGGATTTCCAACCTCCAGGACTCAGGGAAAATAAATATCTGTTGCTTGAGCCTCTAGAACTATGAGAAAATTAATTTCAGTTGGTTAAGCCACCTAGTCTGTGGCATTTTGTTTGCACAGCCTGCAAACTAAAACAGTATGAAGTGAGGAATAATGGCTGAAGCTATGAAGAAAATGTGGGTAGTGAGGCATATGCATGATAAAGGGGAAAGAAGATGAAATGAGTTTGTTTCATAGCTCCTTCCTGTACTCTCTGTGAAACTTTTGAAGAGCCACATTTTCTTAGCCACATCTTACTATTCCCAGTAGTTGCAACTCCTCTCTCATCTCAGCTTCAAGCAAACCATTCTCTGATCACCACTTCAAAAATTCCAGCTTATTTCCTCCAGTTCTCCAATTTCAGTAATCTTCCCCATTACCCATGAATTCTACAACTCATGTTCCTCACTCCTTTCGTGTCTAACCTCTCTTTTTCCTGCATAGTTCTCTGGTCAATCATGGAAATCAAGAATTTGGCTACACCCTCAACTTGCCCACTTTTCTTGCTTCATGTACTCATTTGGCAAAATTGAAGGGTAGTTAAATACACCTCTAACTATCTATGTGAATGAATGTGGCTGGAAAAAATACATAAGATGCTGATAATGACTACAGATAAAAATAAATTGGGGGAAGAAAGTAGAAAGAGCTGGTGATCATTGTGGAGCATTGTGGTTATCTGCTATGCTTATAATCTGATTCCCTCAACCAGAACAGAAGGTACATGAGAAAATGGATGCTGACTGCTCCATTCACTGCTATTCCCCTAATATATCACTGACTTATATTTATAAGACATTGCACCAGCAATAGCAGGACACACATTCTTTTTGAGGGCACATGGAACTTTTACCATATAAACTATGTTCTGAACCACACAGTAAATGTCAGCAAATTTAAAAGCATTAAAGACATATAATGTATGCTTTCTGAATGAAATGAAGTGAAATTAGAAATCAATATCCAAAAGATATTTGGAAATTCCCCATGTATCTAGATATTAAATAACAGATTCATTATTAACCTTCAGATCAAAGAAAGAATCAAAAGAAAAATTATAAAACATCATAGTCTGAATGAAAATGAAAACAAAATATTGAAAGTTGTGAAATGTCATTATTGCAATAATTAGAATTTATAACACTAAAAGCCAGTATTATAAAAAATAAATATTATAAATCAATTACCTCAGCTTTTACCTTAAGAAACTAAAAAAATAAAGCAAATAACACATGAAGGAAGGAAAATAAAGATTAAAAAAGTTTCTGGTCTTACGCATATATATGGAATTTAGAAAGATGGTAACGATAACCCTGTATACCAGACAGCAAAAGAGACACTGATGTATAGAACAGTCTTATGGACTCTGTGGGAGAGGGAGAGGGTGGGAAGATTTGGGAGAATGGCATTGAAACATGTGAAACATCATGTATGAAACGAGATGCCAGTCCAGGTTCAATGCACGATGCTGGATGCTTGGGGCTGGTGCACTGGGACGACCCAGAGGGATGGTGTGGGGAGGGAGGAGGGAGGAGGGTTCAGGATGGGGAACACATGTATACTAATTAAATAATTTTCTATTAAAGAAAAATAAAATAAAATAAAACTCTGAAAAAAAAAAGATTAAAAAATAAAGATAAGCGTACATACACATAACATGAAAAATTGAAAAACAGTAGAGAAAATTTATTAAGCCAAGAGCTGATTTGTTGAAAAACTTAAACTGATCAGCCTTTCTCTAGAATGATCAGGAAAAAACTCAGGAAGACACATATTACCAATATCAAAATGGAAGAGGTGACATCATACAAGTTGTACAGATATTATCAGGATATTAGGTAAGGTTATAAGCAACTTTATTGCAGTTGCTTATATACCAACAGTTTAGAAGAAATTGATAAATTTCTTGAAAGATACAAACTAACAAAGCCTTTGTTTAATGAGTGAAGGCCTGCTGATGCAGCTGGTGCTGAGCAGGGCATGAGAACCCTCCTCACGTTGCATGCTCCTTATGCCTCAGATGAACCGGCAAGTTGACTTGTGGTTTCACCCCAGAAAGTTGACATTAGCTTTTCTAAAGGGAAAGTCAAACTTGAAACTTCACAAGCAGCGCTTTCTTGGCCTTTCTGAGACAGGAAGCCATCCAAGCATTGGTGTGTGCCAAAGAATGGCGTCGTCCAAGGCACGGATGGGGCTCAAAGAGATAAAAAGTTATGCTGAAGAATTTTATCTGAACTTGTTATAAGTAGGTTTATAAATGTAGTGAAATGGCAGTGCAGGATCATTCAAACATGATAAGAAATAATGAGCGATGGAAAAAAGGGCAGCTTGCTTGAATTTAGGCACCATTTGTCCCCCAAGGTCTAGGGTTATCTGGAGGCAAAGTTTGAATTCTTTGTTTCCTTCTGTTGGGCTCATTTTCTCAAGGCTAATTAAAACAGTTGTTTGGCAGCTTCCATGTTGTTCACAAAACTTGCCATTCACAGCTCTTCTTTTTTTTAATATATGTCTCAGCTATACCTCCATTTACATAACAGAGACAACTTTCCAAGAAATGCTGGGTAAAATGTGCATGCATGCTCAGTCGTGTCTGATTCTTTGTGACCCCCATGGACCATAACCTGAGAGGCTCCTCTGTCAGTGGGATTTCCCAGACAAGAATACTGGAGTGTGTTGCCATTTCCTCCTTCAGGGGATCTTCTAAACCCAGGGATCAAACCTGTGTCTCCTGCATTGGCAAGCAGATTCTTTACCTCTTGAGCCACCTGTGAAGTCCCTCTTTCTTTCTCCAATTATCTTTAAAATCTGTACTTCAACCTCTATCATAGACATCAGGGATAAAATGGGATATGAGATTTGAAGCCACAGAAAATATTACCACCATGTTGCCTTCTGTCTTATTTTTAAGGAACAAAAAGAATATTTTAATTTTAAGGGGACAAGGTGGCTTATTTTCATGATTTATTTCTAATTATCTTTGATATTGCCTTTTATAGTAAAGAGGTTTCCTTTCCTGACGTCATTTCTGATGTTTTACTCCTTGTTCTGTTGTTGTTGTTCAGTCGCTAAGTCGTGACCAACTCTTTGTGACCCCAGGGACTACAGTATGCCAGGCTTCCCTGTCCTTCACCCTCTCCCTGAGTTTGCTCAAACTCGTGTCCACTGAGTCAGTGAAGCCATTCAACTATCTCTTCCTCTGTCTCCCCTTCTCCTCTTGCTCTCAATCTTTCCCAGCATCAGGGTCTTTTCCAATGAGTCAGCTCTTTGCATCACAAGGCCAAAGTATTAATTTCCTTTAGGATTGACTGATTTGATCTCCTTGCTGTCCAAGGGACTCTCAAGATTCTTCTCCAGCATCACAGTTTGAAAGTGTCATTCTTTGGTGTTCAGCCTTCTTTATGGTCCAACTCTCACATCCATACATGACACCTGGAAAACCCATAGCTTACTTGGTGCACACGGATGAAGGTTTGGAGAAGGACTGCAATGGGGGCTACAATTCAGGACCTTTAATAAAATGTCGTGCTATCTTTTCTTGCATGAGTTTATGACCTGTCTTAGCAGTTCCTTAGATGTGCACTGATAGTGCCTTACATATTAATTCTTACAAATCACATCATGTAAAATGTCTCATAATAATTTGATTTATATGCTCATGATCACTAATAAGTGGAGAAACTCTTCATTCTTTTATTGACAGTCCATGTTTTTGTTTTCAGAAAATTGCTAATTTTTTTTGGTTCACTGTCTATTTTTTCTATTGGGTGGTTTGTCTTTTTCTTATTTATTTATAGTTAGATGATCAATAAACAGGTGAATAAAGGATAGATAGATGACATATAAATAAGAATCACATTTTAGCTATATATGTTACAAATATCTTCTCATTTTTCACTTTTGTTCACAAGCAGATGTTTTTAATTTCAGTGGAGTGGACTCCATCAATCACTTCCTTTGTGATTAGTGTTTTGTGTGTGTGTATACTTTAAGAAATCCTTCTTAACCCCAAGATCAGAATGATTTTCATCTACATTGCTTTTACCAGTTTAAAGCTTTGCTTTTGACACTTAAATCATTAATCCATCTGGACTTAATTTTTCTACAGTGGGAGGTAGACATCTATTTCATAAATTCCATGTAGAAATACATTTTCTAAGCTCTGTATATTATATAATCCCTTCTTTAAGCAATGGCCTCCCATGACACTGCCATCATTTATCAAAATTCCATGTAGTATTTGGTCTATTTCTATTACTTTGCTTTGTTAATCAATTTGCTATCTTCTTGCAAAATCAAAATAGTAATTGCTATAGTATAATAATTAGATAAACTTGGATAGTAACTGCCTTTGTTTCTTTATAGATTGGGAACCCTTTGAAGATAGAAAATGTGCCTCATTCATCTCTGTCTCCCCAAGAAGTACTTGTTATCTGACATATAAAATGCTCTCAGTAAATATATTTCTGGCAATTTTAATATGAGATACTTCTCCCATCAAGATGTGGAGTCTACATTCTCTCTCGAACTCGGGAGAGCATGTTGTTATTTGACCTCTGGAATATAGTAGATATGATATTGCATGACTTCGGAGAAGGCAATGGCACCCCGCTCCAGTACTTTTGCCTAGAAAGTCCCAGGGACGGAGGAGCCTGGTAGGCTGCAGTCCATGGGGTTGCTAGAGTCAGACACGACTGAGTGACTTCACTTTCACTTTTCACTTTCATGTGTTGGAGAAGGAAATGGCAACCCACTCCAGTGTTCTTGCCTGGAGAATCCCAGGGACGGGAAGCCTGATGGGCTGCCGTCTATGGGGTCGCACAGAGTTGGACACGACTAAAGCGATGTAGCAGCAGCAGCAGCAATATAGTAGATATGGTATTGTATGACTTCCAAGCCTTAAGGTCAGGAAGCTTCTTCCTCATTTGCTGAAAATCTTGCCCTTGGAGCCCTGGACCATCGTATAAGGGGTCAGACAACCAAGCCTGAAGTCAAAGCCACAGGAGAAGAGATGAGTAGGCATTCCTGTCCAGGCTTTTAAGTTATCCCATCCCTCATGCCAGGAGATTGAGAGAAGAATTCTCCAGGGAATTCTAGCTCCAGACTCCTGAGTCACCCTGAGCAGTTCAGTCGTCCCTGCTGAGGCTCCAGGTATTGTGTATAAGGTGGGCCAACGACACTATGCTGTATGCAAATTCCTGATGTACTGAGCCTGGGATTCTAACAAAGCTTGTTGTTTTGCACCACTAAGGGTTGGGGCTGTTGACTGCTGCCATAGACAGCTGGGATGTGTGTTAAATGGAGTGAGGGAAGACCACATGTAGACAGAAGCATGGACAACAGCAAGGCTCTGGGACGCAGGAGTCCACGGACCCCGGGAATATTTCTGCTACCTGACTGTACATCCTCTCACTTTACTGGCCTCAGTTTCCCTCCTGTAAAACCATTATGTTGCACTCAGTAATTTAAAAATTTCCTTCCAGTTCTATTGTCTATACTTGTAAACCAATCCAATCTGATAACCATGTTATTTAAAGCCAGAATAGGCCTACAAATTCACCTCAGAACTCTCATTTCCAGGATTGCCAAGTGGATGGATGCTAGTGGTTACTATTAATGCATTTTATTTACCGGATATATAACATTCACAACCCAAATTTCCTAATAAAAATGATTCGTCATACATAATGTATTCTCTTACTGCATTTAAAAAGATTAGAGACAGTACATATCTACTAGATGGAAATTAAAAGAAAACACAGAAGAGGTAACATACTCAAAAATGTATATCCATATAATTAATTTGATAGCAATTGGTTATTGTTAATGATTATTATCAACAATTTCCACAATGATTATTTAATTCAATTCTCAGTAATCAAGAAGCAAAGGCTAACATCATGGGTTACCGAACTTCTTTGATAAAATTTAGCAGGTAAACCTCTGAGCAATGATCAAAGACACCCCAATAATGTATTGTAAGAGTCACGTAGTGATAAAAAGCAATGAAGCTTGCAAAATCTAGATATAAGGTCTCAGTAACACTGACAACACCCTGTCAGTTAGATATCACAGCGCTGCCATTTTACAGATTAAAAAAAAAAAAAAACTGACGCTAAGGGAGACAAATGACAGTTGCTTAAAATTTTACACCTTACAAATGCTAGAACAAAGACTCAAATGAAAATTCATGAGCTTAAAACCAACCTCTTTCCACCATGGTTATAATAAATCCCAAGTTGAATTTACATTTAAGACCTTACGCCAGCACACGAGCCAGCCTGTGTCCAGTGTCTCTGATGGCAATTGTGCAAAAATGCAGAGATGTGACTGTTCTCTCTATTAACTTCCAAAAAGCCCTCAAGTTACAAATATAATAAAACATTCACAAAAATGATGTAAGTGTGCTATTTATGTCAGGAGAATGAGGGAGGCTAAGCTAATGAAATTCAAAATTTATAAAAATATGCCCCACAACACAAGAAAGAATAGATGGCTGGCCTGCCCCTGCCCTTATCTTTCTCAAATATCAACCTCCTCAACCACGTCTCTGATAAGAATTGGAAAGCAAACAGTTCAAAATTGGTCTTTCTTGGCAAGTTGTAGGAATAAACACCATTAAATAAATTTATTGTGAGTCATTGCAACATGCTGTAACCTGGATGTGCAATAGCACAAGTGTTGTGTGGTCCAGTAATCTTGGTAAGTGTTTTCATGAGAAAAGGACAGGTACTTTTCACTTGAATCTCATAGGATATTGTTAATGTTCATAAGTTTTAACTGCAACAAATATTAGGGTTTGAATTATTTTAAAATTCCTTTAAATACTGTATATAAAGATGATCTTCACCTGCAGCTCTTTCATAGGACCCATTCCTGATGCTCAGCATAATCTGAATGAAGCCAGAGTGCCCCAGTCTCCTCCCTCATCATCCCCCACCAATAAAGTCCTCAAATGCTGGACTTCTGTCCCCTTTGCTGAATTCCCTGGACATATAGAAGAATTGTTTTAACCCCAAAAACATGCAGGCAGTTTGACTTTATGTGAATTCCCAATTCTTTCAGGCCTTTTTAATTTGTGTGACTTTTAGTAAATGCCCACTGGTGGCTCAACATCCTCGTAAGTTAAAATTACCCACAAATTATTTTTTTTAAAAAGCAAAACAACAAAAAATTTCCCTCTTGAAGACTGGAAATAAAAATGCTAAGAGAGATTTTGAAAGGCCCTGGATCTACTAGAAGATAAACTTAGAAGAGATTATCCTTTTAATAGTTTGCCTTGATTTAAAATTTTATTTTTAGTCTGCAAGTAATTCACATGCATCCCTTTGTTCTAGGTATTTTAACAGGCTTTGTAGGAATCATATGAAAAATCCTGGGCTCATCCCTGTATTTGCATCTTTTTGAAACTTGTTTTCTTTGCCTGGAATACTCCATCCCCCCTTGCCCAACAGGAATCATCTTTGGATAGCCCAATTTTTACCTTCTTTTAGAAATCTTCCCCAATTTCCTCAGATAGAATTGGGGGTCTTACAAGCTTATAAGGCAGCTGTGATTTTGTATTAGCAATCTGGACTTTTCATTTCATTCAACAAATAGTCTTAAAAAAATTTTTTTATATATTGTTCGCCTGTTATGTACCAGGCTTCACTCTAAGCCTGGGGAGACGATGTTAAGGGAGACTCCCCAGTCTGATGGAGGTTACACTGAAGTCCAAAACACAAACCATCAATAAACTTGTTAATAATATGATAGCACATGCATACAAGAAGAAAGAAAAGTGGCAAGAATATAAACTCAGAAAGTTCTGGGGTAGGGCCCTGTGAAGTGATATTGAGCAGAAGCCTGAGTGACTCTCAAGGAAACACTGTTCCAGGAAAAGCAGGAGCAAATGCAGAGCTTGTAGGCATGGGGCCTGTTTGAGGCCAACAGGGCTGGAGCTTAATGAGTGAGGGGAAAAGTAGGAAAAAGGGATTTGTGGTATGAACCTAGGGTCTCATCATATAGAGTCCTACAGAACATTGTCAGCACTTTGAATTTTCTCCCAAGCCATTAAAGAGTGTTGAGTAAGGGATGACATCATCTAATTTATGTTTCAAAAGTATCCGTATGGGGTGACTGTCACAAACATAAAGTTAAATGAAAGAAAGCAGCCACAAGAGCACATATTGCGTCACTTCGTTTATGGACAAGACCACATTAATCTATGCAATTAGGATACAAGACACCAGTGACTGAAAGGAAGACAGTGACTGGAAGACTTAGGGGTATCCTGCTTCTTTATGAGTACTATTAATAATTACACAAATGTGTTATGTTTGTGAATATTTGGCTAGCTGATATTTATGTGAATTACTCTTAATATATATTATACCTTAGAGGATAAAAATGAAAAAGGGAAAAATAAAAAAAAAGAAGCTAAATAAAGGTAAATCTAGTAAAGGTGAATAAAGTATCTACCCACTGACAAGCTTTCTGTTTTCAATGAAACTTGTTTTATAATGATTAAACCCAAAGCATAATATCAGTACTCAACTATTCAGACCTGACTTTTGGATTGTTGCTTGAATTGGTCAATGATGTCCTGTGAAGAAAAAAAGTGACCCATACAATTCCAAAATAAAAGAACTCTCTAAACTAAAAAAAAAAAAAAAAAAAAAACCCCCTAAAAAAAAAAAAAAAAAAAAAAAGGCAAAGCATCCATATAGCTATGACCACTGAGTAACTGCCACATTCATCATTGCAGCCACTCCATCTGCTAAATTCACTCTTTTTAATTATTTTTTGTATAATTCCCGCTCCTCATTTAGAATATAAAACATTGGGCTACTGAGGACAAAAACCTAAAACTCTAAGTGGGAGCACTCTTAAAGGCAGACACAAGTTAGAAGAGATTTTTGGCAGTCAAGCAAGACAATGGTTATGATTAGATGGGATGGGGTAGTGGCCCCATGGAATGCACAGACACTGTGTGGAAAGCCCTGGCAGGCCAATGGTGGTGGAGAGTCACCAGGAATGCAACCCCATTTTCACTTATATAATCCCCAGTTGAAACAAATGACCATTCTCCACCTGCCCAATGAAGAGAAAGGTATGCCTTCTTTAGAAGAATATATTGTCTGTAGACCTTAACTTTTTCAAATGCATAATAAATGCCATTTTAAAAATAATGATTTACTTTGAAATACAGAAACATAACCTGCTGCTGCTAAGTTGCTTCAGTCGTGTCCAACTCTGTGCGACCCCATAGATGGCAGCCCACCAGGCTCCCCCATCCCTGGGATTCTCCAGGCAAGAACACTGGAGTGGGTTGCCATTTCCTTCTCCAATTCATGAAAGGGAAAAGTGAAAGTGAAGTCGCACAGTCATTTCCGACTCCTAGCGACCCCATGGACTGCAGCCTACCAGGCTCCTCCGCCCATGGGATTTCCAGGCAAGAGTACTGGAGCAGGGTGCCATTGCCTTCTCTGACACATAACCTATAGCTGAGGAAAAAAACAGATGATACTAACAGGCTACCCAGATTTTGTAGTTAGCTGGCAAAGATTTAAAAATAATTATCCTTAATGTGTCTAAGAAAATAGAGAAAGTGATAGGCAAAATTAGTGGAAAATGGAAAATTTGAATTTAAAATTGCAATCTATAAAAATAATCAAATGATTATTTTAGGAAAGAAAAAATACAACATCTGAAACAAAGAACTTAAAAAGAGACTTAACAGCATAAAGGTACAACAGAAACACAATTATTTCTGATTGAAACACAATAAAAAAATACTGTTAGTAGTAGAAAATATCTAATCTGAAAGACAGAGAAAAAAATGTAAATATAGAAAAGAATATTAAATAAATATGGGGCTTAATGAAAAAGATCTATTTTAGTACAGGAGGCAGACTCCAAAATGGAGTCCCAACATTCCTCCTGGAATATACACTTTGGTGTCATCATATTCCTTTTCTGTGAGATGAATGTAGTGACTTGCTTCTAATAAGTAAAATACAGAAAAAGACAAGGGATTCTGAGATTTTGTTACTAAAAGATTGTGTTTTCATCTTGATCACCATGTCAACCAGGGGAATATCTACTAAAGAAAAATTGCTAAATCTCTGTAAGAACTCTGAGGTTTGTGGTGAATTGATTGACCCTAGTCCTATTCTCTGCCCCTGAGTTTACTAGCAGCCTCGAAAACAATGACCTGCATTCCCAGATCAGCACCCACAGATGGTAGCTGACTCCAATCACAAAGAATTATGTGTTTTGAACTGTCTGATGACTCCCTTGAAAACCAACCCAAAAGGCTTGCTTTTATCTTACCTAACACAGAACCTACCTAGTCCTGAAGCTGTTACCCAATCAATATTTGTCAAAAACACAGGCAAATGTTTTAGTCACTGATGCCTAAGGCAATGAATAAAGTTGAGACAAAGAATAAATGAACTAAAATTTTGGGAGAAAAGTCTGAGAAATAAAAAGCTTTGGGAAATAAGAGCTTTGGAAAGCTCTGACATATTCCTGGAAATCTAGAAGATCATGAACATTCTCAGGGCTGTGCGCATGCTTAGTAAAGACCTGAGAATGCTCTGATCTATCACTCCTGCTGACCTTGAGGCCGTGAAAGCAAGAAGTAAAGTCATAACTGTAATCTCTTTGACTGAATGCTGAAGACATGCCCCAATGTACACAGAGTTTCTTTGCAATGAATGGCAGAAGATTTGGTTTTGTTTATTTGTTTGTTCCGTTTGGATCTAGGCATTCAAGATAACCACTAAATTAATGAGACTAAAATTTCAGTGGTCACACACACACAATAAAGGATATAGCAGAATATCCAAAATTAGTTGAGAAAGTCTTTATTAAAAAATAGAAAATAGTAACTACAGCAAGATACAGCAATAAACCACTGAGGAAGATAAGGGAGACTTGATTTCCAGAGTTGTTATAACATTTAAAATGTCCAGTTTTCAACAAAATATTGTGACACAAGTACAGAAACAAGAAATATACACAGGACAAGGGCAATTAATAAAAACTGTCCCTAACAGTGGACTAATAAGACAAAGAATCTAAAATATCTACAGTAAATATGTTTAAAGAACTTAAAAAGAAACTATATCTGAAGAACTATGCTAAAGACTAATGTCTCACCAATAGAGAAATTATATAGAGATACAAATCATAATTTTACATATATGTATATGATATATATATTTATGAAAATAAATACTGTAAAAAAGAGACAAAATACTATTTAGAATCAAAATAACTGAAACAAAAAATTCACTTGTGTGCATGTTCTATCTCTTCAGTCATGTCCAACTCTTTGGGATCCTATGAACTGTAGCCCACCAAGCCACTCTGTCCATGGGATTCTCCAGGCAACGATACTGGAGTGGGTTGCCGTGCCCTCTTCCGGGGGGACCTTCCTGACCAAAGGAAATCATGTCTGCCTGTATCTTCTTCATAGAAGGTGGATTCTTTCCCCACTGGACACTTGGAAAGCCCAGCTACTTGGAAAGCCCAAAAATTCACTAGATGAGTTCAATACCAAATAAGAGAAGACAGAAGAAAGAATCAGAACATTTAAAGATAGATCAACTCAGATAATGTAGTTTTGAGGAACAGGAGAAAAAGAAAACACAGGGAAAAAAAGAAAAAGAAAATCCTGAGAGATACATAGGACACCACCAAGCATTCCAACATGTGTACAATGGAAGTCCCATAATAAAAGGAGAGAGAAAAAGAGACAGAAAGATTTAAAAAATACACACCAAGACACATCAAACCGACAATAACCCAACAAAGTAACTCATTACATACAATGCATCCTCAATAAGATTAACAGCTATATCTCAACAGAGATCGGAAGCAAAAGGCAGTAGAAAGACATTCAGTGTTAAAAAACAAACAAAAAAAACCTTCAGGTAAGCTTTCTATATATGAAGAAAACCCTTTAAAAAGAAGAAGAAATTAAGACATTTCCAGAATAACAAAGTATAATGGAGTTCATCACTAGCAGAACTGCACAAGAAATGCTAAAGAAAGAACTTCAAGATGAAATAAAAGGATGCTAGACATTAACTTAAAGAACACTGCTGAGGGTCACAACAATAACACAAAGCGAGATCAAATGATCTACTGATTGTACTTCCCAATACACTCAAAAGAATGAAAATATATGATCAAATGAAAGGTTTTACATAAATGTTCATAGAGCATTATTCATAATAATAAAATAGTGGAAATGACCAAATGACTATTAACTAATAAGTGCATAAATAAAATATGATACAGTTATTCAACAAAATCTTGTTTGGTCATAAAAAGGAATGAAGTACTGATATATGCTATTGTTCAGTCACTAAGTCATGTCGACTCTTTGTGACTCCATGGACTGCAGCACTCCAGGCTTCCCTGTCCTTCATTATCTCCCAGAGTTTGCTCAGACTCATGTCCATTGAGCCGGAATGCCATCCAAAGATCTCTTCCTCTGTTGTCCCCTTCTTCTCCTGCCTTCAATCTTTTGCAGCATCACAGTCTTTTACAATGAGTCAGCTCTTCGCATCAGGTGGTCAAAGTATTGGAAGCTTCAGCTTCAACATGTGCATCCAGCATTCAGCATCCTTCCAAAGAATATTCAGGGTTGATATGTGCTACTGATACATGCTACATTATGAGTGAATCTTGAAATTTTTATGCTAAATTAAAAAGCTCAAACACAAAATAGCATGTATTGTGTGACTCCATTTGAATCATTTCATGTGAAATGTCCAGGCAAATCCATACAGACAGAAAACATTAGTTGCTGCCATGGACTGAGAGAAAAGGAAGTGGGGAGTGAGTGATTAATGAGTACAGGGTTTATTTTGGAGGTGACAAAAAAAAGTCACTGAGTCATACACTATTAAATGGTTAAAATAGAAAAACATGAATTTAACATTTATTTTTTAAATGCATATTTTTATTTAAAAAGGATTAATCTTGACAAAAAAAATGAAAACTTAGGAAAAGAACCAAGTAAGTTGATTTGACTTTGCAAGTCTTATTTATAACCTACATTAAATTTGTTAATTATATAAGCCACATTAATTAAGACAATATGAAGAGGATGTAGGGGCAAACAAATATGTTAATAGCATATAAATCAATTTATGAAATAACGAATGGGTCCTTGGCATACTAAAGGCATTATAAGTTATGCAAAAAGAGGAATTCATTTATTAAATCATATTGGGACAATTGGTTTTCCATAATAAAACAATGAAATTACATCAATGACACTATACTCCAAAATAAGTTCAAGATGTGTTATAAAAAATTGAATTTAAAAAGAAAAATCTTTTAAATACTTAGAAGAAAATATAGGAGAATTTCTTTGTAATTTCAATTAAGGATAGGGTTTCTTAAGTGAGACCATAAAAGTAATTTTAAAAAACTGAAAAAATATGACGCCATCACAGTAAAATAACACAACAAATTATACTATAAATAGTTTAAAACTAAGCTACAGACTTGTAGATGTAGCAAATAACATTTTAAGCTTATTAAAAGAAAAGTTGAGTTTCTATATATTAACAAAAAAATCATAAAAAGAAAATACAACAATCAAGGAAGTGGAAGGTCTATACACTGAAAGCTATAAGATATTGATGAAAGAACCTGAAGAAGATAAAAAGAAACGGGAATGTATTCCATGCTAATTGATTGGAAGAACTGATATTGTTAAAATGTCCATACTACCCAAGAAGTTCTACAGATTTAATACAATACTGATCAAAATTCAAAAGACATTTTTTAACAGAAATAGAAAAAAGATCCTAAAATTTGTATGGAGTCACAAAGCACCCTGAATAGCCAAAGCAATCTTGAGAATGAAGAACAAAGCTGGAGGCATCATATTTTTTTAATTTCAAGCTGTACCAAAGCTGTAGCAATGAAAATAGCATACTATTGGCACACACACAAAGAAGGAAGCAACATAGATCAAAAGAACTGAAAAGAGAGCCCAGAAATAAACACATATATGTGTTATATAATAAATAACACATATTATGTTATAATATAAATAATATATATTATATATATATATGTAGATAGATATGATATAGACATGTCTGACTCTTTTCAACCCCATGGACTGTAGCCAGCCAGGCTCCTCTGTTCATGGAGTTCTCCAGGCAAGAATACTGGGGTGTATTG
>NW_011495058.1:2866286-2918925 GCF_000754665.1 Bison bison bison | reverse complement strand
GGGAGTGTATAGCCATTTCCTTCTCCAGGGGATCTGCCTGACCCAGGGATCAAATTTATATACATATATACATATAAATTAAATCTGGACAAAGATACCAAGGATAAGGTGGGCTTCCCTGGTAGCTCCAGATGGTAAAGCATCTGCCTGCAATGCGGGAGACCTGGGTTCAATCCCTGGGTCAGAAAGATCCCCTGGAGAAGGAAATGGCAACCCACTCCAGTACTCTTGCCTGGAAAATTCCATAGATGCAGGAGACTGGTAGGCTACAGTCCATGGGATGGCAAAGAGTTGGACATGACTGAGCAACTTCACTGGTTCACTAGGGATAGGGTGGTGATCTGGCAGAGTGCTATAAACCTGATTGATCAACCTGACCAAGAATATACAATGGAAAAAGAAAGTTTCTTCAATAAACGGTGCTGGGAAAACTGGATAGATACATGCAAAAGAATGGACCTCTATCTTATACCATACACAAAACTCAACTCAAAATTAATTAAAAACTTGAATGTAACACCTAAAACAGTAAACTCCTAGAAGATGACGTAAGGAGTAATCTCCTTAACATTCATTTTTGCCAATGATTCTTTTTCTGTTCAATACCAAAAGCAAAGGCAACAAAAACAAACAAGCGGGAATACATCAAACTAAAAACTTCTGTTCAGCAAAGGAAACCATCAACAAAATGAAAAGGCAACCTATGGAATGGGAGAAATGTTTGCAAACTACATATTTAATAAAGGGGTAATTTTCCAAAATATACAAGGAACACATACAAATCAATAGCAAAAAGAAACCCAAATACCTAAGTAAAAAATAGATGGGAGGGAGGTTCAAAAGGGAGGGGATATATGTATACCTATGGCTGATTCGTGTTGAGGTTTGACAGAAAACAACAAATTCTGTAAAGCAATTATCCTTCAATTAAAAAATAAATAAATTTTTAAAAAATAGACAAAAGACCTGAATAGATATTTTTCCAAAGAAGACACAAAAATGGCCAATAGGTACATGAAAAGATGCTCAGCATCACTAATCATTAAGGAAATACAAATGAAAATTACAATGACTTGTCACCTTACATTTGTTAGAAAGGCAATTATCAAAAAGGCAAGAAATAACAAGTACTGGCAGGTATGCAGAGTAAAGGGAAATGATGTATATACTGTTGAGAACATCAACTGGTACAGCCATTATGGAAAGCAGTATGAAAGTTCCTCAAAAAATTAAAAATAAAACTATCATATGATCAAGCAATCCCACTTCTAAGTGTATATCCATAGGTAAAAGATTATTATCTCCTAGAGATATCTGTATTTCATGTTCATTGTGGCATTACTCATAACAGCCAAGATATAGAAATAACCTAAGTGCCTATTGTCAGATGAATAGACAATAAAATATCATACATATATACATATATACATAGAGTGGCATATTATCCAGCTTTTAAAAAGAAGGAAATCTTACCATTTGAGACAACATGGATAAACCTGGATGGCATTATGCTAATAAAATAAGTCAGAGATGTGAAGACAAATACTGTATGATCTCATTTATATGTGGAGTCTAAAATAGCTGAACTTATAGAAACAGAGAGTATGGTGGTGATTACCAGGGGCTCGGGTAGGGAAGATTGGGAGAGTTTGCTTTAAGTATATGAACTTTCATATATAAAATGAATAAGGTTTTATGGTCTAATGTATAACATGGTGACTATAGCTGATAATACTATTGTATAGTTGAAATT
This sequence comes from Bison bison bison, assembly GCF_000754665.1. Classification (NCBI taxonomy): domain Eukaryota; kingdom Metazoa; phylum Chordata; class Mammalia; order Artiodactyla; family Bovidae; genus Bison; species Bison bison. The sequence goes on along the minus strand of NW_011495058.1, from coordinate 2,917,172 downwards.
TTCTAAGAGAACAGAACTCAAAAGCTCTTACAAGAGAAACTAAAAGGTAAATATGTGAGATGATGCATCTTAACTGACTCACTGAGAGGAAGCCTTTCACAACATATACTTAAACCAAATCATCACTTTATACACTTTAAATATCTGACAATTGTATCACATGTCAATAAATAAAATCATATGGCAATAAAGCTAAAAAAAATAGAAAAGTACTATAAGCCAGAATATACATTTATAAATGAACATATGCACATCAAAACAAATATATACAATAGGCATATTTTCAAATAGTAAAATTGTCACAAAATAAAACAAAAATTCACCGCAGATGAATGAAAATGAATAATTAACAAACAAGAAGACATCTAGCCTCACTAATTTATCAGAGAAATATTAATTAAATTATAGGAAGTTGAAGTCTGTACCATAAGATTGACAGTATTAATAGGTTTACACTGAAACTGTTAGAATTCTTTCAATTTAAATTAGAAATAGGACAGAAAATCCAAATAAAATTAACTTACTTATAAGGAAATGTATTACTCTGTAAAACTGGAGGTAATTTGAGCTTCAGGTCGTTAATGACTTGGCCATGGCACCTTTCCTTTCTGAACTCCTCTCCTATAGATCATTTAATGATGGCCTATGATATAATTACCATTGTGGTATTTTGCAGATGATATACCATTCCATCCTGAAACCCTTCATCAGATCCTGTCTCTCTTGGGTTTGAACATAACTGTATCAGCACACACACAGTCATCCAATGCTAAATTCTGCACCCTTTCTACTACATCCTTTTGCTGTTCTAACAGTGCAATCTTTAGTGATCTTTTTATGCTATTTATTTGAAAAATTAATAAAGACACCCATTCCTAAGTTACATGGTCTGGGATATCATACAAAAGTCACTAATGCTGAATTGGTAGCTGACATTAAGTAATTTTTCAATTTATTAATTAATCAATTCAAAATGTATCAGAAGTTTATTTTTCTCCAGGTAACTGGTCAACTTCTGAAATCACAAACACGAGTAACACCTATTCTTGACCTTTGAGGAATTTTGTTTGTGTAATGGCTGCACTATTTCCAATCACCATGTAGATATCTGGCTGCTGCCATTTGTTATTATGAAACTGTAATGGTTTCTTACGCAGATTGGTCTGTTTGACATTTTCCATTCACAGCTCTTGCTATAAATTTGGAAAAAATTTACTCACTGAAGTTTTTACCACTGTTGCCTTAGGAAGTCTGAAATTGTATTAGTATCAGTCACAGTTGTTTATGATTTTTAGGGAGAGAAAGGAGGTTTGGCACACTTACTGAGGGACACTGATGATGTTGCCCTGAGGATGAAGACTTTCGAAGGCCCAAATGCAGAGCCTGAGTCAGAACCTTGGCCATTTCCCACTATAGGTTTTTCTGTTTGTTTGAAAAAAACTATCTTACTACATCCCTCAGAAAGGGCCACAGCCTATGGCAGACACTATTTACCTCCCATGCTCCCATCTTCTTAATCAACAAGTCCAGGATTTTGCTCATCAATGGACTTAGATTAAGCACAGGGGAAGGGGGAGAAATCTACATTCCTCAACCTGGGAAAATCTATAGTCATATAAGAGATGGCTGGTCTCTGAGACATTTTTCATTCAATAAATACAGTTAACCCTTGAACAACGTGAAGGTTAAGGGCGCCAACCCCCACAAAGTAAAAAACCTGTGTACTGCCATCTTTGCCTGGAAAGCAAAGGAACTGATAAATGGCTCAGCCAAGGTCAGGAAGCTGGAACAGTTTGGATAGAATCAGGACTTATCCTGTAGCTTTTTTGATTCTACCATTTGGAATCTCTAATAAAACACAATCTGTGCCCCTCCTACTTAAAGATCTATAAAACAAAAATGCCAACATTATTTTTACAAAAAAAAAAAAAAATCTGCCTATAAGCCTACCCACACCATTGAAACCTGTGTTGTTCAAGGGTCAACTGTATTTCTGAACTCTTATTCTGTGCCAGATGCCTTTCTGGGTGCTGCTGCCTGCCAATGCAGGAGACACAGGCTAGATCGCTGATCTGGGAAGATCCCCTGGAGAAGGAAATGGCAACCCACTCCAGTATTCTTGCTTGGAGAACCTCATGGACAGAGGAGCCGGGAGGGTCCGTGGGGTCACAAAGGGTCAGACACGACTCATGACTGAACAAAGACATGTTAGCCAAAGCCTGCTAAGAATAATTGGGAAATTATTGCTTTCGTCCTATAGGCACCCACCTCCTTGTGTAACTTCCTCCTTTTTGTTTGAAGGGTGGGCATTATGGCTGGAGCTGCAGCAGTTCCCTGGTGGCTCAGCTGGTAAAGAACCCACCTGCGAATGCAGGAGATGCAAGAGAGGCGAGTTGGATCCCTAAGTCAGGAAGATCTCCTGAAGAATAAAATGGCAACCTGCTCCAGTATTCTTGTCTGGAAAATCTCATGAACAGAGAAACCTAAAGTGCTATAATCCATGGGGTCACAAAGAGTTGGACATGACTGAATGCATGCATGCGTGCAGCATTCATGGTAGCAACAGGAGGGAAAAGCTATTGGAATTGGATCATATAATCATACTGCTTATTGTATAAGAGATAAACCAACCCACTTATTTTGTTGAAAGCCATGATGGTATAGGCTCTTTTTATTTTATAAGCAATAGAAAAAATTCTGAATCTGATTTTTCTCTTATACATTATTTTAGGAGTTTTTCATTTCTGTATAATAAATGCTGTGTCCTGCCTTAGTGCAGTGTCCTGGGATACAGGAAATTTGAAGAGGCCCTGTCTTTGGAAAGCAGGCTAAGATATACATTATGGAATAACAAAATATCTGAGACTGATAAACAACAAGGACCTACTGTATAGCATAAGGAACTATATTCTATATCTTTTAATAAGCTGTAATGGAAAAAAATCTGAAAAAAATACTTATATATAACTGAATCACTGCTGTACACCTGGAACTAACACAATATTGTAAATCAACTATACTCAGTTAAAAAAGAGAGGAAACAAAAGTCTTACTTTATATGTTTGTTGATTAGATAAATAAATTGAGAATTACAGGGATTAGATAACATTTGAAATCCACACTACTTATTACTAGCAGAAAGAAATTGTAATTATGTTTTCATGGTGTCTATTTCAATGTCATTTAAAAAAACCCACACATATAAACAATCTGAATCACAAAAAAAAAGGGCAAAAAGAATGAAATTTATAAGTCCATGCCCAGGGTTCCAAGGAAAAGTATTTCTGCAGAATATTACGATAGTTATTTTGCTATTATGAGATACTCTATTATCCAAAGAATTTGGAACACTTCATAATAAGGTTAAGCATATTTGTTTCTCTAGGACTCCTCAAGCCTTTAATATAAGAAGATGTACAATGAATCATGAAAAGACAGAAACAGTATGCAAAAGTTTCTCCTTTTCTGTAGACTATGGAACCTACTCTTCCTGGAGCATTTTAAGAGACTGGTGTTCTGAAAAATAAACTTCTAAAAGCATCATAATTTATTAACTCGAGCTCTTTGTGAACTGATTCAAAATATAGATAGGAAAAAAGGAAAACTAAAAAGGAATCACACCACAGTTAAACACACTAAAAATTTTAACAGAGCTCGTTCTGATATTCAAGAAAACTTAAGTACTAAAGCAGCTTCAAAAACCTAAATATTCTAAGTACAAAGCAACCTTAAGTGAAAATGTCAAGGACTGTCATGCCAACTTGGCATTCTCAAAAGAGAAAAGAGAAGACTGTTTATACATTTTATGCTGCTACTTATTATTACATAATGACTAACATGACCAAATATATAAAAATATTTAATCTTCAATGTAACATAAAATGTATCAATTCATTATGTTAATTACTAAAATTTTAAAGTTGACAGTCAAAAATAGCTCAACTTTAAAGAAATACAGTAACAAATTTAAGAATAAAGCTAAGTATTCATGGAAGTAAAGTTTAATTGTTCTGATTTTTGTTTTACTTTTTACAATGTTTTATGATTCAATATTCAGTAACCAACCTGCCAGTTGGCTTTGGTTCTATATTTCTCAGTGTGACATTCATTGGAAGAAGTCTTACTTTGGGAATGTTGAACACAACACAGTGGAAAGGCACTTTGTGACTCTGCCGCCATCATGTGGATATTAAGTTTACTGACTGTGGGGAAAGTGTGTGACCTTAAAGTAGTGCGTTGAGTCTTTAGGTTTATTTCAGTGCTTGTCCTCCTGGGCCCCATGGACTCCCTGACAAGGCTGCGTGTGTGTTAAGTCATTACAGTCGTGCTGATTCTTTACGACCCCATGGACTGCAGCCCACCAGGTTCCTCTGTTTATGGGATTCTCCAGGCAAAAATACTGGAGTGAGTTGCTCTCCTCCAGAGGACCTTTTTGACCCAGGAATTGAACCTGCGTCTCTTATGTCTCCTGCATTGGCAGGTGGGTTCTTTACCACTAGCACCACCAGGGAAGCCCTTACAGGACCCCAAAAGCTCCTGAAAAGAAACATAAATTTTTTCTGAGTCGGCATGTTTCTGGGAACTTTCATCATAGCCTAAAGACATAGTGATCAGACAAAAGTAGGAACTTTTTGTATGAGTTATACAATCAAAAATGTAAGAGCTAAAAACATAAGGGAGTATTTTTTGGTGGCCTTGATATGGCCCACCCTTGATATTGAAGCCAACACATTTATTCTTGCATCTTCAGTCTTCACCAACAATTTTTTTTTTTTTTTTTTCCTCTTGGGGCCTGGTGTATTGTCTTTTAAAACTTGTGAAGGTTTCTCCAACATAATGCATATGAGAAATAAGCTTGCAAACTTTAAGCAAATGCTTAAGCAAATGCTCAAACTGCAATGAGACTCTGCTTTCAAAACAGTGACTTTGGGGCATTAGAGAAGAAATTCTATCATGTCTAATATTTACTAAAATCACTGTTCTGCAAGAGCTGAAATCAGCATGCTTTCTGTCACTTACTACTGTAACTGAACATTCAAATAACTAGTGAACAACTTTCTTTAGATAAAATTTCAATGTATTATGCCAAATAAAGAAGACTGTCTACAAACTAGTAGGAATTTTCTAAACAGCTGGCATAATTCTCCACGTATTGTCTTTATGCTGAAATTCAAATTTTGGATCTATAAGATACATTTAATCCAACCACAGCGATTACTTAAGGACTCCCAGCTGTCATCTCCACAGTGATGGCTCATGTCAGACATTGTACCTGGATGACATATCCAAGGCATCTGTTGTGCTGTTGACCGTCAAAGACAAACCAGGTAGGATGAACCCTGACACTGGTCATGTCTCCTCTGGAACAAAGAGAATCTAAAATGCCCTAATAATGCCATCACTGGTGTTTCCTGTTTTGTTGTTGAATTTTTATTTTAGGTTTGTAGATCAGATGCATAGTACATTTCAACAAAACTTGACAAACAGGTTTTTGCTGAAAATGCACTACCGGGAGCAGATTCAGAAAGTAGTGTCTCTATCTGTGAGATTTTCTAAGGGACTCAATGAGAAAGAAAAGTCAAGTTTTAATTAAGGAAATGTTATTAATAGAATAGGTCTGTAAGTAAACACATATTTAAAATTTTTCTCAGTCACACAATTCTTTAGCCCAGTGAGTCTTCTTACATCCTATCCAGCTCTGAACAGGGCTGTCCAAGAGGACATCGAAGGATGATGAAATATTACATGTCTACCTGGCCCATTCTGACCACTTGTGGCTATCCACCCCTTGCAATTGTTGTTACTATGACCGAGGAACTGAATTTTTAGCTTTATTTACTTTTAATTAATTCAAATTTAAATAGGCATACATGTCCAGTGGCTACTATATTGAATCTCTCACCCTAAAGAATCCAATGTACACAGAAACAATGTATTCAGTTATCAGTCACTTTGTAGATCATCATGATTTATTTGTTTTTTTATATTTTTTCAGCATAATCTAATTTTATTTTATATTGGAGTATAATTGCTTTACAACATTGTTTTAGTTTTTGCTGTATAACAAAGTGAATCAGCTATATGTACACATATATCCCCTCTCTTGGACCTCCCTCCCACCTCCCCCTCATCCCAACTGTCTGAAAGTCATCACAGAGCACCAAGATAAGATAAGCTCGCTGTGCTTTGTAGCAGGTTTCCTCTATAGCAGGTTCCCATGATCTATTTCATACATGATAGTATATTTATACCGTTAACATGAAAGGCAGAACGAGTGGAGGTGTTTACCTCCTTTGCATTCTTTGGAGATGTCTGGAGAGAGGTTAGCCCTAGTCCATTCACTGTATAGTGTAGAGCTTCATTTAAATCAACATACAGCACTGTAGTAACATTAAAAAGCATCTCACAGATATTTTATCCTGTGGAAAACAAGTTGTTTAGTGATCATCAAAAAGTAATCGCTAAAATGAAGATACTCAGCAGAATAAATAAGCTTAAAATTTCAGCTAAGAAAAGCTAGTGTGGTGTGGACCATTGTATAAAGGGCAGCACTCATGCACTCGTGCTTGGCTGCCCAGCCCCAGACCCCCATGGCACAGCTGGGGACTTAGCTGCTCTGTGCAGGCAAGAAGAATGTGCTCCCCAACCAGGGGAGGTATGTTTCAGCTTGATCCGGGCAGTTGACACCAACTATATGGAAATATTGAATGTAAGTTTGGAATAACAATGCAAGTAAACATTGATGTGGGCAGAAGCTTACAAGTGTGGTTCTCAACAGTTATTTTAGTACAGAAATTTGCTTTTTTTTAAATTGAAGTATCATTGATTTACAGTATTGTATTAATGTCAGTTGGATAGCATAGTGATTCAGTATTTTTGCAGATTATACTCCTTTATAGGCTACTACATCAGTTCAGTTCAGTTCAGTCACTCAGTCGTGTCTGACTCTTTGCAACCCCATGAACCGCAGCACGCCAGGCCTCCCTGTTCATCACCAACTCCCGGAGTTCACTCAAACTCATGTCCATTGAGTCGGTGATGCCATCCAGCCATCTCATCCTCTATCATCCCCTTCTCCTCCTACCCCCAATCCCTCCCAGCATCAGGGTCTTTTCAAATGAGTCAACTCCTCGCATCAGGTGGCCAGAGTACTGGAGTTTCAGCTTTAGCATCATTCCTTCCAAAGAACATCCAGGACTGATCTCCTTTAGAATGGACTGTTTGGATCTCCTTGCAGTCCAAGGGACTCTCAAGAGTCTTCTCCAACACCACAGTTCAAAAGCATCAATTCTTTGGCACTCAGCTTTCTTCACAGTCCAACTCTCACATCCATACATGAGCACTGGAAAATCCATAGCCTTGACTAGATGGACCTTTGTTGGCAAAGTAATGTCTCTGCTTTTGAATATGCTATCTAGGTTGGTCATAACTTTCCTTCCAAGGAGTAAGCATCTTTTAATTTCATGGCTTCAGTCACCATCTACAGTGATTTTGGAGCCCAGAAAAATAAAGTATGACACTGTTTCCCCATCTATTTGCCATGAAGTGGTGGGACCGGATGCCATGATCTTCGTTTTCTGAATGTTGAGCTTTAAGCCAACTTTTTTCACTCTCCTCTTTTACTTTCATCAAGAGGCTTTTTAGTTCCTCTTCACTTTCTGCCATAAGGGTGGTGTCATCTGCATATCTGAGGTTATTGATATTTCTCCCGGCAATCTTGATTCCAGCCTGTGCTTCTTCCAGCCCAGCGTTTCTCATGATGTACTCTGCATAGAAGTTAAATAAGCAGGCTGTCAATGGATCTAATACTCTGTACTGTACAGTAAATCTGTTGCTTATCTATTTTATATATAGTAATCTGTATCTGTTAAACCCATAGCTCTAATTTGTTCCTCCCTGCTTCCTTCTCTCCTTTAATAACCACAGGTTGTTTTTTTCTATGTATGTGAGTCTGTTTTGCATATATATTCATTTGTATTACTTTTTAGATTCCACATATATGTGATAATATACAGTATTTGTTTTTCCCTGTCTGACTTATTTTACTAAGCATAATACTGTGGTGTTGGAGAAGACTCCTGAGAAGACTCCCTTGGACTGCAAGGAGATCCAACCAGTCCATTCTGAAGAAGATCAGCCCTGGGATTTCTTTGGAAGGAATGATGCTAAAGCTGAAACTCCAGTACTTTGGCCACCTGATGTGAAGAGTTGACTCATTGGAAAAGACTCTGATGCTGGGAGGGATTGGGGGCAGGAGGAAAAGGGGACGACAGAGGATGAGATGGCTGGATGGCATCACCGACTTGCTGGACGTGAGTCTGAGTGAACTCTGGGAGTTGGTGATGGACAGGAGGCCTGGCATGCTGCGATTCATGGGGTCACAAAGAGTTGGATACGACTGAGTGACTGAACTGAACTGAACTGAATACTGTATAGGCTCATCCATGATGCTGCAAATGGCAGTATTTCATGCTTTTTTATGGCTGAGTAATATACATATGCCATAATTTTTAATCCATCATCTGTTATTGAGGACTTGGGCTGGTTCCATGTCTCAGCTATTGTAAATAGTGCTGCTATGTACATGGGGATGCATGAAATATACAAAAATTATCTGTTTATGCATTATCAACTCAATGGACATAAGTTTGAGCAGTCTGGGAGATAGTGAAAGACAAGGAAGCCTGGCATGCTACAGTCTATGGGGTCACAAAGAGTCAGACACGACTGAGCGACTGAACAACAAAAGTGGATACTACTAGCAGATGTAAAGGCATTGAGAGCAAACTTCGTAGCAATTATGTTTGGATCTTCATCAGCTGAGGCTCAGTGGTAAACAACACACATATATAAGCTTTTCCTGTCTTCTTTCTAATTTTAAAATTCTTTATTTTCTCTTCCACTAACAGATGTAGCATGAATGCTTCTTTTAGCTTTTTGATAATCTCAAGATAAATTTTACAGGAGCAGCTCACCCTAAAGCACACATCAAGAAATGATTTGTTGCTGTTGCTTACTTTTCTCTTTACCTCACAGGTTGCAGCTAAGTAAACTTAAGCTATATAAACCTGGATCAGAACAGTTCATAGTTCTTTCAAGAAATAACCCAGTCCTTTTATTCCTTCAATAATTTTAAGTTTTTTATTTATTTAAGTCTTATTTTGAACATGACAATTTGTGTGTGTGTATGTCTGTTTTGTTTTGTTTTGTTTCCAAGATTTATGTATTTATTTTAGGCTGTACTGGGTTTTCATTGCTGCTCTCAGTTGCAGCGAGCCGGGGCTACTCTGTAGTTCTGTTGCATGGGCTGTTCCTTGGGGTGGCTTCTCTTGTTGCAGGGCACAGGCTCTAGGGCACATGGGCTTCAGTAGCTGCAGCATATGGGCTTAGTTGCTCCATGTGGGATCTTTCTGGACCAGGGATCAAACCTATGTCCCTTGCATTGGCAGGTGGATTCTTTACCACTAAGTCACCAGAGATACCCTGAACTTGAAATGTGTTAAATTTTTTAATTTTTTTCTTTTTATAGTTATATCTCATTTATACATACATCGGGGCTTCCCTGGTGGCTCAGATGGTTAAAAAAAAAAATCTGCCTACAATGCAGAAGACATGGGTTCTATCCCTGGGTTGGGAAGATCCCCTGGAGAAGGGAATGGTTAATGGCTACCCATTTCACTGTTCTTGCCTGGAGAATTCCACAGACAGAGGAGCCCCACAGAGGGCTACAGTCCATGGGGTCACAAAGAGTTGAACCCGACTGAGCGACTAACACTTTCACTTTCATACATACATACGTGTAAAAATATTCAACCATGCATAAAGGATAGATACATAAATATTCAGAAATTTATCATAATATCCTTAATAAGTAGCATATATGCTTCAGTTAAAGATATTTAGTTTCAGAAACAAGAATGGAAGAATGGCTTTACTATTATAACCTTTAATTCTATATGTATAAAAGTCAGAATAATTTTCCATTGGAAAAATATTTCACTTTAAGTGAACAATATCACTCGTAGCAAATTTTAAAATATATGTTTGAATTAGTATGAGTCTAAAGACTAAAGGAAATATAAAATGATTTTAAAATTAAAAGTGAGTACTTATTTAAAACATATGACACATTATTTCTGTCATTTTAGAGTCACGCTTGCCATGTTACTATAACTTAATTTTATTGGATTCAGCATTGTAGGGATACTCGAAAGTAGTAACTAGATTGTTTAGTAGTTTTAGAATTTGATTTTGAGAAAAGCATCCAAAACTTGAAAATCAGAGTGGGGCTTCCTGCCTAGATTTGTTATTTACTATTCAACTGGAACTCAGACACTGTGGAGATGGTCAATTTGTCGATTGCTGCCCAGGACAGAATGTAACTAATGCTTTGCCCGGAAGGACATTCACGAGTTTTTAATCTATCAATCTTGTTCTAATTTTTTTAATGCTGATAAACATCCAGTTCCTAAAAATTCTCAATGATCCAGTTTTGCAATTAGCACTTCCCTCATCAATTAGTTGAATTAAGTTTTGGCATCAGAGTATTCTTTATGAGATATGCATTTTTACCTCCTGGAAATTATGCTTTGACATGACATTTGATCATAAAGAACATTAATCAGACTTTGACCATATGGAAAGAAGAGACTGACCTCTTATCAGACTAAAGACTACCTTTGTGACTGTAGGTCATTATGTATGTACGAGAATACTCTCCACTCCCTAGGGACCTAGTTTAGGGTGCAGTGGGTACTGCTATTTTCTTCATTAAGTTCTTATGAAAATGCCATCTAATACCTCCATTAGTTAGGAGATTAAAAGTCTGTGTTTTCTCATGACTAAGAACTTAATACAGCTCAGAATTTTGCTTGCTATTGATATTACTTGCAAGCAGTAGAGTTGATAGGATTCAAATAGTTTCATTGTGTTATAAATTCGTTTTTATATCTTCAGTCAATTCTAGTTAGAGGCCACCTCCTTTTACATAAAGTGAGCCCATTTTCCCAGGAACAGCTGCATATAAGCTCCTTTATTAAGTTATGCACACTTTTGCTAAATTAGAATCCTCCTCTGTTTTCTGTGTCCCAATATATTATCTGACTTAGGCCGTAACATTAAAAAAAAAAAAAGAGAGAGAGAGAGATCATGTCATAAACGTGTTTATATATCTCCTGATACTTAGCACATAATCTCGCTTTCTGTAAACAGTCCATGTGGTAGACAAGAAAGAGGCATGAGTTAGAAGTTCAGTCCCAAGCCAGAACCCTAGCTCTGCCACTGTGTATTAGACCACATACCCCACCCATCATCTGCAAAGTGAGAGTAATTTGTAAGCCTCACCATCAAGATCTTTGTTTAATGTGATGGAAAGTAAAGGGATTTTGGAGTTAGACTTGAGTTCCTATCCTAACTTTTCCACTTAGTAATTGTTTACTGATCACAAAATGGGAGTAAAAACAATCAGCCTTTCATGTTATGAGATTTGAATTAGATGATTCAGGTAAAGCTTCTATCTTTAGTCTCTGGTGCCCAGTAGGTTTTCAATAAGTATTTATTCCCCATTTACAAAACTTTTTCCAGGTTGTCTGACCACAGTCAAACACACTAGAGTAAATCCAACATCAAAAGGAGCAAGTAGAGTCTTGAAAATCCTAGCTTATATAGTGTATGTAAAAAAAGATTAGAAATTGAAGTCCACAAAGCACTGTCTCCATTCAGTGATTCCATGACTCCACCTCCAATTCACACCTCCCAATACATCAATCTACTTACCACTGCTACTCCTCCACTGATCCTATAATCACGGAGGCCACAAATAGCCCTATGAATTATAAACATTATAGACGATTATGTAATGACATCCTACTCCACCTCTTTTCTAAAGCTGCCTCTTCAGGTCACTCATTCTTTGCTAAAATACTAGCTATACTTCTTGATTCTCTAAGGAATTTGTATTCCTGATTTATCTGTCATTTAAATACTGCACCCTTGACTTCCCTGGTATTCCAGTGGTAAAGAATCCACCTTCCAATCCAGGGGATGTGGGTTTGAACTCTGATCCAGGAACTAAGATCCCACACATCTCGATGCAACTAAGCCTCTGTGCTTAAATGAAGAGCCCATGTGCAGCACATGGGCTGCACAGATCCAGCACAGCCAATAAATAAATAAATTAACGTAAATTGTATAAGTAAATAAATATTTCTGCCTCTCAGGCATTGCTTCTCCTGTAACACTTTCTTAGATAATTTCATAAACTGACTTTGTTTCATTCACCTTCTCTGTGATGATAATTCTCTAATGTATTTCTTTCCTGACCTTTAGAATCTTATCAACAAATTGCTGCTGAATAACTACATTAAAATGTCCCTATAATTCAACATGTCAAAGAGAAACTCTATTTCATGTTTAACCTGGATTTGCCTCAGGTATTCTCTATCTCATTTGCTACAATTAGCATTCCTCTAGTTTCTGAAGTTAGAGACTCAGTTGCTCAGGGTTCAAATGAGGATGATGTACTAAAGGAGCCACTTGCAGAGGTAGGAGCACGGAAAAGTAAGTTGAAGCTCTCAGAGCCCAGCAAAAGTAGGGAGCCTAGGGCTGAAGCAGGGCTTCCCTAGTGGCTCAGATAGTAAAGAATCTGTCTGTAATTTGGGAGACCCAGGTTTGATCCCTGGGTCAGGAAGATCCCCTGGAAAAGGGAATGGCTACCCACTCCAGTATTCCTTCCTGGAGAATTCCATGGACAGAGGAGCCTGGCAGGCTAAAGTCCATGGGGTCATAAAGAATCAAACACAACTGAGCAACTAACACACTTTATGGCTGAAGCCAGGCACCATGCAGAGTCCGATGGGAAGGACATGAGGAAGGAATGCGTATCTATGACTTTAGTACTGTGGCATGTAATTTTCTAAGCAAAGATGCAGCACAAAATCTCATGCAATAGGCTTCTCCCTCTGGAATTTGATCTAATATTAGGAAGAATTTTTCAATTAAGCTAAGAATTTCTTATACGCCTTTTATCGACTATGCTTTTCAGATGACATGTCTCTTATCTCTCCTTGCCATGCCACAGCTTTGCACTTCCAGCCCAAAATGTGACAGTCGGTGAAAATGTATTCCTTCTCCCTAATATACTTCATTGGTGCTCTAGCTTTCTTGCTCTGTGAATCTAAAAGGGACAGTGGTTCTAAGACTTTTCATGCTGTGTGAGCTGAGTCCTTTGGGTAACATTGGGCATCACATTTTCTACAGGCTACTCCATCAGGAGGACTATCAGAAAACTAATTCTTCAAGTTAGTGTTGGGTTGTTTTCATGTGTGTGGAGTGGGTAGGGGGTATTTTTGTTTAATCTAAGGAAATATATTCTTAAGATGAGAGTTTGAAGTTTGGCATACATTGTTAAAAATGTTTCTCATGGGAGTAGCTGAAAACAAATGCTTTGGTCAAAAACTTTTCATTTATCCTGTGTGAAGGAGGAAATGTAATTGAATTGCCTACTAAAACTTAAGAGATTTTGAAAGTAGAGACAATCCTATGCTAAAGATGGCATTTCAGTAGCACCATGCCCTTGCCTCAGATGGATTTTTTTTTTTTTTTTTTTTGGATGTTGAGAGAGGGAAATCAGAGGTTATTATGGAACCCACATGAATCCCTGGGTCATTCTCAATGGTCCCTGAGTTAAACAATAAAATCTCTTTGTGAACAATCCTCAATTTCTGAACAAATTTGGATAAGTGACTTTCTCACAAAAGTAAGATGTGTTCAGTGTTCACACCTCTGCACCTCAGAGCATGCAGAGGGGGTAGGTCCTCACAAGGTCTGATAAAGTGAAACACACAGAGGGCAGAAAGCATGCTGTTTCCATTTCCCTGAAAACTAATACAAGAATGGACACCTAGTAGCTGCCAGATAAATGCTGTTTAATAAAATGTTTATCAGAAACCATTCCTTAATTTTAATCTACAAGGTTTGTAATTCCAGATTCTGCTTTATTTTCCTTCTTTTTCATAATTTTATTCATCCCTGTCTTTGCCACATAGGAACAAAGACAGTTTGGAGAGTTCTCTGTATCACATGCTTTAAGGAAGGTTTTTAACTGCTTGTCTGAATAACAGTATTACAGTGTTAAACATAAAACTTTTATTGCTGATATGCAATCTCTACAACTATTTTCAAGGACCTTACTTATAGATTACTTTCTATAATCTTAAGATTATAGAAAGACTTTTTAAGAAATTGGTTATACATTTTTTGACCTTTCAGTTCTAGAGCAAGGTTTTTAAAGGAAAAGGTATTGAAACTTAAAACTTAATTCAGCTATTTCTGGATTCATGTGTGTTCATAGAAGCTGTTGGTGATTTTAAAAGGACATGAGAAAGTATAAATTGTTTCAAAAGCTTGAAAAGCAACTTAATAACATTGCCATACTGTTATTAAATTATTAAACTTAATAATTGTTTACTTAGGATTAAAATATCACTTGAAAATCCACAGAAATTAGTGTTGTTCATTTTGGAATCTTTGAATAGTAAGCTGAGTGTGTGCCAGGACGAAGCCATGTACCCAGAGCGTAACCAGGAAACAGTCATGGAACCATAACACAGACGCAGGGACCAGGCTACAGCAGCTAAGCTTGGAGCAAGGTCAAAATTCACAGTGAGGCTCCAATTCAGGCCCCAACTACAAAGTCAACATCCGTGCATCCATGTTTCTAGGATTACCTTTCTGCGGTGACAATTTGGGAAAGATTTTCCTTAAGAAAGAAAATACAATGCTTTTATTGAAAGAAAAACTGAAATATTGTTTGTGCCCAATTGTTCCAGGGTGGGTGGGAAGAGCAATTCTCTTGAAAACACAATTTGGTTTTGCTTGGGCTATTTTGGGGGTCACAACAATGGCAAAACATCCTTTATTAAAACCGGACTCTGGCATTACAGGCACATGTGAGCCATGGCCCAGGTGTAAGACCATGGAGATAGTCTGACCCAGACCAATGAACTGCTTGGAAAGTGTTTTATAAAGGCTCTAGTAAGAGAAACCTAGGAGTGGAATGTACCAAGAAAGAGGAAATGTTAAACTCAGCCTAATCAAACATTTTTTAATCCAAAGTTGAATATGATATGGTCTTCCACAAACCCAAGAGGCCCATCAAGTAGATAAATAACTATGTCCACAGTGAACTCAGCAGAGTATCTGTAAGTCATAAGACAAGAAATTAGGTACTGTCGAGGATCATTAGTGCCTCTCCTTTCATACAAAACAGCTTGAGAAATTAGTTTACATAATCCACTTCTTCTAATGTGAACAGTTGTATTTATAACTATGGTGAAGGGAAAGTGCTCTTACAGTCAATGACCTGGGTTCACATCCTTCCTTGACATGTGCTGGCCATGCATCCTGGAATAAATTGCATCTCCAAGACCCTTTTTTTTCACATGGACAAGAAAGAGTGAAAGCAGGAAGAATACTCAAAAACACAGGATTTTTGTGACAATCAAAAATATATTTGGAGAGATCTAGACATCTGTACTCAAAACACAGATCCTGCATCTAATAGAAACTATCAATAATCTATTTTTTAATCATAAAAGTGGAGTGCAATAGAATTGATTCTATATGTCTAATGTGATCATATCTGTGAAGTGCTTTGCACAGTGCCTGGTCCATATGGACATTAAACTTTCAATATGTATTAGTCATAAATGAGGAAAATAATAATAAGGAGGAAGAGAAGGAGAAAAGACCTCACTCCAATAAAAATTGATGTAATTTCCACCAAAATTTTATCTTAATTCATGACATATCAAGTTGTAGCTTTGACACTTAGCTAAGCTAACTAAACCTCAAAAAAGAATTATAATATTTACCTAAGAGTTCTGTCTAGTCAAGACTATGGTTTTTCCAGTGGCCATGTATGGATGTGAGAGTTGGACTATAAAGAAAGCTGAGCGCCAAAGAATTGATGCTTTTGAACTGTGGTGTTGGAGAAGACTCTTGAGAGTCCTCTGGACTGCAAGGAGATTTAACCAGCCAATCCTAAAGGAGATCAGTCCTGGGTGTTCATTGGAAGGACTGATGTTGAAGCTGAAACTCCAATACTTTGGCCACCTAATGTGAAGAGCTAACTCATTTGAAAAGACCCTGATGCTGGGAAAGACTGAGGGCAGGATAAGAAGGGGATGACAGAGGATGAGATGGTTGGATGGCATCACCGACTCAATGCACATGGGTTTGGGTGGACTCCGGGAGTTGGTGATGGCCAGGGAGACCTGGCGTGCTGTGGTTCATGGGGTCGCAAAGAGTCAGACACTACTGAGTGACTGAACTGAACTGAAGAAAAAGCTGGATTAAAACTCAACATTCAGAAAATGGAGATCATGGCATCCAGTCCTATCACTTCATGGCAAATAGATGGGGAAAAAATGGAAACAGTGGCAGATTTTATTTTCTTGGGCTCCAAAATCACTGCAGATGGTGACTGCATCCATGAAATTAAAAGACGCTTGCTCCTTGGAAGAAAAGTTATGACAAACCTAAACAGTGTATTAAAAAGCAGAGACATCACTTTGCCAATAAAGTTCCATATAATCAAAACTATGGTTTGACAATTTTGCTTACCTCTCTGCTTCTACAAGAATTCCCCTCCCCGAGTTTCCAATAACATGTCCTCACTTCTTTTGAGCCATAACTGGCAGTGTCCTCAAAGTCCAGATTTCTACTAACAGTCTGTTCAAGACATTCTAGGTTTTGTCTATCATGTTCCCCCAAATTCTATCCTCTTTCACTGTCTAATTCCCAAACTACTCACACATTTCTTGCACCTCATTTCCAGACACTAAAATATATATTAGTTTTCTATTGCTTCATGACAAATCACCATGAACTACTGTCTTGCAGGCAGATTCTTTACCCACTGAGCCACCTGGAGCACTGAAAAGTACATGCCCAACATGAGGTTAGAACCCAGGGCCCTGAGATTGAGTCCCACGCTCTGTCAACTGAGCTAGTCAGGCGAAGACTTAAAAGAGCACCCATTTATTATCTCATGGTCTCTGTAAATCAGAAGACTGGGCAAGGCATAAACAGGTTCTCCACTCAAGATCTCTGAAGGCTGCAATCAAGATATTAGATGGGGTTTTGTTCTCAACTGGAGCTTGGGGTCCTCTTTTAAGCTTATTCATATCTTTGGCAGAAATGAGGCAGAAAAAGGGAGCCATTTTCTTGCTGACAGTTTTCTAGGACTCATTCTCAGTTCCTAGAGCCCACTGTCTTGTTCTAGCTTTGTAGCTCTTCCCTAGATAGTTCACAACAGAACTCTGCTTTCCTCCAGGCCAGCAGGAAAGCATCTGTTGAATTTCTTGTCTATTTTGAGGACTTATTTCAATAGTTCAGGTACACTCAGGATAAATTCCCTGTTAAATAGCTTACAGTCAACTAAATAAATAGTTTAATTATACCTGCTAACTCCCCTTTGCCATATAACATAATGTAATCATGGGGTTGACATATCATCATATTCACCAGTTTTGCCCACACTCAAGGAAACATATATTGGAGGAATTGCAAATTTGGAGAGCCATCCTGGAAGGCTGCCTAGCACAATTCTCCAAACATAATTACAGGTACCCAAACGTTCAAAGTATGAAAAACCACTTTGAATCAGAAATTTAAAGATTAGAGGAAAAGTTAATGGACAAAAACAGAAATCATTTTTTTTTCCTAAAGGGTGGTTGAACTTAAATGAAATTCAAGAAAAAGATTAAGTTTATCTCAGAAAAATAAAGAGTAAGTTGATGTTTGGCAGAAACTAGCAAAATTCTGTAAAGCAATTATCCTTCAACTTAAAAATAAATCAATTTAAAATTTTAAAAAACAGTAACTTGCAAGCTGTCTAAAAGAGAATAGACAAAAAAAAAAAAAATTAAAGGGCATTAATGAAAGACAAGAAAGCTTTAGTAGCTTTCTCTTACTCTTCATTTTCACAATGGCACACAGATAAAAGCCAAAAGTATCATGTAAAATAAGTAGTGGAAATGAAAGACAAGCAAAGAAAAAATAATGTTCATATTGTTGGATTTCTTAAAGAAAAAAATAAAATAATGAACCAGAAATAATATTTCAAATTATGGTACAAGAAGCTTTTATAGATATAGTAAAATACTACACATTGAAAAGATTGACTAGATATACATGGAAATTGCTCCAGAATTATAAATAAGACCTACCAAATAAAATAAACAGCTTTCAGAATAAATCAAATAATCCATAAGTCCTATAAGGTAAAAAGAACCAATGATTTATGAACAATAACAACACATCCCTATGTTCATTGCAACATAATTTACAATAGCCAAGGTATAGAAGCAACCTACGTGTCCATTGACACTATATATATATATATATCCATTGACACTATATATATATATATCCATTGACACTATATATATATATATCCATTGACACTATATATATATATATCCATTGACATTATATATATATAATGCAATACTACTCTGCCATAAAAAAGAATGAAATTTTGCCTTTCGAAACAACAAAGATCTACTTGGAAGGTATTACATTTCATGAAATAAATCAGACAGAGAAAGACAAACACTATATGTTATCACTTACAAGTGGAATCTAAAAAATAAATGAATATAACAAAAGAAAAACTAGACTCACATCATAAAGAACAAGCTAGTGGTTACCAGAGAGGAGAGAGAAGGAGGTGGGACAAGATAGTGGGTGATTAAGAAGTACAAAGTACTATGTATGAGATAAATAAGCTACAAGAATACGTTGTACAGCACAGGAAATACAGCCAATATTTTACAACAACTTTAAACGAAGTATGACCTATAAAAATGTTGAATCACTGTGGTGTACACTTGAACCTAGTGTCATATTATAAATCAACTGTATTTCACTTTTAAAAAGGTAGTAAAACTGTCCCTATTTGCAGGTAAAATAATAGAATGCTTGGAAAACTGCAGAGAATGAAAAATGACAGAACTGATTCAAACAGTAAAATAATCAGTGAAGTGGTGGGAGTTCAGTTGTTGAGTTGTGTCCAACTCTTTGAGACCCAGTGGACTGTAGCCCACCAGGCTCCTCTGTTTATGGGGATTCTCCAGGCAAGAATACTGGAGTAAGTTGCCATTTCCTTCTCCAAATCAGTGAAGTAGTGTAAGGTATAAAATTAACATGTAAAAAATCAATAGCTTTCATAAACATAAACAATAAGAAGAGCACATAATAATAGAGAAAATGTCACTTAGAATAACTACAAAGAAAAATAAATACTTCAGAATAAACTTAACAAAAAATGTGCAAATCCTATGAGAGGAAAATGTTTGAAATATTTTTAAGTACTAAAAAGGATTTTCCCTGGTGGCTCAGCTGTTAAAGAACCAGTCTGCCAATGCAGGAGATGCAAAAGATGCGTGTTTGGCCACTCAGTCAGGTGATCCCCTGGAGAAGGAAATGGCAACCTGCTCCAATAGTCTTGCCTGGAAAATTCCATGGGCAGAGGAGCCTGGTGAGCGTTAGGTCATGGGGTCACAAACAGTCAGACACTACTGAGCATGCTCTCACAAACAACTACTAAAAAACACAAAAGTAAACTTGAATATATAAAAGACATCCTCTCCAATTATGAGTAACATCATAAAGATGTCATTTTTCTTAAATTAATTGGTAAATTCAGTGGCAATGTAAATGGCACACAGAGAAAAGCCAAAAGTATCAGGAAAAAAAAAAAATAGTGGAAATGAAGATAAGCAAAGAAAAAAATAATGTTCATGTTGTTGGATTCCTTAAAGAAAAATAAAGTAATGGACCAGAAATAATATAATGGACCAGGAATCTCATAAAACACTATAATGTTTATACCAAAATTCCCACAGAAAATTATTCACTCAAGAATAACCAGGAAAACACAGAAAAAGGAAATCCCAAAGAGAATTAGTCCTAACAGATATTAATACATGCCATGAAATCTTAATAATTAAGACAAAAAAGTAATGGGATTTGAATAAACAAGTGACCAATAATGAAAAATAAAAAGAATTAAAAATGCATATGGAAATATAGTATCTGACAAAGGTGGCATCTCAAATTGTAGGAGCAAATATAAGCTTTTTATTTATTGGTGCTGGGAAAGTTGAGTAGCTACTTGGGAAAAAAAAAGAAAAGAAAATTAGCCTCACACCACAGAGAAGAGAAACTCTAAATGGATTAGTGAGTCTATTGTGAAAATTGAAGCAATCAAGTGCAATTAAAAAAAAAATAGGTGAATTGTTTAATTTTGGTATAGGGAAAGACTTCTTAGCTAAGATCAAAATGCAGAGGAAATAAAAAACTGATAAAAATTAAAATTAAAAAGTTCATGACAAGACACCATTAAAAAAATCAAGTGACCAACTGGGAGAAAATACTAACTAGTAAAAGGTTGATATCCTAAATCTATCAAGAATTCTTTTAAAAAATTGAAGACAAAAATAAACTCAAAATGGATTAAAGATCTAAACGTAAGACCAGAAACTATAAAACTCCTAGAGGAGAACATAGGCAAAACACTCTCTGACATACATCACAGCAAGATCCTCTATGACCCACCTCCCAGAATATTGGAAATAAAAGCAAAAATAAACAAATGGGACCTAATTAAAATTAAAAGCTTCTGCACAACAAAGGAAACTATAAGCAAGGTGAAAAGACAGCCTTCAGAATGGGAGAAAATAATAGCAAATAAAGCAACAGACAAACAACTAATCTCAGAAATATACAAGCGACTCCTACAGCTCAATTCCAGAAAAATAAATGACCCAATCAAAAAATGGGCCAAAGAACTAAATAGACATTTCTCCAAAGAAGACATACAGATGGCTAACAAACACATGAAAAGATGCTCAACATCACTCATTATCAGAGAAATGCAAATCAAAACCACTATGAGGTACCATTTCACGCCAGTCAGAATGGTTGCGATCCAAAAGTCTACAAGCAATAAATGCTGGAGAGGATGTGGAGAAAAGGGAACCCTCTTACACTGTTGGTGGGAATGCAAACTAGTACAGCCACTATGGAGAACAGTGTGGAGATTCCTTAAAAAACTGGAAATAGAACTGCCTTATGATCCAGCAAGCCCACTGCTGGGCATACACACTGAGGAAACCAGAATTGAAAGAGACACATGTACCCCAATGTTCATCGCAGCACTGTTTATAATCGCCAGGACATTGAAGCAACCTAGATGTCCATCAGCAGATGAATGGATAAGAAAGCTGTGGTACATATACACAATGGAGTATTACTCAGCCATTAAAAAGAATACATTTGAATCAGTTCTAATGAGGTGGATGAAACTGGAGCCTATTATACCTAGTGAAGTAAGCCAGAAAGAAAAACATCAATACAGTATACTAACGCATATATATGGAATTTAGAAAGATGGTAACAATAACCCTGTATACGAGACAGCAAAAGAGACACTCATGTATAGAACAGTCTTTTGGACTCTGTGGGAGAGGGAGAGGGTGGGATGATTTGGGAGAATGGCATTGAAACATGTATAATATCATATATGAAAACGAGTGGCCAGTCCAGGTTTGATGCACGATACTGTATGCTTGGGGCTGGTGCACTGGGATAACCCGAGGGATGGTATGGGGAGGGAGGAGGGAGGAGGGTTCAGGATGGGGAACACATGTATACCTGTGGCAGATTCATTTTGATATATGGCAAAACCAATACAATATTGTAAAGTTAAATAAAATAAAATTTAAAAAAAGTAAAAAAAATAAAACTTCCCATTACGACAGTGAAAAAAAAATTGAAGACAAATGATATATGCTTTAAACTGTACAAGACAAATTCTATAAAACAAAATATAGAAATAGTAAACCAGAAACCAGAGATGAGCTACCTGTAAAGGATAAGTGAGACAAGGGTGGAAAGAAAAATGCAAATGGAGAAGGAGGAATGAAGAATGGACAATTTTTTTTTCTTAACATGTCTCTTGATATATCTCTTACTCTTACAATTATAGATGTTTCACATGTCCATCAGATACCAAGAAAGTAAACAAACAAAAGCAATCAGTATGTGAGTAATTAAAAATGGAATGCAGATAGTAACAAATGAACCTATTGTATATAAATTAATAACATAATCACACTGGAGTGAGAGAAAAAAGAATTTACCTAAATAATTTTGGAAAGCAATACTTTGATACAGTAAGGCTGAAAAGCAATTTTTAAAATGTATGTAAATATTGTTGGTCTTCCCTGGTGGCTCAGATGGTAAAGAATCTGCCTGCAATGTAGGACACCCAGGTCCCATCATTGGGTGGGGAAAATCCCATGGAGAACCGAATGGCTACCCACTCCCCTATTCTTGCCTGCGGAATTCCATAGACAGAGGAGCCTGGCGACCTACAGTCCACGGGGTTGTAAAGAGTCAACATGACTGAGCTAATAATTACAACAAAAGTAAATGCTGGCATCTAATTATTAAATTATTTCTCACAGGACTAGTAATTCTGAAATGGCTATATTTGTGTAGCAAAAAATGTAATTAAAATATTGAGTGCAGTAAAAAATTGAATAAATTAGTCAATATATTGTAGATAATAAGAAACAAATTTCTCACCAGGTTATCACTATGAGAAAAAGAAAATGCCAGTGAATATTGCAGCACTTACCCTAAGGGACAGAACATTTTGAGTACTTTGTGCACACTAACCCATTTTACCATCTGAAATATCCTCTGAGATTAGAGTTTAAATAGATGATCATTTTATTCCCACAATAACAATTACTGTAACAATAATTATTGAAATACAATAGCACATATTGCAGGACTGTGGGAAAGACTGTTTAATGTAAACAACTTTTTGTTATTTTTCAGAGATGGCTCATGCTCCTGTTGCTTACCAACCTTTGAGCTAAAAAGTGTCCTTTCTTTTATGGCCTTTACAAATACTTTGGTCATTTTAAGAGGTTTTACTTTTGGGTGACAGTAGGTTCCAAAGAATAGCAAGGAGAGATAAGAAAGCCTTCTTCAGCGATCAGTGCAAGAAACAGAGAAAAATAATAGAATGGGAAATACTAGAGATCTCTTCAAGAAAATTAGAGATACCAAGGGAACATTTCATGCAAAGATGGGCTCAATAAAGGACGGAAATGGTACGGACCTAACAGAAGCAGAAGATATTAAGAATACACAGAACTGTACAAAAAAGTTCTTCACGACCCAGATAATCACGATGATGTGATCACTCACCTAGAGCCAGGCATCCTGGAATGTGAAGTCAAGTGGGCATCACTACAAACAAAGTTAGTGGAGGTGATGGAATTCCAGTTGAGCTATTTCAAATCCTAAAAGTTGATGCTCTGAAAGTGCTGCACTCAATATGCCAGCAAATTTGGAAAACTCAACAGTGGCACAGGACTGGAAAATCTCAGTTTCCATTGCAATCCCAAAGAAAGACAATGCCAAAGAATGCTCAAACACCCACACAATTGCACTCATCTCACACACTAGCAGAGTAATGCTCAAAATTCTTCAAGTCAGGCTTCAGCAGTACGTGAACTATGAACTTCCAGATGTTCAAGCTGGTTTTAGAAAAGGCATAGGAACCAGAGATCAAGTTGCCAACATCTGCTGGATCATCAAAGAAGCAAAAGTTCCAGAAAAACATCTATTTCTGCCTTATTGACTATGCCAAAGCTTTTGACTGTGGATCACAATAAACTGGAAAATTCTGAAAGAGATGGGAATACCAGACCACCTGACCTGCCTCTTGAGAAATCTGTATTCAGGTCAGGAACCAACAGTTAGAACTGACATGGAACAATAGACTGGTTCCAAATAAGAAAAGGAGTACATTAAGGCTGTATATTGTCAGCCTGCTTATTTAACTTATATGCAGAGTACATCATGAGAAAAGCTAGGCTGGATGAAACACAAGCTAGAATAAAGATTGCTGGGAGAAATATCAATAATCTCAGATATGCAGATGACACCACCATTATGGAAGAAAGTGAAGAAGAACTAAAGAGCCTCTTGATGAAAGTGAAAGTGGAGAGTGAAAAAGTTGGCTTAAAGCTCAACATTCAGAAAATGAAGATCATGGCATCTGGTCCCATCACTTCATGGCAAACAGTGGAAACAGTGTCAGACTTTATTTTGGGTGGCTCCAAAATCACTGCAAATGGTAATTGCAGCCATGAAATTAAAAGAAGCTTACTCCTTGGAAGGAAATTTATGACCAACCTAGACAGCATATTCAAAAGCAGAGACATTACTTTGCCAACAAAGGTCCGTCTAGTCAAGGCTATGGTTTTTTCAGTAGTCATGTATGGATGTGAGAGTTGGACTGTAAAGAAACCTGAGCGCTCAAGAATTGATACTTTTGAACTGTGGTGTTGGATAAGACTCTTGAGAGTCCCTTGGACTGCAAAGAGATCCAACCAGTCCATCCTAAAGGAGATCAGTCCTGGGTGTTCATTGGAAGGACTGATGCTGAAGCTGAAACTCCAATACTTTGGCCACCCTATTCAAAGAGTTTTGACTCATTTGAAAAGACCCTGATGCTAGAAAAGATTGAAGGCAGGAGGAGAAGGGGTGACAGAGGATGAGATGGTTGGATGGCATCACCGACTCAACAGACACAAGTTTGGATAAACTCTGGGAGTTGGTGTTGGACAGGGAGGCCTGGCGTGTTGCAGTCCATGGCGTCGCAGAGTCAGACATGACTGAATGACTGAACTGAACTGAACTGAACTGAGGTATCATATGGTTGGTTGGGTGCCTAGGATATGAAGGGAGAATGACAAGAATCCATAGATGATGGGGATAGATGACCCAGGACTCTCATGCATGTAGCATGAGGCAAAACACCTCTGAAGATACTCCCTAAAGAAAATGACCATTTAACTGTAACTAATGATACAGCCAGCACTGGTTGAAATTTGCACTCTGTTGGTACACCATCTCATTGAAGCTTTCCAGTACTCTAGGAAGAAAGGGAATGGCAACCAATCTATTTCCCACAGAGGGAAATGGAGCCACCAGGAGGTTAAACATCCAAAGAAAATGTGTGACTCCACAGAAGCCATTGTCAGTAAAAGCATACGGAAAGGGTGAATAAAGGGGAACTTTGGCATCTTTATACATCCTTTCAGGGTTTAGGAGAAACAAACCCTGAACCCAGGAGACATCTGGGCATGGTTCTCCATTCTGAGACCAGGGATCCTTCTGCTCTCCATAACCTGCTTGAGACATCAGCCCCTTCTTCTCATTTTGTTCCATAAGCTCATTAAATCGAAAGACCTCTGGGCTTTGTGGTGTGAGTTGGGGAGGACAAGCATACCAGGAGGCTGGAGAGGAACCAGGAGACCAATCAAGGACATTGGCCTAAATCCACATGAAAATGTACTTATTTGAAGAATTTGCTTACCAAAGGAGAGTCAGAAGAACAAGCGAGTGACTGGGGATTTTGGCCTCCATGACCAGGTGGCTTGTATTTGTCTCAAGGATAAAGTTTGCTAAATCTGGAGAGAGAAAAAAAAAAAAGAGAGATTGTGTAGTTGGGTGTGTAACACTAGGCTTCAAGAGAGTGGTCAGAGCTTCAGATATAAAGTTGAAAAGCAATTGTGTATTTTTGGCGTTGAAAGCATTATAGTAGAAAAGATGATCTGGAAAGAGTATAGATTAACAAAGAAAAAGAAATGAGAGGGAAACTAGGAGAACATTGTGGCCCAGAAGCCAAGTTTAAAATACAAGTGTTTTAAAAAGAAGAGATTGAGCATCTCTGTCACTGAGAGTATGAGTAGCAAAATTGACCAGTGGATTTTAATAAATCAGATGATTTGCAGTGACTTTGGGCAAATTATGCTAATTGGCAGAAAGAATGGGGATTATTTTTCTTCTTTCCTAATG
Organism: Bison bison bison; assembly: GCF_000754665.1. NCBI lineage: Eukaryota > Metazoa > Chordata > Mammalia > Artiodactyla > Bovidae > Bison > Bison bison. Next base: position 2,891,222 of record NW_011495058.1, on the reverse strand, counting down.
CTCTTCTTGACTTTCAAATATTTTGACTTGGCATTGGTGACTTTTCCTGTTTTGATTTTATGGCCCCATTTAATTTTCAGAACATTTTCTAAATCTCAAAATATGCTAACCATTGAAGGATGTGAACATTGAGCAATCAGAAAATAAAGCTAGAATTATATATTTTCACTCTTACAAATGTTCTATTACTGTAAAATATTTGTGTCTCTATTCTAGTTATACCACATATAATCTGAGTTAAAAAACAATTTTGGCTAAGAATCTTTATTTGGAGTTTAATAATTAAAGTTTACTTTCTTAATATGGTTTGGAAAGTCATTGTATTAGTTTTGATCCTGCCTCATTTTAGGAATGACTGCTTAGGGTTTGTGGTTGGTGTTGACGTTAATGTGCTGAGATACCAGAGTGCCATTGAATTAGTTCTCCTTGGGGTCACCTCATGCTTTAGACTGAACTACGTGCTCCTAAAATTCATATGTTGAAGACCTAACCCTCAATGTGATGAAACAGATAATTAAGATAAAATGAGGTCACTATGAGGACCCTAATTCAATAGGACTAGAAAAAGGGATCAGGACACAGACACTCACAGAGGGATGATGATCTGAGGACATGGGAAGGAGACAGTAATCTACAAGCAGGAGAAAGGCCTCAGGAGAAACCAACTCTGCTTTATCTCGGATTTCCAGCCTCCAGGACTGTGGGAAGACATTAGTAAATTTCTGTTGTGTAAACCACCTAGTTGTGGTATTTATTATTAGCCCAAGCAGATTAAGATACCTGGAAATAAGACAAAATTATTCCAATCTCAAGCCTCCCCCTTGCCCTCACTCAACATTTGTAAGGTATTTTATATTCATCAAAGATAGTTTCACTTTATCAATCTGGTACTATGCTATCCATCTCTTCTATTCACCCCACAAATGTATTGACAAATATTTATTGTGCACTTATTATGCACCAGGCAGTTTTCTAGGTGCTAGAGAGACAGAAGAAAACAAAACCCAACTGAAGCATATGTTTCCAAGCCCAAAGAAAGACAGGGTAATGGAGAGGGTGACTTAATTAAGGTCAAATGTAGAGTCACCTACAGAACTAGAATTCCAAGTCAGAATCTTGATTTCTAGTCCAGCTTTCTTTTAATTTTATCCAAACTTTCTACCATGCCTGGAGAAGGATTTCCACAAATGGTTGTTGAAACTTTCTCCTCCAATAAACCCAATGACCAGAAATTTCATCGCTGGAACTACATTTGCTCAAATCCTTTTTACTCATCTTATATCCACAACTGTATTATGATATTTTAAAAACCACTCAATAAATTGTTTTACAATCTTTTTATTCAGAAAGCAGTGGCTGTGCTTTGCTGGATCAACCATGAGGAGATACTCTACATCTAAGATCAGGAGCGGCAGCTGCACTTTGCTGGAGCAGCCATGAGGAAATACTCCATTGCCAATGGCAAAGGAGAAGCCCCAGTAAGATGGTAGGAGGAGTGAATTCACGTTTAGAATCAAACCCCACTCCCGCCAGAGACGCTCAGAGGGCTCAAACATACCTTGTGCACACCAGGACACAGGAACCCCACAGAGACTGAGACAGAACTATGTCTGAGCATCTCCTGTGGAGGTATGGGTCAGCAGTGGACTGCCCCAGGGGCAAGGCTCTGGGTACAGCAGACTTGAGTATGGCATGAGCCCTCTTGGAGGAGGTTGCCATTAACCCCACCATACAGCTACCAGAACTTACACAGGACTGGGAAATAGACTCTTTGAGGGCATAAACAGAACCTTGTTTGCACCAGGACCCAGGAGAAAGGAGCAGTGACACCACAAGAGACTGACCCAGCCTTGCCCATGAATGTCCAGGAGTCTCCAGCAGAGGCGTGGGTCGGTGGTGGCCTGCTGCAGAGCTTGGGGCACTGAGTGCATGCATTGGACCTTTTGAGGGAGGTCACCATTACCTTCATTACCTCCACCATAGTTTGGCCCCAAGTAAATAGCAGGAGGAGAGCACAGCTCCATGGAACAACAGAAAATTGGATTAAAGATTTACTGAGCATGGCCCCACCCATCAAAACAAGACCCAGTTTCCCCCTCAGTCAGTCTCTCCCATCATGAAGCTTCCATAAGGCTCTTATCCTTCTCTATTAGAAGGCAGACAGAACAAAAATCACAATTGCAAAAAGTTAACCAATCTAATCACATGGACCACAGCCTTGTCTAACTCAGTGAAGCTATGAACCATGCCGTGTAGTGCCACCCAAGATGGACAGGTCATGGTGGAGAGTTCTAACAAAATGTGGTCCACTGGAGAAGGGAATGGCAAACCACTCCAGTATTCTTGCCTTGAGAACCCCATGAATGGTATGAAAAAGCAAAAAGACAGAACACTGAAAGATGAACTCCCCAGGTCAGTAGCTGCCCAATATGCTACTGCAGATCAGTGGAGAAATATCTCCAGAGAGAATGAAGGGACAGAGCCAAAGCAAAAACAACACCCAGTTGTGGATATGACGTGATGGAAGTAATATGACGTGATATGAGTGATGGAAGTAAAGTCCGATGCTGTAAAGAGAAATATTGCATAGGAACCTGGAATGTTAGGTCCATGAATCAAGGCAAATTGGAAGTAGTTAAACAGGAGATGACAAGAGTGAACATCAACATTTTAGGAATCGGCAAACCTAAAATGGACTGGAATGGGTGAATTTAACTCAGATGACCATTATATCTACTACTGTGGGCAAGAATCCCTTAGAAGAAGTAGAGAAGCCCTCATAGTCAATAAAAAAGTCAGAAATGCAGTACTTGGATGCAATTTCAAAAACGACAGAATGATCTCTGTTCATCTCCAAGGGAAACCATTCAATATCACAGAAATCCAGGTCTATGCCCTGACCACTAATGCTGAAGAAGCTGAAGTTGAATGGTTCTATGAAGACCTACAAGACCTTCTAGAACAAACACCCAAAAAAGATGTCCTTTTCATTATAGGAGACTAGAATGCAAAAGTAGGAAGTCAAGAAACACCTGGAGTAACAGGCAAATTTGGCCTTGGAGTACAGAATGAAGCAGGGCAAAGGCTAATAGAGTTTTGCCAAGAGAACACATTGATCATAGCAAACACCCTCTTCCAACAACACAAGAGAAGACTCTACACAAGGACATCACCAGATGGTCAACACTGAAATCAGATTGATTATGTTCTTTGCAGCCAAAGATGGAGAAGCTCTATACAGGTAGCAAAAACAAGACTGGGATCTGACTGTGGCTCATATCATGAACTCCTTATTGCCAGATTCAGACTGAAATTGAAGAAAGTAGGGAAAACCACTACACCATTCAGATATGACCTAAATAAAATCCCTTACAGTTATACAGTGGAAGTGAAAAATAGATTTAAAGGACTAGATCTGATAGACAGAGTGCCTGATGAACTATGGATGGAGGTTCATGACATTGTATAGGAGACAGGGATCAAGACCATCCCCAAGAAAAAGAAATGCAAAAAAGCAAAGTGGCTATCTGAGGAGGGCTTACAAATGCTTTGAAAAGCAGAGAAGTGAAAAGCAAAGGAGAAATGGAAAGATATACCCATTTGAATGCAGAGTTCCAAAGAATAGCAAGGGGAGATAAGAAAGCCTTCCTCAGTGATCATTGCAAAGAAATAGAGGAAAACAATAAAATGAGAACGACTAGAAAACTCTTCAAGAAAATGAGAGATACCAAGGGAACATTTCATGCAAAGATGGGCACAATAAAGACAGAAATGGTATGAACCTAACAGAAACAGAAGATATTAAGAGGTGGCAAGAATACACAGAAGAACTGTACAAAAAAGAGCTTCACGACCCAGATAATCATGATGGTGTGATCACTCACCTAGAGCCAGACATCCTGGAATGTGAAGTCAAGTGGGCCTTAGAAAGCATCACTACAAACAAAGCTAGTGGAGATGATGGAATTTCAGTTGAGCTATTTCAAATCCTAGAAGATGATGCTCTTAAAGTGCTACACTCAATATGCCAGCAAATTTGGAAAACTCAGCAATGGCCACAGGACTTGAAAACATCAGTTTTCATTCTAATCCCAAAAAAAGGTAATGCCAAAGAATGCTCAAACTACCATACAGTTGCACTTATCTCACACACTAGTAAAGTAATGGTCAAAATTCTCCAATCCAGGCTTCAGCAATACGTGAACTTTGAAATTCCAGATGCTCAAGTTGGTTTTTGAAAAGGCAGAGGAACCAGAGATCAAATTGCCAACATCCAGTGGATCATCAAAGAAGCAAGAGAGTTCCAGAAAAACATCTATTTTTGCCTTATTGACTATGCCAAAGCCTTTGACTGTGTGGATCACAAGAAACTGTGGAAAATTCTGAAAGAGATGGGAATACCAGACCACCTGACCTGCCTCTTGAGACAGGTCAAGAAGCAACAGTTAGAACTGAACATGGAACAACAGACTGGTTCTAAATAGGAAAAGGAGTACATCAAGGCTGTATATTGTCACCCCGCTTATTTAACTTATATGCAGGGTACATCATGAGAAACATTGGGCTGGATGAAGCACAAGCTGGAATCAAGATTGCCAGGAGAAACATCAAAACCTCAGATATACAGATGATACCACCCTTATGGCAGAAAGCAAAGAACTAAAGAGCCTCCTTATGAAAGTGAAAGTGGAGAGTGAAAAAGTTGGCTTAAAGTTCAACATTCATAAAACTAAAATCATGGCATCCAGTCCCATCACTTCATAGCAAATAGATAGGGGAACAGTGGAAACAGTGGCTGACTTTATTTTGGGGGCTCCAAAATCACTGCAATTGGTGAATGCATCCATGAAATCAAAAGATGCTTGCTCCTTGGAAGAAAAGTTATGACCAACCTAGACAACATATTAAAAAGCACTTTTCCAACAAAGGTCCGTCTAGTCAAGGCTATGGTTTTTCCAATAGGCATGTATGGATGTGAGAGTTGGACTATAAAGAAAGCTGAGCGCCAAAGAATTGATGCTTTTGAACTGTTGTGTTGGAGAAGACTCTTGAGAGTCCCTTGGAGCGCAAGGAGATCCAACCAGTCCATCCTAAAGGAGATCAATCCTGGGTGTTCATTGGAAGGACTGATGCTGAAGCTGAAACTCTGATGCTTTGGCCACCTGGTATGAAGAGCTGACTCATTTGAAAAGACCCTGATGCTGGGAAACACTGAAGGCTGGAGAAGAAGTGACAGAGAATGAGATAGTTGGATGGCATCAGTGACTCGACAGACATGAGTTTGAGTAAATTCCAGGAGTTGGTGATGCACAGGGAGGCCTGGCGTGCTGCAGTCCATGGGGTTGCAATGAGTCAGACACGACTAAGTGACTGAACTGAACTGACTGAAATGTATATACTTGTTTGTCCCTTGAGGAGTTGGCATAGTTATTCATTTCAGCTAATTAAATATATGCATATTTAGGTAGGTGTGCCCCCATTTAATTTGATTTCTATAAAACTGGAAGCCAAGTTTTAGAATCACATATAACAAATGCACTCATCCTATGTAGTGCACGTGTGTGCATTTTAGGTCACTTCAGTCGTTTCCAACTCTTGGCGACCCTATGGAGTATAGCCTGCCAGTCTCCTCTGTCTGTGGGATTTTCCAGTCCAGAATACTGGAGCGGGGCCCATTCCCTACTCCAGGGGATCTTCCTGACTCAGTTATTGAACCCGTGTCTCTTATGTCTCCTGCGTTGGCAGGTGGGTTCTTTATCAGTAGCACCACCTGTTGGTTTCATTTTGGCTTTGTTTTCTTTCTGTGTTTTAATTTCCTCTGGTCCAGATTATCTATTTCCATGTGTAAGGGAAGTTTCACTTAGAACCTTGATACCAAAAGTGAAACTTCTGCTTGAAACAATGCTGGCAATAGTAAAAACTACCCGAAAATCAAGGAACATTATAGCAGTCTACTTCATATTTCTTAATCTAATACAGAACCAGCCGCATGCCAACCTACACATTTTCTCTTCACTATGCTCCCAATTGATATGCTTACATATGACACTTTTACATCATAAAATCTATTCACGAGGTGGAGAAACCAAGCAATGCCACTTCAGTCAAGATGATGGATGAAGACAGCACCCTCATGCTTGCAGACAAAGATGGAAAAAATGTTGAAAGTCCTCCAAAGAGGAGGTAGGAGAAGAACTCTCAGCATATTCATCTAGTTGTAAAATTTGGAAAGGCAGATTGATTTTTCCCATGTCTCCCAGAATGATTATTCCTAAACTAAGCTATTTGGTGTGAATTTTAGGTATCAGAGATGGAGGTAGGGGTGGAGCTGAATTATTGAAGAGATTGTAAAATCTTGCAATGGGTGAAAGGAAGGGGTTCCTTTCTTGTCCAGAACTCTACTTTGGCGTTGAAATGGAGACAGCCATGCCCTGATTCCAAGGACTCCAGTCAAATATCACCGCAACAATGAAATTTCCAAAACTTATGCAAACCAGTGCAATCTCTATTTTATTACAGTTGCTTCATGACTGATAGTGTCCTGGCCACCAAAAAACCAACACGAGCACATGGCTATCTTGATTATATGTTGAACTGTTGAATGCTGTTATGGCAGAGTAATAGCTCCTCATCAGGAAGGTGCCCTCTGGAGCAGTCTTTGGAATTGGCCTTTTGCTTTTAACAGCCCTTTCATTTGCTTTTTCCAAGCATCTCTGCTTCTCACCAGAAGAGATGTTCAATCATTATATTAATGATTGTAGGCCAAAAAGTTCACTGGTTAACAAATAACCTTTTTAAAAAGGATATTTCTCCCCTTGAATGATAGTAAGGATAAAGAAGGAAAATGAAATAGGCTGGTATCTGGCATGTTCTAAATGCTTGATAAATGGCTACAAATTATTAAGTCAATGGCCCTTTCTATTTGCAAAACAAATGCACTTAAGGAGGAGAGCTTGAAACAAAATTTCTTGGCTCTAAGCATCTATCTGACTTAAAACTGGGGAAAGGTTGAGAATGGCAGGAGTCAAGAAAAGCACATACTCCACTATTTCACATACAGTTCTCCTTTGGAAAGACTGTCTCTTGATTTACAGACCTCACTACAAATACACACAAAAACAACTATATTTAATCTGTGACTGAGACACAAATACACCCTCAAGTAAAAAGACAGTTTTATCCAATTTTTATGAAGAAAAATGATGGTTTTCCTTATTTTAGTTATTTTAAAAAAGAGGAATAATTCTTAACTCTTGGAACTTCTCTGCAACTCACTGGGGACTCTGGAGTGTGGGTGTGCCAGTTACTTGCAGAAGTCTACATTTCACAACATACGCCTGAGGAGGGTGGAAATTAGCAAAAATATTAAGAGCCTTTATGTGGTTTAAGTCATGACATTTTGTACTTGGATTTTCTCATCCAGTTTAGGTATTGTAACCCATTATAAACATTGGGGAGAATAACCAATATAATTAAAATTGTGAAACAGTTTCCACTATAAGCTTTAATTTGAGAACACTTGAATTTTATGAATAATTCCTCTTCGAAATGTTCCATCTTCAGTTTTTATCCAAATGTGATTTGTTTGTTTTGAAAATATTGAAGATATTTAACTATTGGAGTATCAGGTCATGAAAATATGTATTTGCTGATTAATTTTGTTGAATACTTTTATAGAAATACTCCAAATGTTATAAATTGCCTGAATTTACATGACAAACTTAGAAAGTGAGGCAAGTTTTAGTGAGAAATTTTAGAAACTAGAGTAAATGCTTGTGATGAATAATTAAGACCTTAAAGCAAACAATGTATGGAAAAAATTTAAGGCAAACTAATTCTAACTCTATTTGCAGACACAGAGGACAGACTTGTGGACACAGTAGGGGAAGGAGTGGGTGGGACAAATTGAGAGAGTAGCAAGGAAACAAATACATTACCATATGTAAAATAACATTACCATATGTAAAATACATTACCATATGTAAAATAGCCAGTAGGAATTGCTGAATGACTCTGGGAGCTCAAACTCACGCTCTGTGACAATCTAGAGAGGTGAGATGAGATGGGAGATGGGAAGGAGATGAGAGGAGGGGACATATATATATATATATGTACCTATGGCAGGTTGATGTTGATGTAAGGCAGAAACCAACACAATATTGTAAAGCAAATATCTTCCAATTAAAAATAGATTTAAAAAAAATTCCAACTCAGTCTCTCTTTTATAGCTACAAAATCTGAATATATACTCTCTTGGGTTATATCCAACTTATGCAAGTAAAAGACACACTTAACTCAATTCTAGTACCACTTTCTCTACTTGCTTATATTCAGGAAAGAAGTAAATCTGTTATGAAATACTGAAATACTAGTTCTTGAGTATTATAGGAAAAAAAAATCCCGTCTTCCTTTCTCTCCTTCTTTTAATATAAATCCAATAAAATTGGTGATACAAGCATTTCTTAAAACTTCCAGCTCCAGTTCTATATATAAAGAGTTTGGGTTTTATCACCCTCATCCTTAAATAAGAAAAAGCTGAACAAATTAATCATCAATGACTTATTTTGACCCATTAGAGAAATAAGGTTTTAGGGGAAATTGCTACCCCACAATCTGGAGGAACAAGAAAATCTGGAGGAACAAGAAAATCTAGAGGCACAACTTAGATCTGCTTACCAAGATCTAGGAGCAGAAGCCGCTGGAGCCATACACTGGTAGGAATATTTCAATAATAATTTTGACAAATTGGTGGAGGCTAAGTATCAACTAGCATGAGCATGATGGATCCAGAAGCTACAATTAGAGCTTCCCAAAGCATTTTGGGAGTTTTATCACCAAGCTCCCCATGGTGTTTTCACAGTGATAATCCAAAAAAGACCAAAAGACCGTTTCATGAATTTTAAAGGAGGTTAAAAAAAATTGTGGAATAATTGTGCAAAAATTCTGAAATAATCCCAGTGTTTTCCATGACAGTGATCTACTCTCCAAGATAAAAAAAACAAAGAACACTTTACCAGAGCCAACATTCCAGATGAGAGATCATTCCTCCCAACGTAACCCCCTCTCATCTTACTGTCTTACCCGTGATAGGAAAAGCAATTGTGAAAGTCACAGCCAGGACATGAACACACTAAAAGCTTGAGACTTGGTTATAAGATTATAAACTGCTTCTCCACCCCTACTTCTTACCACCATACCTTCAGTGCTCCAGTGTAATCAAGTGGAGCATAGCTTAAACAACTGAGAGATGCAGACTTTCTCTGAGAAGGAGTTTCAGGAGAGCCTAGAGTCAAAAGAGGAGACCAAGTAAGGACAGAAGAGTGATGTAAAGACTCTGGCATTTGGGGCTAAAACAGAAATTAAATACAGCTTAAGTCCAAGAAAGATGAATGTTCCCCCTCACACTAAAAGCCAATACAGATCAATTCTTTAATACAACATGTTCAGCATTCACTGAGAAAGTGACAGGGATAGAATAGGATAGTTATACAGATAGTTGTAGAAGTCCCAGGAGGGAACTACAGATAGGGAGGGAACTACAGATAGAGAGGGAAACTTAAGAGACTTTGGGAGACCACTGTAAGTTAATGATCTCTCAAGAAAGCTATGGGACCACTGTGAAATGAAGCAGGCTTGCTTAACTATGAATTCATAAATAAAAGCACAAGATATGCCACAGGCCATTAGGTGAAAGAAAAATGTCACCAGCTTTCTACTGATTTTTGTAAGTGCTCTGATAATCCTAGTTTGACCTCATAGGGTCAGACACTCTCCTGGCCAATTTGAAGGAGGAGTTAGTGACGCAAGCTTGAAATCTACTCATAGAAGGCAGTCTTCCCCGCCCCCCCCCACTTTCCTTTGACTACAAAATTATAGCCCACTTAATCTTTTGGGGCCGAGCTCCCTCACCTGCCTGCTTGCATCTCTTACAAGTGTCCTATATTAATAAATCTACTTTTTGCCTATCACTTTGCCTCTCACTGAAAGAACCTGAGCCTCAGTAAGTCCAGACACCAGATGAGTGATTCTAATTAAAAGACCGTGGGTAGGAGTCCCAAGCAGGGTTTTGGACAGGTTCAAGTTCTTGAACATTGAGTTCAAGTCCCAATCTGAGGAGAATGATTTCAAAAGTACAAGTAATGCCAGAAGACAAGAAAAAACAGTCTGATGAGACAAAGACAGCATCAGAACCATACTCAGATATGTTAAAAGTTTTAATGAAAACAGTGGACAACATATAGAAAGAGGTGGGTAATGTAAGCAGAGAGGTGGGGAACTCTGAGAAATAATCAGAAGAAAATTTAATGAATCAAAAAAAAAAACACCTCACATTAATGGAAAAAGTCTTCTCATTATTTTCTGTTGGATTATTGATTTCTAAAAGCTCTGAATTTAATAAGGAGATTAGTAACACATTTGTTGTTTATATTGCAAATACCCTTGTTTACATGCATAATTAGAATTTTTATGTATGCCAATCTACTACTTTATGTGGTAAGTCTTGCTTTAAAATTCTCTCCAGTGCTCACATTATGTGTGTATATGTATAGACAATTTACAATGCTTTATTACATTAATTAATTTTGAAATATTTATTATTTGAAGTCTTTTATTATACAAAAATATATACTCCTGCACTGTCCAAATATGGTAACCTCTAGACCCATGTGACCATTGAACAATTAAAATATGATAAGCATAAATGAAGATGGGAATTAAAGTGTGAAATAAACAAACATCAAAGAAGTAATATAAAAATGAATATAAAATAAATTAATAACTTTATGTTGATTATATTTTGAATATATTGTGTTAAATAACCACATGATTAAAATTAATTTTTAAATATGGTAATATAAAACCTTTAAATTATTTATGGTCCATATTACATTTCTATTCAACAGCTCTATACCTACTCTTCTGTTTGCCAATCTCAAATTTTGCCAAATTTATTTCAGATCTTGGGGTCTTCCCTGGTGGTCTAGTGGTTAAGAATCCACCTTGCAATGCAGCAGACAGGGTAGATCCTTTGTCTGGGAGGATCCCACACGCTGATCAACTAAGCCTGTGAGCCACAATTCCTGAAGCATGAGCGCCTAAAGCCCATGCTCTGCGACAAGAGAAGCCCGCATATCACAACAAAGAGTAGCCCCTGCTTACTGCAACTAGAGAAAGCTTGTGCATAGCAGTGAAGACCCAGCACAGCCAAACATGAAATAAATAAATCTTTAAAAACAAAAGAATGAAAAAAAATTCAAATCTTTACAAAAACCTCAGAAAATTATCAAGGATAAAGGGGGTGTTACATAATAATAAACAGGTCAGTCCTCCAAGAAGATGTAGCCATCCTTAGTGTTTATGTGCCTAACAACAGAGTATGAAAGTACACATGGCAAAAACTGATAGAACTGCAAGGAGAAAGACATGAAGCCACTATCATGGTTCGAGACTTTAACAACTTTCCACCAGGAAAAACCAACTCCAGAGTCAGAGAAACAGTGAAGAAATAGTTAAACTCAACAGCACCATCAATTAACTGGATTGAACTGAGAGCTTTCCCCAGTGGCTCAGAAGTAAAAAATCTGCCTGCAATGCAGAAGATGCAGGTTCAATCCCTGGGTCAGGAAGATACCCTGCAGAAGGAAATGACAACCCACTCCAGTATTCTTGCCTGGCAAATACCACTGATGGAGGAGCCTGGAGGGCTACAGTCCATAGGGACACAAAAGAGTCAGACACAACTTAGTGACTAGATAACAAGAACATAGAATTATACACATTCTTCTCAAGCCCACAAAAAACATTAAATAAGATAGGCCCCATTCTGCACCATAAAATACACCTTAACAAATTTAAAATAATAGAAATCAAATATAGTAATTCTCATACCACAATGGAATTAAACTAGAAATCAACAACAGAAAGATAGTGAAAAAAGTCCAAGTATTTGGAGATTAAACAACACACTTTTAAAATAACACATGAAATAAAAATAAGCTGCAACAAAATTTTTAAATATCTGAAATAAATAAAAACAAAAATACAATTTATGAAAATTTGTGGAATGTAGTGAAAGCAGTGACTAGGAGACAAAAGCATATACTAAAAAGAAAGGAGATATAAAACCAGTAACCTTGTTTTCAACTTAGGACACTAGAAAAGAGGACAGAAAATTAAATCCAAAGTAAGCTGAAGCAATAAAAATTAGAGCAGAAATCAAAACAGTTTGGTATTGGCATAAAATCAAACACATAGATCATTGGAACAGAATAGAGAGCCCAGAAATAAACCCACGCATATATGGTCAATTAATTTACAAGAAAGGAGCCAAGAATACACAATGGGGAAAGAACAGTTTCCTCACTAAATAGTGCTGAGAAAACTGGACAGCACATGCAAAAGAATGAAAATGGACAGCACACCATCTTACACCATACACAAAAATTAACTCAAAATGGAGAAAGACTTGAGTGTAGGGCTTGAAATCATAAAACTCTTAGAAGAAAACATAGGTGGTAAGCTCCTTCATGCCAATCTTGCTTATGACTTTTTGGATTTGGAACCAAAAGGAAAGGCAACCAAAATAAAAATAAACAAATAAAACTACATCAGACCAAACAGCTTTTGCCCAGCAAAAGAAGCTTAACAAAATGAAAAGGCAGCCTTTTCATTGAATGGGAGGGAATATTTGAAAATCATATATCTCATATCACAATATCCAAAATATATCTTAAAAACTCATACAACTCAATAGCAAAGAAACAAACAACATGAGTAAAAAATGGGCAGAAGATTTAAATAGACATTCTCAAAAAAACACATATAGAAGTTACAACGGGTACATGGAAAGATGCTCAACATTGCTGGTCATGGTTGTTCTTCAGTCGCTCAGTCGTGTCCAACTCTTTGCAGCCCTATGGACTGCAGCAGGCCAGGGCCTCCCTGTTCTTCACCATCTCCTGGAACTTGCTCAAGTGATGCCATCCAACCATCTCGCCCTCTCTTCCCCTTCTTCTCCTGCCTTCTGTCCTTCCCAGCATCAGGGTCTTTTCCAATGAGGCCAAACTACTGGAGCTTCGGCTTCAGCATCAGTCCTTCCAATGAATATTCAGGGTTGATTTCCTTTAAGATTGACAGGTTTAATCTCCTTGCAGTCCAAGGGACTCTCAAGAGTCTTCTCCAACACCACAGTTCAAAAGCATCAATTCTTCGGTGCTCAGCCTTCTTTATGGTCCAACTCTCACATCCATACATGACTACTGGAAAAACCATAGCTTTGACTATATGGACCTTTGTTGGCAAAGTAATGTCTCTGCTTTTGAATACACTGTCTAGGTTTGTCATAGCTTTTATTCCAAGGAGCAATCTTCTTTCAATTTCATGGCTACAGTCACCATCCACAGTGATTTTGGAGCCTAAGAAAATAAAGTCTTTCACTGTTTCCATTGTTTCCCCCCATCTATTTGCCAAGAAGTGATGTTAGAATGGCTATTATCAAAAAGACAAAAGATAACAAACGTTGGTAAGGATGTGGAGTAAAGGGAACTTTTGTGTAATGTTGGTGGGAATGTAAATTGGGGAAGCCACTATGGAATACATTAGAGAGGTTCCCCATAAAAGCAAAAAAAGTATACACCATATGACCCAGCAATACCAATTCTGGGTATTTATCTGGAGAAAACAAACACACTAATTTGAAAATATATATCCACCCCTGTGTTCATTGCAGCATGGTTTACAATATCCAAGACAGGGAAACCACCTGCGTATCCACGGATGAATGGATAAAAATATGATTTATATACAATGGAATATCATTCATCCATTAAAAATGAAATCTTTCGATTTGTGACAACATGGACAGACCTTGAAAGTACTGCTGCTGCTGCTGCTGCTAAGTCACCTCAGTCATGTCCAACTCTGTGCGACCCCACAGACGGCAGCCCACCAGGCTCCCCCATCCCTGGGATTCTCTAGGCAAGAACACTGGAGTGGGTTACCATTTCCTTCTCCAATGCATGAAAGTGAAAAGTGAAAGGGAAGTCGCTCAGTCGTGTCCGACTCTTCATGGCCCCATGGACTGCAGCTTACCAGGCTCCTCCACCCATGGGATTTTCCAGGCAAGAGTACTGGAGTGGGATGCCATTGCCTTCTCCATTGAAAGTACTAGACTAAGTAAAATAATTCAAACAGAGAAAGACTAATATCATTTAAACTCACTTCTATTTGCAACCAAAAAAAATATTTTTTAACTCAGATGCAGAGAACGGATTGGTGCCTGCCAGAGGCAGGGAGTAGAGGATGGGTAAAATGGAAGAAGCTGGTCAAAAGATACAAACTTCCAGTTATAAGATAAATTAGTCCTGGGAATGTCACGTACAGCATGATGTTTAGAGTTAATAATATTATATATTTGAAAATTGGTAAGAGAATAAATTTTAAATGCTGTCATAAAAAAATTGTACCTATGTTGATATGTATGTTGATAGATGTTAACTACATTTATTGTGGTAATCATTTCACAATATAAATAAATATTGGATAATCGCATTGTACACCTGAAATGAATATAATGTTAAATATCAATTATACCTCAATTAAAAAAAAAAAAACCTAGAGCAGAATTCAATGGCATTGAAAATAGGATACCAATTGAGAAAAATAAATAAAGCTTATTTTCTTCAAACAATAAAATTGATAAGACTCTAGCCAAATTAATTAAGAGAAAAATAAAAAAGATGCAAGTTGTTCATATCAGAAATGAATGACAGGCCATCACTATATACAGTCTGGCTACTGAAAGGAAGATAAAGGAACATTATGAACAATTCTAAGCCCACAAGCCTGAAAACTTAGATGAAATCAAATAATTTCTTAAAATACACAGTGTGCCAAAATTTACACAAGAAGAAATATGCAATTTAAATTGACTTACATATTTTTAAGAACATGAATCAATGGTTAATCTCCTTCTAAAATAGAACACACTAGACCCAGGTAGGTTCACTGATGCATTCTACCAAATATTTAAGGAAGTTTGCAATGAATAACTTTTTTGATATAGACTTTTAAAATGTTTTAGGTTCACAGCAAAATTGTAAGTACAAAAGTTCCCATGCAACCCCTTCCCTCACCTCACACATTTTTTGAGCATTTGTGATAATGTCAGGAGAAAAAATCAGAAATAGACTGACACAAAAATGGTCAACTGATCTTTGACAAAGAAGGAAAGTCTGTTCAATGGAGAAACAATCTTTTCAACAAATAGTGCTGGAACAACTGTAAAAATAAATTAAAAAAATTTTAAAACTTGATCTAGATGCAGACTTTTCATCCTTCATAAAAATTAACTCAAAATGGACCATAGACCTAAATGTATAACAAAAAACTAAAGAACATTTAGAAGATAACACTGGAGAATATCTAAAAGACCTCAAGTCTGGTGATGATTTTCTTTTTTTTTTTTTTTTTGATACAACACCAAAGACATGATCCTTGAATGAATGAATTCATAAATTGGACATAACTAGAATTCTATAATTCTCTGAAAAAGGCATTATAAAGAGAATGAGAGGGCCTTCTCTGGTGGTCTAGGGGTCAAGACTGTGCTTTCACTGCAGGGAACCTGTGTTCCATCCCTGGTCAGGGAACTAAGGTCCCACAGGCTATGCAGTGTGGCCAAAAGTAAAATTAAAATGTTTTTAAATTAAAGTTTTTAAAAAAGAGAGAGAATGATAGAAACAGCCACAGCCTGGGAGAAAACATTTTCAAAGACAAATCTGATAAAGAATTTTTATTCAAACTATACAGCAAATAAAAACACTTCTTAAATCAAAACAGTAAGAAAATAACTGATTGAAAAAGCAGAAATAGATTGCAACAGACACTTCATCAAAGAAAATATATAGATGCCAAATAAACATATGAAAACATGATTAACATCATATGTCATTAGGAAATTGTAGATAATAACGAGTTATCAATACACATCTATTAAATGGCTAAAATCCAGAACACTCACAAAAAATCAAATGCTGGTGAGACTGTGAACAACAGGAATTGCTCATGAGAATTAAAACTGGTCCAGCCACTGTGGAGAGCAGCTTGGTAGCTACTTTCAAAACTATACATACTCTCAGCATACAATCTGTGAATATTCCATATTATATTTCTGAAAAAAAAAGTCAAATTTATTGCAGTTTGTTCCCTATTATTTACTCAAATGAGCTGAAAATGTATGTCCACACCAATACCTTGCATGCAGATGTTTGTAGTAGTTTTAAGTTGGAAACAACTTAGAGGTTTTTCAACAAGTAAATGGATAAACTGTGGTATAACCATGCAATAGAATATTATACAGAACTAAAAAAGAAGTGATCGGTTAAGTCACAAAAGATGTGGAGGAACTTATATTGCTAAGTGAAAGAAGCCAATCTGAAGGGATACATCTTGTATGATTCCAACTACGTCACATTCAGTGAAAGGCAAAACTATGGGGATGAATTTAAAAAGTTAGCATTTGCAAGGATGCTTGGATGAGAGGAAGAGATTAGTAGGCAGACCACAGGGGATTTTCAGGAAAGTGAAACTATACTTATAGGCACACTACTATGATGGACCCTTGACATTATGATTTGTCGAAACCGAAATGGCAACCCACTCCAGTGTTCTTGCCTGGAGAATCCCAGGGACAGGGGAGCCTGGTGGGCTGCCATCTATGGGGTCGCACAGAGTCCGACACGACTGAAGCGACTTAGCAGCAGCATAGGACTATACAATGCAAAAACTGATCCTTAATGTAAACTATGGACTCTAGTTGCTAACAACATATGAGCATTGTCTCATCAAATGTAACAAATGTTCTACATGAATGCAATAGTTTAATAATAGGGAAAATGTGTGAGGTCAGGAAAGGGGGTGTATGAGAACCCCTTGTACTTTTTGTACAATCTTGTTCTAAACCTAAAACTTTTTAAAACTCTTATGTTAAAAAAAAAATCCATTGCAAACTGCAATACATTGACATTTTTTCAGAAACATTTATTCTTCCTTGATGGGCAGAGAGTAATTTTCCTTCCCTTATCGGACTTTAGACTTGGCCACATGACTTGTCTAGACTAATGAAATATTAGCTAACACTGCTGGATTAAAATTTGAAAAGTGCTTGTATGGCTGGTTGTTTACTCTTGCACACATTCATTGCCATGAGAAAAACATGGCCCAGATGACCCCAGAGGATGAGCAAGCAACACATGAAACGGAGCTGCTAAGTGAACCAGGCTCAGCTAATCTCTCACAGATGCATGAATGAGCTCCAGATCCGCAGAATCACCCAGGTAAGCCCATTGTGAATCAACCAGCACTCAACTGATCCACCAACACAGGAACTAGGTAGTTTGTATTCCTGTACATGGGCTTCCCAGGTATCTCAGTGGTAACAAATCTGCCTGCCAATGCAGGAGACATGGATTCAATCCCTGGGTTGTGAAGATCCCCTGGAGGAGGAAATGACAACCCACTCCAGTGTTCTCGCCTGGGAAATCCTATGGACAGAGGAGCCTGATGGGCTACAGTTCATGGGGTTGCAAAGAGTCGGACATGATATTGCATTCTTGTACACTACTGTAGTTTCTGATTGCTCCTCTTGCAATAAAAGTTTCAAGAGAAATAGGTATTTGGAAGTGGAGTGCCACCATAACAAAACCCTAAAATATGTGAGTCTGGTTTGAGAACCAAAAAATAGGTAGTAAGGAGCTGGAAACATGGTGTGATGTAGCCATGGAATATTTATTGATAGTAAAATTGTTGATTTTTTAATTGAAATAGAGAATTGCTTATTTGTGTGCATGTGTGTTAGTCGCTCAGTCATGTTCGAATCTTTGCAACCCCATGGACTGTAGCCCTCTAGGCTCCTCTGTCCATGGGATTTTCCAGGCAAGAATACTGGAGTGGGTTGCCATCCCCTTCTCCAAGACTTTTATTATTACACTTAATCTATGATAATGTTAAGAAAATTGACTTTACAATGCTGTGTCTT
Source organism: Bison bison bison (assembly GCF_000754665.1). NCBI lineage: Eukaryota > Metazoa > Chordata > Mammalia > Artiodactyla > Bovidae > Bison > Bison bison. The sequence goes on along the minus strand of NW_011495058.1, from coordinate 2,873,185 downwards.
CTGTTCTATGAATAGAGTGCAAGTGTTAGTTGCCAGTCATGTACAACACTTTGCCACTCCATGGACTGTAGCCCACCAGGCTCCTCTGTCCATGGAACTCTCCAGGCAAGAATACTGGAGTGGGTTGCCATTCCCTTCTCCATGCCTTCATCTATATTGGTATTTTAAAAATATTTTTCTCAACAATATTTTTTTATACTTTTTCAGTATAAATATTTTACACATTTTGATAGCTTTACTAGGTATTTTGATGCTAAATTAAATATTCTTAAATTTAATTTTCCTTTTGTTTGTTGCTGACATATCAAATACAGTTGATTTTTATATGGTCATGTTGTGATAATCATGTTGTCAATTTAGTGATTTTGTTAAATTCACTTATCAAATAGTTTATGTAATTTGGGGGAGATTTTCTATGATTATATTTATGTTGGCTGGAACAGTTACAGTTGTACTTTTTCTTTTTCAATCTTTTAACTTTTATTTCTTGTTCTTGCTTAATTGCAGTGATTCCCATAAAATTAAATTCCAGTGTTGTTGTTGTTCAGTCCACGTTGAGTACAACTCTTTGCAACCCCATGGACTGAAGCACACCAGGCTCCTCTGTCCTCCACTCTCCCAGTTTGCTCAAGTTCATGTCCATTGTGTCAATGGTGCTATCTAATCATCTCATCCTTTGCCAACCCCTTCTCCTTTCACCTTCAATCTTTCCTAGTATCAGAGTCTTTTTCTATGAGTCAGCTCTTCACATTAGGTAGCCAAAGTATTGGAGCTTCAGTTTCTCCAACAGTCCTTTCAATGAGTATTCAGGGTTGATTTCCTTTTAGATCAATTGGTTTGATCTCCTTGCAGTCCAAGGGACTCTCAAGAGTCTTCTCCAGCATCACAATTCAAAAGCATCACTTCTTCAGTGCTCAGCCTTCTTTATGATCCAATTCTCACATCCATACCTGACTACTGGAGAAACCGTAGCTTTATACAGACCTTTGTCAGCAAAATGGTATCTCTGCTTTTAGTATGCTATCTAGGTTTGTCATAGCTTTCCTTCCAAGGAGCAAGCATCTTTTAATGTCATGGCTGCACCATCCAGTGAATTTAGAATCCAAGAAAATAAAATCTGTCTCTGCTTCCACTTTTTCCCATTCTATTTGCCCTGAAGTATTGAGACCTGATGCCATGATTTTAGTTTTTTCAATGTTGAGTTTCAAGCCAGCTTTTTCACTTTCTTCTCTCTCCCTCATCAAGAGGCTCTTTAGTTCCTCTTCACTTTCTGCCATTAAAGTGGTATCATCTGCATATCTGAGGTTGTTGGTATTTCCTCCAGCAATCTTGAGTCCAGCTTGTGATTCATCCAGCACAACATTTTGCATGATGTACTCTGCATATACGTTAAATAAGTAGGGTGACAATATACAGCCTTGTCTCACTCCTTTCCTGCTAGTTATTCCTGTACATGCTGAATATAAGTACTAAGGGCAACAGAAAGACATAGTAAAGAAAGTAAAGACATATTCTCAAGTTTATAAAATTCAAAAACCAGGTCTCACTGATTCTAAGCCAATGTTTTTAAAACATTTCTACATCTTCGAAAAGTTCAATTATACTTCTCAGCACATTTTCCAAAAGTTCCTCTACCATCCAAATGGTTCTGAGGCTCATTGCGGTAAATGACTATGAACTTCAAATGCAAACCATACTTTTGGAGCCAGTTATAACATTAGACAAACCAAGAGCCCAAGGAGAACAGAATAATGAAAAGCGCATTTCTAGCCAATTTCTGAGCACCTGTTATAATGTTGATTTTTTTTTTTTTTGGCAAAATACTTGGATAAATCATGAAAATTGACATAAAGAAAAGAAACACTCTTTCCCTAAAAATACAAAATCTTATAGAACACTCACAAAACTTTCACTTCACTGTGCTATTATTCAAAATTGCATGACATGCAAAGGAAAAATTCTGTGCCCAAACTATGGAAAATCTGTACATTTAAAGGAACAACAACCATCTGGCATTCAGCACATTTATCATCTCTTGCCAAGTTTAATTCTTTTAACCTCAGTAGTTCTAGAGTGCTAATATAAATTAAACTTCTAAAAGACAATTTCAAAATTTTCCATTACGCATTTAGTATATGTGAAATACAGATTTGTGACCAACATTGCTAAAACATTTTTAATTTAAGGTTATTTTATTTTTAAGGTCAATGTAATACATCAAATATATAATAATACATTTTGTAAAAATTGTATATAAGTCAATACATATATCAGAAAATAAAATTATTTTTTTTAGATGAAGATCCTAGTTAGTTTGTTTGAGAAATAAAGATCACTCTGCATGCTTCAATTTTTTTATTGTTAAAATTATGTTTTAGTTTGGAGTTTCTATTCAAGATAAGATAGCTAAGTCTGTAATCCCCTCTTCCCCTCAACTTAGCAAAACTACAAACACTGGAAATAGCACGATAAGATTCAAAAGAGAAGTTTGAGAGATGCTAAAAGAAGGCAAATCGGTTGAGGTCTCCAGGGCAAAAGGCACAGCACAGTGACAAGGTGTCATATATTCCTCATCCAACAAAAGTTGAGAAGGCCAATCTAGCAACAAAAAGCGCCAAGGTATGTTTAATTCTTGGTCTGAGAAGATTCCACATGCCACAGGGCAACTAAGACTATGAGCAGCAACTACTGAGCCCATGCACCACGACTACTGAAGCCTGTATGCCCTGGAGCAACAGGGGAAGCTGCAGATAGTAGCTGCCACTCCCCACAACCAGAGAAAGCCCGCATGCCACAGTGAAGACACAGAGCAGGCAAAAATAAACAAACACATATTTTAAAATGATATTTAAAAGGGAGGAACATAAAGGGGCCTAAATGAAAGTGAGATTTTCACACGTCACTGCATGTAGGAAATGGTAATGGTAGATTGTGAAAAAGTCACTCATGTATATTGTCATGTCCAAAACAGCTACTACAAAAACTGTTCTAGTGAACCAAAGAAAGGGGAAAGAAAGAGAAAAAAATAGAAACATAAGAACTGGAAGAAACAACTAGAAAGCAAGTAATAAGATGGAAGACTTATATGCCAATATATGGATGATTACTTTAAAAACATATAGTGCACTGGGACGACCCAGAGGAATGGTATGGGGAGGGAGGAGGGAGGAGGGTTCAGGATGGGGAACACATGTATACCTGTGGCAGATTCATTTTGATATTTGGTAAAACTAATACAATTTTGTAAAGTTTAAAAAAAAAAATATTTAAGGAACATTAAATAAAACATTAAATAAAAGAGACCTTTAAGTTACATCTTAAAAAAATAATAATAAATAAACATGCCTATCAAAAAAACAGATATTGGCAAAATTCATTTAAAAAAAAGACCCACCTTTATGCAGCTTACAAGAAATTTGCTTCAAATTCAACAACAAAGGTAGATTGAAAGTAAAAAAAAATAGAAGATATATCATCCAAATATTAACCAAATAGAGAGATAGAGAAATGATTTTATTGATTTGTGATGCAGTAGACTAAAAAAGAAACTTACTAGACAAAAAGAAGTACACTATATAAGGATAAAAGGATCAGTCTACCAGGAAGACATAATAATTCTAAATTTGTATGCACCAGAGATTCAAAATACATGAAACAAAAACAGAGTTGAAAAAAGAAATGCACAAGCCCACAATTGTACTTTACTACTTAAACATCAATTCTCTACAACCAAAAGAACTACTGAGCAGAATACCAGCAGGGATATAGAATATCTAAATAACACAATCAATCAACAAAGTAAAATTGACAAATATTGAGTAGTCCACTCAATCATGGATGAATTCACACAACGTTTCAAGGAATCATAGAACATTCATATAGATAGTGGATTAATGTAGATGGACTATATCCTGAGCAATAAAACAAATCTCAGCAACGTTAAAAAAAATTTAAATACTACAGATTATGTTCTACAATAATGAATCAAATTTGAAATAAATAACAGAAATGTAACAGGAAAATCTCTAATGTGAAAATCAATCCACACTCTTCTAAATAATCCATGTGAAAAACAGTCTCAAAGGAAATTTAAAATATATAAAGACTTCAATGAAAATAGAAACAAATATAAAAATTTATAAAATGCAGCTGACGTTTTGCTGATGATGCTTACATAGACGTTTATGGCACTAACAGTTTACATTAGAAATTAGTAAAGGTCTCAAATCAGTGACCCAGATTCCTACCTCAGGAAACTTAGAAAGGAGCAAAAGAAATCCAGAGCAAGCAGAAGAATGTAATAAATATAAGAGCAGAGATCAATGAAATTGAATATAAGAAAATAATAGAGAAAAATTCAAAATAAAGAACATCACTGAAATAGGGAATACCACTACAGATTCCACAGATACAGATAAGGAATACTGTAGATAAGTTTATATACATAAATTCTATGACTTAGAAAATGTGGACCAACTCCTCAAAATCATGTGCTATTCAAATTATCCAAGATGAAACGAAACTATAAACGGTCCCACAACCATCATAGACGTTAAATTTATAAATAGAAACCTTTCCTCAAAGAAATGTCTAGCCTGAGAGGTTGCATGGGGAACCATTCAAAACATATCAAAAGAATAAATAAAAATTTTACACAATTTCTTCAGAGATGATACAAAATAAGAAAACTGTAGACCAGTATTTCTTGTGGACTTAGGCACAAAAGTGCTATACAGAATAGAGAACTGAATCCAGTGGTGTATACACTGAATTATACACCATGACCAAGTGAAATCTAGTGCAGGTATGCAGGGATAACTTGCCATTTGAAAATCAGTCAAATAATACACCATATAAACTAGATGAAGAAAAATCATATGATCTTATCAATTGAAAGGTCTTCAAATCATGGGTACATGTTCTTATTCCCAGTGAACCTGATCTTCCCTTCCCAGAGGAAGCAGCATGGAGTGAGCGTGAGAGCACAAGTTCCTCCCACCTAAGCACAGGCATTTTCCAACATAACAATAACCAGGCAATATGCTAGAGAATGATTGTAATCTATTTTTTGGAAGTATGACAGAAAATGAAACATTATATAGTGCATAAAATCAGTTATTTGTCTTATGAAATATAAGATACATCCTACTTCTCCTGAGAGTGTTAGAGAGGTTTTATGAAGATAGACAAAATAGGTAAAGCTCAGTTTTGCAGAACAGCCTCTGGTTACATAACCAAGCTCATGTTGTCTTCCTTTTTCCATCCTCATTAACTACACACATGGGTTTGACACTGTACAAGACAAGTCATAAGCTGTTTCGTCCACTGCAAACAAACCTTTCCACAACTTTTGTACACCTAGGAAAATGACTTGAAGACTCATTTAATCAACTTATGCCTAAAAGCAGGTATCAGTATAAAGGTGTTAGAATTGTCTCGAAAGACTAATAATCAATTAGGTGACAAAGCCAAATAAAACCTATTAATCCTACTCAAAGCTGCCTTTTTTCAGACCAGAAAATGTCCAAGTACATTTTTTAAAATTTGTTTTTATTTTACAGCTTTATTGAGATATAATTGGCTTATAACATTGTGTGTGTTTAAGGTGTACAATGTGACGATTTGGTATATGTATATATTGTAAGATGCTTACCACAATAATTAGTTAGTAGACCTATCATCTCACATAATTACCATTTTTTACAGTGAATAATACTAGATTTATTCTTTTAGCAAATTTCAAGTATGTAACACCATACTGTTAAGTAGAGTCATCATGCTCTACGTTAGATCTCTGGAATTTATCTGTCTTATAACTGAAAGCATCTAATATTGACCAACATTTTCTCACCTCCTTCACTCCCCAAACACTAGCAATCATTAATCTACTGTCTTTTTCTATGAGTTTGAGATTTTAGATTTCATATATAAGTGAAATCATACAGTATTAGTCGTTATGTGTCTGACTCATTTCACTTAGTGTAACACTATCTAGGTTAATTCATATTGTTGCAAATGGCAGGATTAATTTCTTTTCCAAGGCTGAATAAGATTTCACTGGACCTTTATACAACATTTTCTTTATTTATTCATCCATCTATTGACCCTAAGGTTGTTTTCGTATCTTGTCTATTGTGAATAATCCTGTAATAAAAATGGGCACATAGATATCTCTACAAGGTAGTTATTTCATTTCCTCCAATTAAACACCCAGAAGTAAAAAAAATGGGTCATAAGGCAGTTCTATTTTTAATTTTTTGAGAAAGCTCCACATTGTTTCCAATTTACTTCCCCACCAACAGTGCACAAGTGTTCACTTTTCTCCATATCCTCCACAATGATAACCATGCTATTGCTTGTCTTTTCGATAATAGACTTTCTAACAGGTGTGAGGTGATATCTCATTATGGTTTTGACTTCTATTTCCTTGATGATTAGTGACATGGAACACTTTTTCATGTACTTGTTGGTCACTTATGTACTTGTTGGTCATTTTTCTTCTTTGTAGAAATGTCTATCCAACTCCTCTGCCCATTTATTAGTAGGATTTTTTGCTATTTAGTTGTATGTGTTTCTTATATATTAGGTCGGTACAAAAGTAATTGTGGTTTTTGCATTGTTGAAATTTGTTGTTTGATATTGGAATACATTCTTAAGTAAATGTGGCTATGTTATGCATCATTTTAATGTGCATTTCTCAATTTATGAAGTTTTGCTAATGACTTATTTGCTGTTTATTTTATATTTATTTTAGACTATGGAAATGATGTTAGAAAGCAAATTTGAGTGATTTTCTTATTTGAGTTCAAAATGGGTCGTAAAGCAGTGAAGACAACGTGAAACATCAACAACGCATTTGGCTCAGGATTGCTAACGAACATACAGTGCAGTGGTGATTC
>NW_011495058.1:2854360-2866186 GCF_000754665.1 Bison bison bison | reverse complement strand
ACATTCAACAGCATTGACCATTCTACTGTCATTCTGCATTTGAAGCAAATTGGAAAGGTGAAAAAACTCGATAAGTGGGTGCCTCATGAGCTGACAAGAAATTTTTTTTTAAAGTCATCTTTTTGAAATGTCATCTTCTCTTATTCTATGCAAAAACAAGGAACCATTTCTCAATCAGATTGTGATCTGCAATGAAAAGTGGATTTTATATTACAGCTGGCAATGACTGGCTCAGTGGTTGGACCAAGAAGCTCCAAAGCACTTTCCAAAGCCAAACCAAAAAAGGTCATGGTCACTGTTTGGTGGTCTGTTGCCCATCTGATCCACTACAGCTTTCCGAATCCTAGTGAAACCATTACATCTGAGAAACATCCTCAGCAAATCAATGAGATGCACCAAAACTGCAATGCCTACAGTTGGCATTGGTCGACAAAAAGGGGCCCAATTCTTCTCCACAACAACACCTGAGCTGCTCATAACACCATCGATGCTTCAAAAGTTAAATGAATTGGGCTATGAAGTTTTTCCTCATCCACCATATTCATCTGACCTCTCACCAACCAACTACCACTTCTTCAAGCATCTCAACAACTTTTTGCCAGGAAGATACTTCCACAAACAGCAGAATGCAGAAAATGCTTTCCAAGAGCTCATCAAATCCTGAAGCCCTGAGGGATATACAAATGTATTTCTCATTGGCAAAATTGTGTTGATTATAATGGTTCCCATTTTGGTTAATAAAGATACGCTTGAGCCTGGTTATAATGATGTAAAATGCACAGTCTGAAACCATGATTATATTTGCTCCAACCTAATATTTTGGATATTAATCCATTACCAGACAAATAGTTTGCAAATAATATTTTCTCCCATTCCACAGGTTGCTTTTTCATTTTATTGATGGTATCTTTTGTCATATAGAAGCTTTATAGTTTTATATAATCCGACTTGTTGAATTTTGCTTTTGTTGCTTGTGTTTTTGGTGCAAAGATCCAGAGATAATGTGGGATATGATGGTTGATTAAATTAATATATGTGGCATATATAAATATATACATATATATATTTATATTTCTAATGTATGATATTCATTAAAAGAAATTCCAGAATGCTTGTAGACATAAATACAAAGGCAGAATAATAAAACTTGAAGATAAAATCAGTAAGACTGTCTTCATAAGATTGGTGAAGTGAAAACAATTTAAGCAAGGCACAAACAGGAATAATAGGAAAAGAGCAATAAACCTGACCACATTAAATTAAGAACTTCTGTTCATCAGAGACACAAAAACGAGAATGAAAAATCAAGCCAGATTGGGAGAATGTCTCATTAAAGCATATGACTAACAAAGACAACAGTGTCTAAAATATGAAACAAACACTTACATACCAGTAAGAAAAGAGTGCAAAGGAAAAATGGACAAGAGACTAGAAGCAACATGTCAAATGAAGAATGTACTTGGATCAACAATAAACTTACTAACCGGTACTCGACTGCATTAGGAAATGCAAATTCAAATCTTAATTCTATACCAGTGCACAACCACAAGAATGGGCAGATCTAAAATACTGCCAAGTCCAGATGTTTGAAATATGTGACAAAAAGAGTGTTTTCTTAAGGTCTGATGTAGTGTAGCCTGGCGGTACCATCTTGAAAAGCCTTTGGTGTTATCTGCGGCCATGGAAGACGTGATTTATTGTGCTCCCTGGGCCCCCTATCCAATATTGGCTAGTAGAGATAATCTCATGTGTCATTTCTGGTCTCCTGGAGACCAAAATTCTGCAGAAATGCTTTTGTAATTTTCATCTTTTGTAAGTGTGATGCTTGCTGTAGGATTTTTGTGGATAACTTTTTCAGATTAAAAGAGGGTTTTTGTCTTGTTTTGCATTTTAATTCTTAGTTCGCTAAGAATTTCTTTTTCTTAAAACATTCAGTTCAGTTCAGTTCATTTCAGTCGCTCAGTCGTGTCTGACTCTTAGCGACCCCATGAATCGCAGCACGCCAGGCCTCCCTGTCCATCACTATCTCCCGGAGTTCACTCAAACTCACGTCCACCGAGTCGGTGATGCCATCCAGCCATCTCATCCTCTGTCGTCCCCTTTTCCTCCTGCCCCCAATCCCTCCCAGCATCAGAGTCTTTTCCAATGAGTCAACTCTTCGCATGAGGTGGCCAAAGTACTAAAACATTAGTGGATGTTAATTTCTACCAAAAGCCTTTTCTTTCTTTTTTGCAATGATCATATTTTTTCTCACTTATTCTATTAATGTGTACATTGTATTGATTAGTTTGGGGGTGCTACATCAACTTTTAATTCTTAGAATGACCTCAGTTTGGTTATGATTTTTATTTTTTGTGTATATTTACTTTAATATTTTCTTTAACATTTTTGGTTTCTTTCTTATTTACCTTATTCAACTTCTTTTAAAAGGCTATTTTGTTCTCAAAATCAAGTTGACTATATTTTAACCAATACAAAAGTTTGTACTTTTGCACAAAAGCTTAAATATGAAAATTTTTTTTATGGTCTAAGCTTTTGGAATTGTTTTTAATTTTCTTTTTTTTTTAAGTGCTCAAAAACTCTGATACTTGAATAGATATTGAAGAATATATAAATGTAATGTGAGCACATATATTTCACAGGTAGAAGAGAATCAGGTATAATTAGTGCTTGGGTAAGCATTAACATTTTCAAAAGGTAAATTTTATGTAAAACATTTTTAACAAAAACAGCATTTAGTAAAATCAAACTGAAAACATCAATAAAAACTCATGAACTCATGATATTTGAAAAAACACATGCTTTCCTTGTCTGTTTCTAAAATCTGGCTGGAGTTTCACCTTGCCACCCCAGTTAAATCACAAATCCCCTCATCAGGATTATGTGAAAAAAAGGGATATGAACCCAACTATTGGAGAAGGCAATGGCAACCCACTCCAGTACTGTTGCCTGGAAAATCCAATGGACGGAGGAGCCTGGTGGGCTACAGTCCATGGGGTGGCGAAGAGTCAGACACGACTGAGCAACTTCACTTTCACTTTTCACTTTCATGCATTAGAGGAGGAAATGGCAACCCACTCCAGTGTTCTTGCCTGGAGAATCCCAGGGACAGCAGGGCCTGGTGGGCTGCCGTCTAGGGGGTCACACAGAGTTGGACACAACTGAAGTGACTTAGTAGTAGTAGTAGTATGTCAAAGTTGACCTCTAACACTATTCTCCACCAAAATAGTAAGGTTTCCTTGTAACATTATTATGTCCCTGTACTGAGAATTCAGAAACTTAAGATGATCTTATAACATCTGGTAGTTTCCAAGAAGCAAACATGTTTTTAATGTTTCTTAAATAGTGATGAAATAATATAAGATCAGATTTGTCAAAGATGATGACTTTACAAAAGGAATAAACAGTTAATTGAAGCACATCTCCCTAGACTCTTACATTTGGCCAGCCTAAGAGGATTAAATATGTTTGATATTAGTGTCAGTGCGTTACCCAAGGAAAGTGCGAAAACAAGGCAGAAATGGATCCTAACATAAATTGTGCTATGTGCTTAGTCTTTCAGTCACGTCTGATTCTTTGCAACCCTTTGGATTGCAGCCTGCCAAGCTCCTCTGTCTGTGGGTTTTTTCAGGCAAGAATGCTGGAGTAGGTTGCCATTTTCTTCTCCAGGGGACTGTCCCAACCCAGGGATCAAGCCCGTGTCTCCTGTGTCTCCTACATAGCAGGCAGATTCTTTACCCACTGAGCCATTGGGGAAGTCAAATATAAATTAAACCCCATAGAATTAACACTCTAGAGTTGAGTTGATCCATATATAAATTACAACCAACACTATCATCTGTATATGTTTTCCTAATCACTTGAGTGGAATGTTTGTAATCATCTGGCTGCAGTGATGGCTTGCACTCCATCTTTTGATGTTAGACAGCTGCTGACAGCTTGTAAGCCTCACCACTCCTTCTCCCCTCCCCTTCCCTTTGTGCCAAGGATAAGGATATAGGGTGCTCCTCCCCATGGGAGACTGAAACCACAAAACTCACAAGATGTGCAAAAACCTTGACCTTGACCCCACCCTGATCACTATAAAAACCCAGGCCAATCTCCATTTCTGATTCTCTCAAGCCATTTTGTATCCATGTAGAGAACTGCGTTCCTTTCTTCAGACCTCAGTTAGATGAAAATGTTTACCACTTACTCCCTCTTGGAGTATGCTTGGCATCAATAGTTTCAACATTGGAGCCAAGCTGCATGGGGTCTGTCAGCCCTTGACAGTGGCTATAACACTGACACATTAGGAAATCTGTCACTTAATTCCAGGTTATTATTTGAAACATTAAACAGAAACTGACATTACAGAACTGTGCTTTAATTAAAAATTGTGATTGAATGCAATTGTTTGTAAATAATGGTTGAAGTTTAGTCCAATATTGTTTGAGGTAATTGTAAACTCGGGTATATCAGAGAGGTAATTAGCCGTGCAACCTAGAAAGCATTTGTTAGATTACTAAGGCTTTCCTATTTGGGATGTGGAGTTAGAAAGTTCCTAGTTTCAGTTTGAAAAGTTAAAGGTGTTTAAATGTGCTTGGAAATAGAGCTAGAATTATAAGAAAATTCAATCCACAATTGAGTGTTAAATAGCAAGCAAAAATGAGCATTTTTAAGTCAACATAAAGTCTACTAAATTTATGCATAAAAGATTTGCTCTTAGAATTTAAGAAAAGCTGTATTTTTAATTTAAAAGCAAAGCAATTAGATGTTATTTTAAACCCAAAAAAAGTAACTGTAAATAGTCTTATCTACAAATAGCTCCTCTGCACCAAACAAAACCCAGATGACACAGAAAAAGCAACCCTGAGAGAGGAGAATTTGGAGAAAGAAGAGAAAACTGCTGAGATGGTGGAGAGTCATAAGTGTATGGGTTAGTGAGAAGGTTGGGGACCTAGGAGAAGAGGGGACTCTTAAATCTAGGAGATTTCAAATGTGATAAAGACCTTTGCAACAACTTGGTGGGCAAAAGAAAGCACAGTTGTTGTAGCAACATGTGTCTGGGCTGAGGGAGTTAAACCATTTTCTGGGTTTCCAATGTCTCAGAGTATTATACAAAAACATCTGAAAAACATTTCTTCTTTGAGAGAGATACTATCTCTCTAGCAGATGTCACTGAGAGAAGAACAGCAGACTTGAGAAGGTCTGATGCTGGGAAGGACAGCAAGACTCCTTGAGGAATTAGTAATATGAAGATGAGCAAAGTCATTAATAGCAAGAGATATACTAGAGTGGATGAGGTATATCTTAGCTGATGGTGGTAGAAGACAGAAGTCACACACATTGGCATCGCTGTTGTCTTAACATACAAGTAGCCCTGATGCCACCTTTCAGAGGAGAGAAGAGGGAGCAATTTTAAATTGCTGATGTGTCTGATATGAACCTGAATTGGAAAGATCAGGTAATTGAAGACTAGTTTGTTTGGAACTCTAGATACCAATTAAGGTTAATCACACAAAATTAAAGATATCGTTTTACCTTTTTGCCCAACTGGAAAGCCTATGTTTCTGTATGATAATTCTTGATATTTAATAGTCAATGAAAGTTATTTCAGTTATAGTAGCAGAATATCATGGAAAATAATCTTCAATATTAAGTATTGAAGACCATTGTCCCCATTTTGAATGTCCAGGCTCTAGATAAGTTGTGGATATCACCTTGACACAGTCAGCAATTGGAAACCATCCTAGAATATAGGTGAGTTGAATTTCTCGCCAGTAATAACCCTCCCTGTATGAAAGACTATCCACAATGCTTATCATCAATTAACAAAGGGAAATACAGAATTTAACAAACACTACATGGCAAATATGACAAAGCCTGTAAGAAAAAATACATAGTATTTTCTAAGGTAAAAGGAAATACAGAAAGCCCAAGTGAAGACTGGCTATAGGTGGATACAGGAATGCAGAAGTATCTGCTCTGGAGAGCAAGTATCACAGGAGAAAGTCTTTTCCAACCAGCAGGTGACCTTGCAGTAGCCAGTCTTGCCCCCTTAAGCATTCAGGAGTGCTCTTCTGAGGATCTTAGTGTATGCCTTTCTAAGTTTAAAAAAAAGGAGAGAAGATCAAGAATATTCTCAATGAAAATAATACTTTTTAGGAGCCAGGATTTCAGAAAAAGTCACGGTATCAGAAATACAGTTTAGAAGTCATAGTCTAGAGTTGGCTTCCTGTCTCTGTCACTGGCAATGTATGGAATTTGTGCAATTCTTTTAGTTCATGCAAACCTTAGTTTCCCCATCTGTACAACCAGAAAAACCATAATGATCCCTCACTTATTGACTGACTCTCCAATTAATCATTTCCTACCACCTTCCTTTCATCACTGTCAATTCTAGAAGGGGCCAAAATAAACTTTTTCTTTCCCAGACTACCTCCAGTCAAGAATGGCCAATGAGATGTGCAGGAAGAGGGAGAGCTTCTGTTAGGCTTTCACCCTGGTTCTTTTCTTCATTTTACCTGTCTTGCCCACAGATGATAACTGCATCTGAGGCAATCACACTCTAAACAGGAGACACCAGCACAATTGGCCAACAGGATAAGAAGGTGACCAGTCCAAGATGCCCTGTTAAGCAGCTGTATCAGTACAGCAACTGCCATTCTCTGGACTTCTTGTCTCAGATAAAAAATTAATCCTTTATTGTTAAACCACTGTGTAGCATATTTGCTGCTGAAAGTATTTCTAAACACCAAGACATTTAAAAAACTGTTTTAAATTGTATGCAATATAAAACAAGATCTCTTGTTATTATACTTACAGATACATAGCATAATAGCATACCATAGAATACAAATTTTATTTGTTACATTGTATAAAATTAAATGACATTTATTTATGTACCAAATAAATCACATTTATTGAAAAAAATAGAAACACATATGCATTGCACCACTGAAAAGAATGAAAGAATAAATGTCTTTCATAGTTTTTAAGCCATAGACAACACATATGTAACATGAGAGCTTATGACATTTTTATTTTAAAACAGAAAATTTATGATAAATTAGCTCTGTTGGAACCATAGGATGAAATGAAGATATTTTGTGATGTCTTTGTGTCTTTCCTCAGGAAACTTGTCCTGGCAAAGATAAAATCTAACTTTACAGAACAAAATAGTCCAAAAGCACTCCCTTCCTCATCCACCCTCCATACATGACCTTCAGAAGCATTGCCAACTCATGCCTTGGGGATGCTGCCCAAGCTAGGGGTCTGACATACCAGCTTGAATCCCCCAGGGCCCTGGCCCAGTCTGCCAACCCACATCATTTCCTGCCATTTCCTTCAATACCACCTATGTTCTATCCAGAGAATTATCCAATCACCTCTGAACAAATAGCTTAACTGTTTGCTTATTTTTCCTGTGGAAAATGCCCTTCCCTTAATTGTGTCTTTCAGGAAAACCCCTCTTATCCTGCAATGCCTGCCTGTGTGTGTACTCAGTCGTGTCCAACTCTTTGCGACCCCATGGGCTGTAACCCGCCAGGCTCCTCTGTCCATGGGACTTTTCAGGCAAGAATCCTGGAGTGAGTTGCCATTTCCTACTCCAGGGGATCTTCCTGTCCCAGGGATCGAACTCACATCTCCTGCATTGCAAGTGGATTCTTTTACTGTTGAGCTACCAGGGAAGCCCCTTATCCTGCAAAGAAGAAGAAGAGTTAGTTGCTCAGTCGTGTCCAACTCTTTGCAACCCTGTGGACTGTAGCCAGACAAGCTTATCCTGCAAGGTCCTCCTCAAATATCTGCTCCTCACTGAAAGTCTCCACAGCAGAGTTCACAAATCCCTCATGTGATTCTCTTGTAGTATTAGCACAATGTCCTTGCTATAGGCACTAACAGTGTGTATCTTTTATCATATTATACAGCTCTTTCCCTCAGTTGAATGTGAAGCCAGAGCCCATAACTTTGACATCATAACAGAATTTAAGATGCATCATGACCTTCTGGTTGACTGGCATTGACTCTCAAGTGGATAGATTCAAGTTTATGCAAGCACCAAAAATGGAAGACTGCAAAGAAGCCACACAAAGAACTTCTCTACTGGGGATTGAGGTTCCAATTTTTTAAAAATTTACTCTAACACATGTCTATATACTTTTTTGTTTACTAGTTAGGTATACTCCATTACATAAAGGCTACTTCTGTGTTCTATTCATGGAAGAAATGTATATAGTTCAGTCCATTAATAATCTCCAATATTTTCACACAGCATCTCCTGATAATTGATTTGGGAACTATCTTCTACATTTAGAAACAGCTCAGTGACCCAATTGGTCTTTAGTGCCTCCAGGATAAATGAAAATGTGTGCTTCCCCTAAGGGTCCTGGTTTCCATTTTTATCCCTTAGCGTTTGACTTAACACCACATGAAAATGAAAAACCTATACTAACTTTCCTAATTGAAGCTGTGTCTGATTATGGAAGCACTTAAAATGGAAAAATGGATTGCACATGGCCTGCTCCCAGCATTGAAATCAGGCACCACTTCCTGCCATCAATCCTTGATAGGGCAGAACCAACCCAGTACTGGGCTATGAAGTTATGATGAAGCATGAAATGGTAAGAATATTAAGTTTCAACTGACAACACTCTACCAGATCCAATTTAAAAGCATTTTCCTGACTATTTCACTTTGTAGGCAAACACTACCAGACATCTCAATGTGTATCTCTAAGAATCTGAGTTTATATGTAAATTGAATCTATGCAGGGGGCTGAAGTAAACTGTTCACAGACTTTTTTCCACTAGCAGAGGGCAGTTGGCTTCAATCTCAAACTTTCTTAATAATTAGAACTACGTTACTAATCAGTTTCTAATGCCTATAAGTCTTCAAGAACAGAAGCCTAACAAGATAACTCAAGTCTGTGCTTGGCTAGATCCATATTTCATTCCCAATCCATGTTTCATTCCCTACCCAGACTGCACTCCATTGGAGGAGGGCTGGGGAGAAGGAGGGCTGTTATCATTGTTAATGTTCAACAGAAATTAAATTTATATAGACTACAATTTAAGAAATTGGTTCTAATAAGAGTAATGAAGACAATCCAAATATATCAACTTTAGAACTCCAAATGGCTTAATTTTCATTTATCCTGAGGAGATAACTAAAAGGAAGGAGGTTTTTTTAACCGCAATGGGGATCTATGTCACTATGCTTTCTACATGTCTCCAGCCTGTGTTCATGCTATGAAAGTCTTCATATTCCCATAAAACCTACACTGAGTTCATGTCAGCAGACCTGGGCCAATTTCTCTGGGTCTCAGGTTGTAAAGAGGAGGAAGCAGAATCAACACTTCATCGTTTTAAAAAATAAGCTGTTTGGAATCACCAAGATGGGTTTCAGATCTCAGTTTTGCCACTTTCTAGGTAAAATTTTTTATCTCTTTTTAACATCTGAGAAGACATTTTATTAATATTTCACTATATAATACATTAGAGACTAAACCAGTTTGCATTTTCTCAATTAGCAAACAAAGCACACGATAACATTTCTCTTTGATTCAAGAGAAGGTCAATACCATTTCTCTTTGAGAGAACCCAGTTTTTATGACAGCTGTGGGACTGTCCACCAGAGTCCCAGTGAAGCTTAGTAGGAAAGAATATTTTGCTGAATTGTTCTATCATGGTTCTTATACCTGGCATTTACCTTTCACTTCTCATCTGTATGTTTTTTGTTGTTGTTGTTTCCTACACTTTGATCATGTTTCCTCACTATTATGCACAAGATCTGATCCAGGGATAAGTGTTGTGTGTTTATATGGGACATCCACAGAAGGGTGATGACATACTCTTGTCTTGCCATCAGATGTCAAATCAAAAACTGCTTTGCAATTATAGCCTTCTAGAAGAGAAGAATACATACAGACCTATGAAAAATGCAGTATAATGTCTTCCATTGTGTATCCATTCTCTTCCTGGTGGACATTTAGGTTTGCTCACCTTTTCCATTGTTACAGTCTTTAGAATGGAAATTCATGTCTCAAATAATCACTACTGTGCTGCTGCCACTGCTGTGGTGTGTCAGGATATCTATCAGGTGGTCTAGAAAAAGAGTGTTTTGACGAAAATTTGCTTTTAAAATCTGCTTCCAGTGTCCTAGTGTTCATATCCAGACAGGAAAGTGAAAGTGAAAGTCATTCAGTCATGTCTGACTCTTTGCGACCCCATGGACTGTACAGCATATGGAATTCCCCAGGCCAGAATACTGGAGTTCATAGCCTTTCCCTTCTCCAGGGTATCTTCCCAACCCAGGGATCAAACCCAGGTCTCTCACATTGCAGGCAGATTCTTTACCAGCTGAGCCACAAGGGAAGCCCAAGAATATTGGAGTAGGTAGCCTATCCCTTCTCCAGCAGATCTTTCTGACCCAGGAATCAAACCAGGGTCTCCTGCATTACAGGTGGATTCTTTACCAACTAACATATGAGGGAAGCCCATCCAGATAAGAGCTCACCAATTTTTCTCTGGAATTTTGTCTCTTAACTTCAGGTCACACCTATGTGGAAATGAAGAATGCAATTCAAAGAAGTATGTAAAAGCAGATGGTGCTTTGTAGAAGAACCAATGAAAAGCCATTTCCATTCATTTTGCTCATGAAGACAAAGGCAAGGCCAGGAAAAAATGTGTGAGATCCCTTCCAGATATAACAATCCATGGTTTATTTTCAAGCCAATGATGTGTTTGAATTTGATTAGTCGTCCAGACAGAACTGGGGGCAGATAATGGAGCAAGTCATATGCTTTGAAGATTTCCTTTCATCGCAAGGAAGCTACATGACTTAGCATCTCTCTAATAATAACACTTACATAGGGCTCTCCTGGACAGAAAACCTGGTGGGCTACAGTCCATAGAGTCACAAAGAGTCAAACACAACTGAAGAGACTTAACACACACACACACACACACACACACAGAGCACTCTCTGAAATGCTCATCACTGCCCTAAGAGTTTTAATCTGTATTGGACCATTTAGTCTAATGACCACTAACGCTTACATAGTAATTAATATTAATGTTCAATGTGCTTTGTGTTTATTAACCCTCAATCTTCACAAAACTTTAAAGTAGCTACTTCTGTACCTCCTTTTGCACACATGGAAACTGAAGCACCATAACCCAGCTTGCTACAGTGCAGTGGAGGTGAGCATCAAGGTACTTGCTCAGAAGCCAGGCTCTTAGTAACTACCCTTGCAGCCTCTGGCTCCAAGCAGGTTCGAGTCATCACTCTTGTTGGGTTGTTCTGTCTGTTGTGCTTTTCTAACCACTGTAATAAAATTGTTTTCAAGAGCTGCCCGCCTGTCCTCCCAGGATGAGAGGTAAATGTAAAAGCTGAATTTTGTGGATAAAGAAAACTAACTCTTTGGAGAGAATGCAGGCCAGTTACCAGGACTTCACTTGCTAGCCATCCAGTTTAGGAGCATGGGATTTGTTTGTTTTTTGAGTAGAAACACCTTGGATTCGAAAAGCTCCTGTCTCTTCTAGAACTTTCAAATTCTACATTTATAAAACAATTCTCAAGTCAAGTAACATATTCCTCAGTTTAGCATTTAAGGGGCTTAGTAGGTTGTCATGGAGAAGGCAATGGCACCCCACTCCAGTACTCTTGCCTGGCAAATCCCATGAACGGAGGAGCCTGGTAGGCTGCAGTCTATGGGGTTGTGAAGAGTGGAACACGACTGAGCGACTTCACTTTCACTTTTCACTTTCATGCATTGGAGAAGGAAATGGCAACCCACTCCAGTGTTCTTTTTTTTTTTTTTTTTTTATTTTACAATATTGTATT
>NW_011495058.1:2840712-2854260 GCF_000754665.1 Bison bison bison | reverse complement strand
ACTTTACAATGTTGTATTGGTTTTGCCATACATCAACATGTATCCACCACGGGTGTACACATATTCCCCATTCTGAACCCCCCTCCCACGTTCCTCCCCATACCATCCCTCTGGGTCATCCTGGTGCACCAGCCCCAAGCTTCCTGTATCCTGCATCAAACCTGGACTGGCGATTCGTTTCTTATATGATATTATACATGTTTTAATGCCATTCTCCCAAATTATCCCCCCCGCCCCACACACACACACAGCAAAAGAGACACAGATGTATAGAACAGTCTTTTGCACTCCAGTGTTCTTGACTAGAGAATCCCAGGGAAGAGGGAGCCGAGTGGGCTGCTGTCTCTGGGGTCGCACAGAGTCAAAGACGACTGAAGTGACTTAGCAGCAGCAGCAGCAGATTGTCAATTAAAAAAAAAAAAAAAACGCACAATGTAAGAGCTGCGAGTTAAGTTTTACTGGGGGTAAAATGAAGACTGCAACCTAGGAGACAACACCTCAGATAGCTCTGAGAGGCTGCTCCAAAGAGGCAGGGGGAAGGTCAATGTACGTGATTTTGGTAAAGGCAGAGTTACATGCACTCAAGCACAATGTAGAAAGCTTCTGCTAATCAAGAGAAACAGTCGCCCCCATGAAGGATTTTAGTGCTTTTCTAGATATGAGAGATACAAGAATTTCACTCATAAAATCAGTTTCTGAGAATATCTAACTATCTGAAGACGATTCCTGCCAGTTTTTCCCTGAGCACAGAGGGCCTCATTTCTGCTCTACACCCTGAACTCCTTCAGGGGGTGTTGAAGGTAAGCAACTGCAATGGAACATAATTTAATCCTTGTAGAGGTAGGAGGCAAGCACCCATAGCAAGTGCCAATTTGTAGTTGACAGGTGATGTCATGGGCCTGAATTTGAAGTGTAGGAGCCCATCATTTTCTTCAGTTCATTATAAGGAGGCCCTGCTACATCAGGTTAGAGTACCAAAGCTGTGAGACAAGTCATATCTCACAGCCAGGACTGCATGTCCTCATCAGCAAGTGATATAATTTATGTGAGGGGCTTGGCACAACCCCTCATACACAAGGAGTACAGAAAGTCATGAGTGAGTAGGGGTGTTATACTATTATGATTACTATTTCTTTTACTATTATAAAATTATTGTGGTGCAAAATTCTTTGACACCTGGAAGTAACTGAACTCTAAGCTGGGCTAGCTAGGGGTTTCAAGTTGTGAGTCCATCCCTTTGCAGACATTCCCTGGAGCCTGAGACTCTGCAGATGTGTCCTGAGGCCATCTGATATGCAGATAGGTGTGACTTCCCCAACCAGATAAATGCACAAGGACACTACCTGATAGGTATATGCTTACAAGAATCATCACTCCTGCTGTTACAAAGAGCTACACTTTCTTTTGCTCTTTCCTTTATTTTTGAGTTCCTTTTTTCCTGACATACATGACACCAACAGGCTGGGAGAACATGTGTTTACACAGGGCTCCTGGGAAAAGGTAGCCTTTGAGGCCACCATGTTCAGAAGGCCCAGATTCAGTACTCACAATGCCTCAGCTGGTGCATGCAGAGTCACCATCAACTCCTTGAGCATCTGACTGTCGACCCAACTCCTCTTGGCTGAGTCAGTGGAAAATGAATTTACATTTGGCAAATGCCAATGCAGTTGGGCTTTTTAAAGTTCCAGAAGACTTTCACTGCAGAAAATCACTTAATTTTAAATCCCTTATTGTCTTTTTTTTTTTTTTTTTTTTTTTTGCTTTTGAAGCTGAGCAATGAAATGAGACCAAACTAGAGTTTAATAAAAATGAATTCCCAGTAGAATTCAGAGCACATCTTTAAACTGCCTTAAGTCTGCCATGAAACGCTGACCAGCAAACTGCAAGAGGTCAACAGCCTGTTTCTAATTTATACATTTTACTCTCTTCAGGAGATAGAAGGAAAAATATCCAGAAAATAATGTCTGCCAAGTAATCATAGTTCCCACAGTGCTGTGCAATTGCCAGCCTCTGCTCGACTCATTGGAGAGGAGGAGAGGAGAGGCCTCGAGGGTTCCCGAGGACCTCTGAGAGGAAGAGAGCTGCCCCATATCAGCACCTCATGATGCCAAGTGCTCGTGAGCGTGATGCCTCTGCATCCTTGGGTTGCTCTGTGAGACATGTTTGTATTACTGTGTAACCATGAGTTCAGAGAGGTGGGGCCTCCACACTAGCAATGTGCAAATGTCATACAATGTGCAATTCAAACCAGGTTCTCCTACTTCCTAAATCAGTTTTCCTGCCAGACAAAATACAAGATGCTCAGTTAAATTTGAATTTCAGATAAGCCAGATGTTTCTAGTAGCCCCAACACCCAAGGGAAGGCTTTGGTGTAAGTGTGTCCCAACCACAGCATGGAGGTAGATTCACTAAGAAATAATCCACTGTTTATCTAAAGTCTCCATTGAACTGAGCATCCTATATTTCTATTTGCTAAATTTGGTAACCCTAACATTGGGAGGTTTTTCTTGGTAAGAACTAAATGTTGACTATCTTGTTCTCTTGATTGCTATAGGTTTCAATTTTAAAAGATACTGTATATTTGGAAGGGTCTATAGGACCTTGCTGCTTAATATTTTATTTTAGACTTACAGAAGGAAAGGAAAAAGAAGAAGGGAAGAAAGCAGGGAAGATGAGCAGGAGGGGAGAGTAGGAGTGAAGGAAAAAGGGAAGAAGGAAAAAAATATGATACTTCAGGACATTTCCTACTAAAATCAGCAATACTTTTACTATATCAGATTTGTAGACTGTTCAAAAATAATCTAGCTTACAACAAAAATGAATAATAATCTCTTATATAGGACATTTATTAAAAACATAATCTGTAAAATTTTATGGTGGGACATTTCAATTTAAATATGCATATCTTTTACTAACTAAATCATAGTATTAATGCCATGTTTCTCAAATATTATCATAACCAAGCAGACCTACAATAATTAGATTATAGTAAGACAACTAAATTATATGCAGATAAATTCTGCTTTCATCCATTCAAAACATATCATACAAATCCCCAAACATCTAGGTATCTGCAAGAAACTAAAACTCTGGCATATTGATAGGCAACATAATTCACTGATTTAATATTTTTTTGCTATTTATCCAGAAGTTGCATCTCCATATACACACACAGTCACATTTCTCATTGATTTAAGAAGTCATTTGACCTCTCCAGGCCTTGCCCATTGTCTCCATGTAATGAGGTGTGGGCTCCAGGACCCTCATAGACCTTCTCACTCTGATATTTAAAGATTTCCTGAGTCAGACTTCAAGTGAGTAATTGCAAGTAGTAGAGGATTAAAACATTGCTCTTCTCAGTTGAAAGATGGTTAAAGAATACAAATATGCACTTATCTCATTTCTATTTAAGCTTCCAGGGATATGAGACATGGTATTTATAGCCTGCATAGATGATTATTAACCCAAGTGAACATGAGGTGAGAGTGGGCGGCAGAGAGAAGTAGTGGCAGGAGAGACAATAAAATCACACCGTAATCTTTTCTATTTACTTAAGACTCATTGTATTTATTTGAAAATGCCAAGATATATTCCAATGGGAACAGACACCTAGGAAATAAAATGTCACTCAAGACTGACTTCACAATGATTTAATTGTTAATATAAAAATCCCTTTCCTTGTTATCCTTTAATTCTCAATCTGTGTGCCTCGAAAGTGAAGAGGAATGACTGTATCCAGTTCCCACAGCATTCCTGCAGTACAGAGGCGTTCACTAGCTCCTTGGGCTGCACATATGAAAAAAACATACTTTTCCCTTCAAGCAAGGAAAACATGGACTCAGCCAACTTTAATGCACTACAACTGGTTTATAACAGCCAGAGATGAAAGGACCTCAGGGGAATGTGAAGAAAGAGCCCCAAATTCTCGGAGGAACCCAGAGATGATCCTCAGAGGATGAAACAGTGGTGGAGGGAACCCCAAAAGCTCAGGGCAACAAAGCTAACTAACACTATCACGGTATCGTGGGCCCAGGGACAATGGGCTGTGCTGCTGTGTATGTCCAGGCTGAGGGAGCATTAACGTGGTATATTAATAGAGACTTGAGGTACTCAAGTCCAACAATCAGGAGATGGTTGCCACTGAAGGGATAATCTGTTTGATTCCAAGAGGAGGAGGGCCCACCTTCAGAAGCACCAGGGTCAGTCAGGAGCAGAGAGAGGAGGGAGCAGAGAGCAAGAGCCTCTGTTGTGGTTTCCTGGGAAGGACCAGAGGAGACTGACTACACATGCAGGCCTGGGACTGAACTGGTTTGAGTGACCAGTGGACTCTGGGTGTAGGGACTGTCCGTGGTTGCCTGGTCCCTGGTCCTCCAGTGACTGGGGAAGGGGTAATGGATCTTTGCCCACTGCACACCCATCACCTGGCTGGGCACAACATCCCTAGAGGAAAGCATGGGTGTTGTGGTTGTTCTTGGGAGGAGAAGGTCGTGCCCAGTCCAGTGGGGTCCAGCTCCTGATGCATTAGTTCAATTCTCCACAATTCCCCAGGGTGTTCACAAGACCTTGTGCAGCCCAGGGGAACATTTCACCTCTAGTTCACAGACACTGACAGTAATTGTTTGTGATTATTGCACGGATGGAGAAGAAAGGCAGGGCTTCCCTGGTGGCTCAGTAGTAAAGAATCTGCCTGCCATGCAGGAGACCCAGGTTTGATCCCTGGGTGGGGAAGATCCCCTGGAGGAGGGCATGGCAACGCACTCCAGTATTCTTGCCTGGAGAATCCCATGGATAGAAGAGCCTGGCAGGTTGCAGTCTATGCAGTCGCACAGAGTCAGACATGACTGAAGTGACTAAGCAGCAGCAACGGCAGAAGAAAGGCAAGGATAATTGTCACCCCTGACCCCTCACTTTATCACCTCCACTTCCCACAAAGGAGAGGACCTGGTGAGTCTCAGCAGCACTGGAAAACTCCTCCAAACCCATACCAAACATGCATGGCATTCTTGTACATTCACTTGACTCATACAAAATGTTTCTAAATATTAGTAAACAACTTTGATTTCAGAGCCTTTGATAAGCATCATGAATGGTAATCAAGCCAAATAATGCTTCTATACTGACATAAAGTGAAATTCAAGTAATTTTTTGAGATTGCCAAGTATCTAAATATTAGACACTGTGTAGATAAGCATTACCCAATCATAACACCCCATATTCTATTACAATCTTGGACTCACTAGTTATAAATGAAGTCTCCTATGAATATGTGCACAGAGGAAGAAAACCACAGAAGCAAAGCAGTTAAGCTCCTCAGCACCACATCAAATTTACAGATGGGAAAACTGGTGTCCATCCAAATGACCCATGTCACTTGGGAACCCACCAATAGCACAATATTGAGATTGCAGTGTTTATAGTTTTCACAATTATGATGCTATTTTTTATTTCCCCAAATGGAGAGAGAATATACATATACACACACACACACACACACATATATATAAAGAAGGATGGCATCCATAAATTGGAATACTAGAATAAAATACTTGTATTTACTGACTTTTACTCTAATGTTTTTAGTTTGGAGTAAGAAGAATAACTTTTATAAGATATTTTATGGCCAAAGTTCTCCTCCTGGAATCTTTTCAGGATGAAGCATTGTAAAAGAATCTGCCAAACAAACAGCTGTGAGGTTTACACAGTAGAGGGATATGGATATTTTTGGAAGAAAACACATGGGAATCATTTCTAAAGCACTTCTGAAGAGTCCTTCACATTTAAACAATAAAATATTAGCCATAAAAACCTAAGAAGATAAAAGTTATGGTGATAAAATCTTTTTAGCTTGGCCACACTCTGAAAGCGAGGACATTCAGGTAAGTCATGAGACGCAGTGACCGAATGCCCTGAGATCCAGGTTGACACGTGAGACAAATATGCCCTTCACACTGACTGACTTAGGACTCTAACCATGTAGATCAGAAGGCCAGAGAACCAGAGAACCTTGTCCTTCACACCCCATTTCTCCACCTCTGTTAGGTGAGATGACAGACAAAACTCTCACCCAGTCAAGGTACAGCAAAGGTTAGGGGATAAGGATGAGGGCTAAGTGTCCAACACAACTGCCCTCTCCCCAGCAGAAGGGGACCAGCTCAAAAAGTAACTTTCATCTTTATGTTATTCCAGACCAAGACCTGTTTTGTTTTTTCAAAGATTAAAAGGTCTTATTTTTCCTCTGTTGTCTGCTGCAAAGATTGGGCTCAAACTACAGCATAATAGCTAACACCGTAGTATAATCCCACTTCACAATTCCCTTAAAGAATCCTCTGGACAAGGGGAAAGGTTCACAGGCTGCAGCCTGTATGAGGCTCTGGTGGCCTGACCTTCAAAGCCTGGTATGCCGGAAAGACTCCGTATGTAATTATGCATTACTTTGACAAATTTGTAAAATATGGACAAAAAGCAATCCAAAAAAATATCCCAAAGTATTTTAGCTATTTGATCTTAAGAAAGTTTTGGATTTCCTCCCCCTTACCCTCCACACAGAGAAGAGAAATAGATATATATTTGAAGTGGAGGAGTTAAATTCTGAGTGTATCCATACCTCCTAGAGTCCTTTTCAAAATAAGACAGAACTGACAAAAAGGGAGTTTTTAGATAGTAATAACAACCATTGACCTGTACTTCCTAATAGCCAATACTTACTTAAATTCAGTTGGGCCTTTTTTAATATTAAAAAAATACTTAAGCAGAAGTAAATTCTAAATAACAGACTTCTTATTTAAATATTGACTTCTCAGCAATCTGTACAACATAAATTACTGAATTCTTTACTTGCTCCCAAGGATATTTTGCCACATCCAATCAGAACAGAAAGTTTTGGAAAGAGAACTTGATAATTTACCTATTGTGCAAAAGTTGAGAAATATGAAGATATTTGTGAGTTTTGCCATGGGTGGAAATTTAGAAAATCATTTAATTCTTTTTTAAAAGGTGGAGTTTAGAAAATTCCCAAAATATGCCCTACGAACTATTCCCATTGAACTCTAGCTCTACTCTTTACCAAATATTGATTTTAAGAGGATTCTGATACATAATTTTGAAACAAAATTAAGAGATTTTTTTTTCCTTTAAAAACAAGGAACTAGTTAACCAAGAAGGATTTAGTTGATCACATTGAGAGCATCTCTTGGTTGTCAGGTAAGATTTCCTCCAACCCAAAAATGTCAAGAGCTCTCTCTTCTCTGAAGTTGACATTGCAATTCAGCGAAATGAGAGAGTAACACATTCATCCCAAGAACAGTATGTCTTTCTACATTTCATATTTTCTAGATTTTGCTAATTGAAAGAACTAGCTGGAAGACTAGCAAGATGTAAGCTAAATTTTACAGAGGGTCTAAAATAAATCACTGTAAGGGATCCATCTCCTCATAAAATATAAAGAAATTGTCCACTGAGAGAGAAAAATTGTCCAAAGGAAAAAAAACATCCAGATGAAGAGAAATGGTTTTTCTAATAGCTAGTATTTCCCGGCATCTTATGCTATGCATGACACTCCCCTGTGTGTGTTATGTGTGACCTTGTTACAAAGCTACCTTGAGATGTTGGGAAAAGGTAGATCCTTCCCTGCTACCACCACCATGGCCAGCTTCCAGGCATACTGTGAAACCTGCTCTGTCCCGGTCCTAGTACACAAGCCCTGTGCAGATATGGAAGGAGCACACAGCCACTTGGCCAAGGAGCTTTGTGACTTCATCACACCTGGCTCCAGGGCGATTCCCACAGGGGCTCCACCCTGACTTGACTTGGCCTTACCATGCATACAGTAGTAGCAGGATTGAAATGTTCTCTGAGGATTTCCAGCAAGTGTGGCTCCTCTAAGATAATTCTCACACCCGCCTATAAGAACCAACTTCCAGCTCCAAAGCATGCAAACAAAAACCAAAACTGTATAACAGCTTATAGGATGCCTTCTGAGAGAATACGTGATGTAAAAGTGATGGATGGGTGCATTCTGTAAGCATTCATTAGCTAACTTCTACATTCTTGGGATGTACTGGACCTGGATTAATTCACTTAAACTCACAACAGCTTTATTGACTAGATTATTATTTTTCCCATCTTTTTACGTATAAGGAATGAGAGCCTTAGAGAAACTAAGACAATGTTCATGGTCACTGTGATAGTGTGATCTATAAGAAAAATATATTTGGTCATTCAGATGACCAAAACATATTTCTCATATATATTTGGTCTTCCTTCACAGTTTCTGGCTCATAGCTCCCATAAACCCTTGGAATTTCCTGAGCAATAAGAGCAGTGGAAGCTTTTGTTATATTTGGTCTCTTGTCCTCAGTTCTAGAAATCAGTTCAGAGCTGTAAAGATAAAATAGGTGTCTTATTATTCATAAAAAGCTCTTTCTACCACAGCTGGAAAGGTGAATTTTGAAAAGCACCTAACCAATGAGGGCTTGATGCCCAGGGAACTGCCAAGTGATGAGAGGGTTGTAACTCTCTCAGCTCCACCCTCTCCTAATTTCCAGGAAGAGGAGTGGGGCTGGAGGTTGACTCAATCACCACTGGCCAATGATTTAATCGACTGTGCCTCTATATTGAAATCTTCATGAAAAATCAAAAGAGTGAGTTCAAAGATCTTCCAGGTTGGTGAACAAGTGGAGGTTCAGGGAAGGTGGGGTCCCTGGAGAAGGCATGGAAGCTCCATGCCCTTCCCTATAACGTGGCCTGTGCATCTCTTCCATCTAGCTGTTTCTGGGTTATATCCTTTTATAACTGGGTTATATCCTCTGATAATAAACTAAAATCTTTCTCTCAGTTTTATGAGCTGATCTAACAAATTAATCATATCCCAGGAAGGGGTCATGGGACCCTCTGATCTACAGTCAACTGATTAGAAGCACAGGTGACAACCTGGACTGGTGACTGGTGTGTGAGGTTGAGGGTGGGGAGTGCAGTGCAGTGCAGTGCAGTCTTATGGGGCTGCCCTTAACCTGTGCGATCTGACATTACCTCCAGGTAAATAATATCAAGATTAAGTTGAATTGTAGGACACCCAGCTAGTGTTGCAACATTGCTGTAGGAGTGGGGAAACCTTCCCCCCAACACACACACATTGGAATTGGGTATTAGAACTGAAGAGCCACAGAGATAATTTGTCAGAGGATCAAACTTTGATTTCAGATCATCCTAATCTCAAAGTTCATTCTGCCATATCACAAGGCCTCTAAGATGGGATACTTTCTATTTGGAAAGCTGGGTTCTTTTTTTATACAGCTCTAGAGAATTTAATGCTTTTTTACTGAAGTATAATTGATTTGCCATTTTGTATTAGTTTCAAGTGTACAGAATATACATATATATATATATTCTTTTTCAGATTGTCCTTATATATTATTACAAAATATTGAGTATAGTTCCCTGTGCTATATACTAGGTTCTTACTGACTATCTATTTTTTATATGGGAGTGTATATATATTAACTCCAAACTGCTAATTTATGGCTCCTCACACTTCTCCCTTTGGTATTCATAAGTTTGTTTTCTATGGCCGTGGGACTATTTGTATTTTGTATATAAGTTCTTTGTATCACTTTTTTTGGATTCTGCATATTAGTGATATCATATGATATTTGTCTTTGTGTGGCTTACTTCACTTAGTATGATAATCTCTAGATCCATCCATATTGGAGCAAATGGCATTATTCTGTTCTTTTCATTGCTGAGTAATATTCCATTGTGTGTGTGTGTGTGTGTGTATATATACATATATATGTGTGTGTGTGTATATATACATATATATGTGTGTGTGTGTATATATATATATACATATATGTGTGTGTGTATATATATATACATATATGTGTGTGTGTGTATATATATATACATATATGTGTGTGTGTGTGTGTATATATATACATATATGTGTGTGTATATATATATACACATATATACACATCTTCTTTATCCATTTATCTGTCGATGGACGTTTAGGCTACTTCCATATCTTGGCTATTGTGAATACCTTGCAATGAATAGACATCTTTTACTCTGGTTTTCTCTGGATACACAGAAGTAGGATTGAAGGATTATAGGGTAGCTCTATTTTTGTTTTTTAAGGAACCTCCATACTGTTTCCCATAGAGACTGCCCCAATTTACATTCCCACCAACAGTGTAGAAGTGTTCCTTTTTCAAAGACTTGATTTCCTAAGATTCAGAACTTTTCCAGTTAATAAGGATTCCCATCCATGTGTGCACCTTGATCTCTACTCAAGCAGCAGTGTGCAGGGAAGCAAAAAATCAAACTATGGAGGCTTTTTGCTGGCTTATGCAACTGAATGATTGTACTCTCAGGAAAAGTGATTGCACTTCTGCACTCTCAGGAAAGAAGAAGGAAAATGAACTCTCAAGTCTTCTTTTGCTGCAAAAGTCATGACTTGCAGCATTATCCTATCTACAACATGAGAAGTTAAAATGTAGGCTTTAAGAGAATATGTTTCCAATTGCATTTTATAGCCAAGTCATTACAAAATGTCCATTCTCTGGATAAGATGAAACTGATGACTTCCTGTTGGAATATTTTCCACACTCTTAATCCTGGCCCTGGAAAGGAGAATTTGCAGAAGGCTAAAGTGGCAGGAGCCATGGATATATCTCATCTTCCCTTCATGTTTCACAGGCCTCCTTCTATTTAGTAAATAATTATTTTACTAAATTATTTAACCTTCCACACTTCTAATTTTGAGTATTGTAATCAATGTCTCCACATCTGCTTCTATCTCAGGAAACATCTCTTCTAGATAGCCCCAGGATTGTCTTCTTAGTAAACAAACCAGGTCAATCCTCTTCTAAAGCTAAAACAAACCTAACCAAACCAAGACAAAACAGAACTTCTGACAACTCCTGCTTCATTCATATGGGAAGACTGTCATTCCCAGCCTAGCACACAGACCCTTGACATAAAAGCCACATCTTGTCTTCTTACCACCACCTACCACTTTTTTTCTGACTGTACAACCCTTAGTTCTAATTTCCTGTTTCTCATCAAGCACTGTTTTATCTTGCATATATCTAAGTCTTTTCAATATACTTTTATTTATTGGTTTGGCTGTGCTGGGCCTTCATTGCTGTGTGAGCTTTTCTGTAATTGTGCAAAGTGGGGCTACTCTTTAGTCGAGGTGCACCAGCTTCTCATGGTGACTGCTTACCTTGTTGCTGAGCACAGATTGCAGAGTGTTTAGACTTCAGTAGTTGCAGCAATGGGCTCAGAAGTTTCAGCTCCTGGGCTCTAGATCCAAGCTCAGTAGTTGCGGTGCACAGGCTTAGTTGCTCCATGGCATGTGGGCTCTTCCTGGACCAGGGATCAAACCCAAGTCTCCTGCATTGGCAGGCAGATTTTTTGCCACTGAGCCACCAGGGAAGCCTTCATGTATCTAGTCTTAACATGCATTCTTCTCTCTTCCTGGATTATCCTTTCCCTTATATTAACAAAGTGTTTGAAAGAATAATTCAGAATACAGAATCTCAGAGAGATTTCCATCTTGGGTTGACTTCAGGCTTTCTCCATGTACTTATCAAAGGCTGGCTGTACATCTTTCTGCAAACCACACATTGTATATGATGTCTAGTTCCCCCAACTTGCTGCTTCACCAGTCCTTGCTGAGTCCTGAAGTAAAGAAATGTCACAGATCTTGGATGAAATATGCAGATTAAATTATGTTCCACTTTTATAATAAGGCAGCTTGGTTGAAGTCTCACTATAACCAGCTAGATGAGATTGGGCAACTTGCTTAACAATATCAACCTCCATTTTCTCATCCATAAACTAGGAATAATGACACACTTCTCAAAGAACTGTGGTGAGGATTGATGTTTGTAAACACTCAGCGCTGTCTGGTATAAAGCAACTATTCTGTAAATGAGTGGTCAAGAGTTTAGGCTCTGGAGGCAGAGCACAGTTGTCCACACTGGAAGCCTTACCTTTTAGCGGCTGTGTGAACTTGGCCAGCGAAGCCCTTTTAAACCCAGTTTCTCCATATATTAAAATGAGAGTGAGATGCTTGCACTTAGTTTGCGATTATGCATATAGATACACTACACTAGAATATTGTTGAGTAGAAGCTGCAGGACGCACCGTGCAGGCAATCCTCCATGTGTTAAATCACACCACTTTCACAAAGTCTGTGCTCAGCATTGTTAACTCTTAATGTTGGTGCTATCATTATTGTCATCATCACCAACATGACCATCCTCATCTTCATCATGGTCAGCATCATTATGGCCATCATCATCACTCAACTCTGCCTCACATCATCCTCACCATCATCCTCTCCTCTGCCATCATCATCACAGTTATCACAGATATCATCACCATCCATCATCGTCATCTTAGTGGTCCTCACACACTCACACTGGCTCCTACTTGACACATTCCTGTCTAGTCATATCCACCCGTCACCTCCTTATAATACTTTAGTTATGAAACTTTGGTAATGTGCTCACAAGCCCCTTAGAATCCAGCCTCTGCTCTCCAGGCATGACAAGGACAGTTTGAAAGAAGCCTGATCACTCTGCAGCGCAACTCATGATATCATTTCTTCAAATAGGAGAATTGATTGAGCTCGTTGTGTCCAGCTCACTCTTCTCAAAATCACCCACAAAAAAAAAAAATCTTATGAAATGTTCTGAAAATGTTTAAAATTAGAATCTATCCTCGATCAAAACTTTGAGAAAAATCATATTATACTTAATTGTTTAGATACACAGTAACTCATTTTAGCATATTAAAGAACTGGAGAATTGCCACAGTAAACTAATTAATATATTAAACTAATGTAAGTCTGCTGATCTGAGTAATCAGCTAATCCATAAATTTATGACTACAGAAAATTTCCCTGTGTTTGTGCGTATGTGTATATAGCCAAGCCAGGCTTCAGCAATATGTGAACCGTGAATTTACAGATGTTCAAGCTGGTTTTAGAAAAGGCAGAGGAACCAGAGATCAAATTGCCAACATCTGCTGGATTATCAAAAAAGCAAGAGAGTTCCAGAAAAAACATCTATTTCTGCTTTATTGACTATGCCAAGGCCTTTGACTGTGTGGATCACAATAAACTGTGGAAAATTCTGAAAGAGATGGGCATACCAGACCACCTGACCTACTTCTTGAGAAATTTGTATGCAGGTCAGGAAGCAACAGTTAGAACTGGACATGGAACAACAGACTGGTTCCAAATAGGGAAAGGAGTACATCAAGGCTGTATATTGTCACCCTGCTTATTTAATTTATATGCAGAGTACATCATGAGAAACGCTGGGCTGGATGAAGCACAAGCTGGAATCAAGATGCCAGGAGAAATATCAATAACCTCAGATATGCAGATGATACCACCCTTATGGCAGAAAGTGAAGAGGAACTAAAAAGCCTTTTGATGAAAGTGAAAGAGGAGAGTGAAAAAGTTGGCTTAAAGCTCAACATTCAGAAAATGAAGATCATGGCATCCAGTCCCATCACTTCATGGGAAATAGACTG
>NW_011495058.1:2839816-2840372 GCF_000754665.1 Bison bison bison | reverse complement strand
TAACAGGACCCCCAAATGCAGCAGAGTTGTGGTGAGCAACTGTTTTTAGAGATTATCCAATTTGTGGCACTGTTGCCACTAGAATGAGAAGCTCTTTTTCTTCCCATATAGCTCGCTGAAGATAGGTGTGGGGTTCTGGCTTGTGTGACCCAGGCTCTGGTGTTTGTAAATACCTGGCCCCCAGTGCCTTGCCTCAGGGCTGCTCAGGAGCTTTGTGTGTGTGTGTGTGGACAGAATGAGAAAACACACAGCCATGCAGTCAGTCTTGAGCCCCTTTCTCTGCTATACAGGGGTGAAGGCGGGGGTCATGCATTGGATGTTTCAAACTTTACATGAGAGAGGAGGTGGAGGTCTGGCAGGCACAAGGACTAGCCTTTAGCCAGACAGAGAAGAAGGAATTAAGGGAGTAGACTCTTTTATGAGTAGTGGTGGGAAAATTGAGAATATTCTAGAGTTAGAAAGTTTACAGTGCTCTGAAATAAAACAAAGATCTGTCCAGGGGGCACTAACCACTGTGCATCTGCCTGGAATGCTTGTAGAAGAGGACCTGAGTGGT
>NW_011495058.1:2832964-2839716 GCF_000754665.1 Bison bison bison | reverse complement strand
TCCAGTACTTTGGCCACCTCATGCGAAGAGTTGACTCATTGGAAAAGATTCTGATGCTGGGAGGGATTGGGGGCAGAAGGAGAAGGGGACGACAGAGGATGAGATGGCTGGATGGCATCCCCGACTTGATGCACATGAGTTTGGGTGAACTCCGGGAGTTGGTAATGGACAAGGAGGCCTGGCGTGCTGCGATTCATGGGGTTGCGAAGAGTCAGACACAGCTGAGCAACTGAACTGAACTGAACTGATGCAGTAGGAAAGGCTGTGTAAATGCCCTTCCTCTTCCATCTGTTCATATGTGTGTCTATGCATGTGTGGTGTGCTAGATGCCTCTCCTTTATGTGTATGTGTGTTTATTAAACATGCAAAGATGCACCATACACCTACTTTGTGTACAAGTGTGCGCTTGTACAATGAATGGAAAGAATGTACTACGTGCCTTCTTTTGGTGTATGCATGTGGGGGTGCATATGTGTGCTGTGCTACATGTGTTCTCCTTTCTGTGTGTGTGTGTGTGTGTGTGTGTGTGTGTGTGTGAAGTAATGAAAGGATGTACCAAGTATTTTTGCCTATGAAATTTCTCCCACCTTAGCCTTCTGCTTTTCGAGTTTTGAGCTCCTTTCCTTTTCCTAATTATTGACTATTCTATCAGTATTTCTACAGTTTCTGTCTCTTTCCATACTTTTCCTCTACTCTGTAAGAAAAAAGAAAGTACCAGAAGGCAAAGGGGTGGTACAATACGTTGTACGGCCACTGGTTTTCACTTATCTTTTTCCATTCTGTGGGGCTGACCTGGTGCTGGGTCTGCTGCTGCATCAATACCAGTCTTCCCCCGTGCCTCTTGTCCCTTAAAATTTTTTGAAATGTCCCCTCTTCAGAAAATGAGCATGGGCCCACACTCACACCCATCTTCACATGTATGACCTTAGCCCCTTAGATGTCAGGCCCGTGGACTCCAGGCTAAGATAGATGGATGACAATCACCATCTTAACCCCTGAATCCTTAAGGCTAGCAACAGGTCTGGCAGAGAGTCACGCCAATAAATGTTAAAAGAATAAATGAATTAATCAGGATAGCTCACTGAGGACCTGTTTATTTTTAAGACCGTGTGGTATGTTTTCAGTCAGCAACATGTTCAACAGCAAAGGACAAACTTGTCCCAAGCCCCTGATGTACTATCTTAATCCCCTTTCTAAAGGTTATTATTCTCATACATTCATCCTGCTTTCCTCTAGAAAGTAAGTCTCCACCTTTAAGAGTCATTATGTACAGTTGTACAGATTGTGCACTGTTATTAAGCAGAGTGTCTGGCCAAGGGGAGTGAGAGTTGAAAGTCAAGTTTGCACATAGGAGCAGGGCAGGGTCTGCCATGAAAAAGCAGCATGTGTTTGCAGTTATGTGTTCCCAGAGGGGATGCTTTTTATTATTCGCTCAAAGAAGTAGTGTGGATTAGTGGTGAGCCTCCCACAGGCCACATGAATCCCTGGGGGTACTTCTTTCCTAAAATCTAGGTCAAGAGTTGAAGAGGATGGACATATGCCACCTTTTTTATTATGACTTACTGTGTGGATCACAGTGGGAAACATTCTGGAAAGAACATAAGCAACAGACATTAGATGTGACTATACTGAGTCTCATAAAACCCTTTCCTACAGTGGCCACAGAGTGGCTGAGATGCAGATATGTGCTGACAACTAAGAAACAGAAAGGGGTGAAGAAGAAACCAGGAGCAGGGGTGGAGCCACTGGCCCGCATGCAGTCCCAGCTGACGCATGGGAGTGAAGTTTTCTAGAAGGATACAAGTTGTACCCAGGGGTCACCTGCAACCCTCCTCCTATCAGGAGCCCATGGTATCTGTTAGTCGTTTTCTTCCATCTCCAAGTGAAGAGTCCTTCTGCCCTTCAGCCTGCTAGCCCTTCTTCCCTGGCATGAAGGTCTTGCCCCCAGTTACAGATTTTCTCTGGCCCTTGTCGTAAAGAGACCCCAATAACAAACAGGTAGAAACCTTATTCACGTGGCCCCTGGTCTCAGAGGAATAATGGATATCTGCAGAGATCTCTGATCAGAAAAATTTTTGACTACTTGTCTCACCTGTTGCCCTAGAAAGGTCTCTCTCAGGTAGGACCCAGCAAGAACCATTGTTATGTGTACCAGTACACTCCAGGCATTGAGTTGGGCATTTGACCTGAAGAATTTCTTCATTTGTCACCAAATCTCCAGCATAGCAGGCAGATTCTCTACCATCTGAGCCACCAAGAAAGCCTCATTTGTCACCACAACCCTCTGCTAAGTTACTGTACATCTCTGCATCATAAAGGAAAACAAAAACAAGAAAACCACCCATGTTGTAGGAGTGTAATTATAAGGAGGAAAACTGCATAGAAATACTCAGCAGGGCACCTAGAGTACACTGAGCACCAGGTCAGTGAGTTGTTGGGTTTGTTTGTTGTGCAAACTGCCTCTGTAAAGATGCAAACACATAACACAGACATTTGGGCCTGATGCAAACAATGGTGAGAAATTGTTCCTTGCTGGACGAGTTAGGTTGAAATGATTTTTTAATATTCTATCCTTGTGGCCAAATCCTACTTGCTGGGTTAACTTTTGAAATTTAGAACAAAGTGTCATCTAGTAAGTTAAAATGATCTCAGCCTGAGTGTGTTTCCTGCTGTTAGTTCACTCGGAATGTTCTGGGCTGTGTGTCAAATGCATTCTCATTGTGTGACTGCCAGAGGGGGAAAATGCCCATTGTCTTGGCTATTGCTATTTTTATTTAAATTGCAGTCCAACTTTTAGAAAGTCTTGATGGTCATAAATGTGAAATGGTGGGTAAAGTACTCTTGAAAAAAGATATATTGTTTTCATTAAAAGAAAACAATACATGTTCATAAGGACACATTTTGGAGACAAAAACTGTAAAAGCGAGAACCATTCTCCTATAAGCCTTTTTCTAAAACAGAACCACTTTTAAATTTTTGAGATTTTAAAATACAGACATATAGACAGATAGGTAGATAAACAACAAATAGACAAACAGATTGGATATATATGTATATGTCCATGTAAATGAGTGAATAGACATAAATATAGATATATACTAGATATATATACACATATATACCTAACTTGCAATATATAATTGGAGTTGTGTATATATATATAATATAATATATATATATATATCTGTTAACATGATGTGTGTATACATGCAGAGACACAAACATAAATGATATCTGGAGATAAATAGATATACTGATCATACTGTTGTGAATCTGCTTTTTAAGCTTAATACTCTAGCAAAAAGAATATTTTGTATTTTGCAATGCTTTTTATGATTATCATTTTAATAACTGCAATAATAGATGCAATAAAAAAGTATATTTCATAGGTTTCCAGATCATAATTCAAATATCACTTTTCCTGTGGCTGGAATTTGAGATTGTTTCCCAGTCGATGTTTGTATAAAGATTGCAGGAATAACATCTTTTGCACAAATGCTTATTCATTGTTTCTCTCTAGGACATATTTCTGGATCAAAGAGTATGGCTACTTTGGAAGGATTTGAGATATATCATAATAAACATCACTTAATTATTTCATTGTTTTTAATTTGGTTTGATTAATATTCCCACCAGTGTATTTATACTTTATTTCCCTGAATTCTCCCAAATGCAATTACCACAATGTTCAAATGAGAATGTTTTTATATTGAAAATAATAGTATACATTCAATAGGGTTTGAAGTGTACCACAGAGAAGATAAACAACCAAGAACTCAAACTGTTATATGTAAGCCATTTTTAAGCATTAAGGTCACTAAGTTTGCTGTCGCTGTTTAGTCACTAAGATGCGTCCGACTCTTTGCGACCCTATGGACCACAACACACCAGGCTCATCTGTCCATGGGATTTCCCAAACAGGAATACTAGAGTGGGTTGCCATTTCCTTCTCCAGGGGATCTTCCTGATCTGGGGTTCAAACATGTGTCTTCTGCACTGGCAGGCAGATTCTTTACTACTGAGCCACCAGGGAAGCCCCCACACTAGGGTATGGGGGCTTTTATTCTTTCACTCAAGGAGATTATAGCACTGAGAGGAGGATGCTGGCATGACTGCACCCCATAAAAAGGGGGTTCACAGTCCCCATAAATGTCATGGTCTCTGCAAGTGAGGAGGACCAGAGAATATGCCTCAAAAGAGTTGAGATTCCAGTGGGACTGAAGAATGTGACAAGAAAAGCAGTCACCTGCAGAAGAGTTAGTGGAGAGCAGTGCCTGGCAAGCAAGGGGCCCGGGGGTAGATTTGATAGCTGTTGGTGAAGATGGGTGGCTGAGAGACCAGCATACCTGGTGGAGGTGAGAGACTCTGTCATGTCGGCCACACGGAACCTTGGGAGGAGTATGAGATGGACAGGGAGGACACCTGTGAGTTGTGGGGGATTCACAACCTTGCCTTGGGAGTGGGCAAGGGGAGATCCCTGGGGGAAGATGGCAGGTGACCTGAAAGAACAGTGCCACAGGGTGAGCTTTAACTAAGAGAGCATTGTGGCCATAAAAACAAATCCCCCATTCAAAACATGGAGGAAAGAACGGGTAGAAATTGGTCAATGAGTGCACCCTGGGAGGGCCGAGAGGTGCAGGTTTGAGTCAGGTGGGGTTGGAGCCACCTGACTCAAGCTACCTGAGCTAGGGTTTGGGTATTCTCAGCACCAGGAGCTGGTCTGTGTTAGTGACCTACAGGCAGATGACCCAAGTGTTCTTTCACTCGGCATGGACATGAGTCTTCCTAATATTCCCACACAGCCTCAGCTAAATGGTACCCCTAAAAACCCCAGAAAACCCTGCCCTCTTACTTCCCTAATCTGACAATATGTATTCTCTAAGGTGAGGTTGAGAGGTTGACTGGGGAGTCATATCCAGCTCATTAAAAACAGCAAAAAAAGAAAAATATTTAAGCAGAAATGCTGTGGGAAACTTCAGAGACTTCTCTTCATAATGACGATGGTATGAAGGTTCCCTTCCCCTTCCTTCTTAATTGGCCCAGAATACAGCTGATGTGATGGTTGGAGCTCTAGCAGCCATATTAGATCATGAGATGGCCTTAGAATGGAAGGAAGCCACAGGCTGAGGATGATGGAGACTTTCTTCCTAAAGGCACCATGGAACCACCACATCAGCTTGTTTCTGCCACTTTTACTTTGGGTCTTTATGTTTTTGTTTATTTAAAAAGTAAAATTCAAGCTAATTTCCTTCATATTTATTAAATAAATTCTTAAGAAAAAAAATAAAACAAAACAAAAAAACAGCAGTCCCAGGCTTCCCTGGTGGCTCAGTGGTAAAGAATCCACCTGCCAATGCAGGAGACATGGTTCAGTCCCTAGTTCAGGAAGATCCCACATGCCATGGAGCAAATAAGACTGTGCACCACCACTACTGAACCTGTGCTCTAGAGCCCATGAGCCACAGCTACTGAAACCCACACATCCTAGGGCCTGTGCTCCATAATAAGAGAAGGCACCACCATGAGAAGCCCCCTCCCTGCAACTAGAGAGCAGCCCCTGCTCACTGCAACTAGAGAAAAGCCTGTGCAACAACAAAGACCCAACATAGACAAAAATAAACTAATAAAACTTTTCTTAAAAGAACAGCAGTCCCGATGCCCAAACTGGGACCTCAGTCACCTCACTGTAACCAGCTCTGCAGGCCACCTCTGTGTTCCAGAGAGACAGGTGACAGGGGTATCTCCAAGGAAAAGAGGGAGGTTCCTTCCAAGAGCTGGTCAGCAGTGCACCTGCAGGGTCTGGGGAAGAAAGAGTGCAAGTCCAGGAAACAGAAGCTCCAAATCCACCCCAGGAAAAGATGACCAGGCCCTGGTGAGGAATACCCAAGGTGATGTTCCCCAGTCTGAACCCAAATAAATACCAAAATTCACAAAATATTTAAAATGTGGCCAAGTAAGAGGCCAAGCATGATAACTGAAATGACTTGCACTTGTTGTTTCCCTGAGCAACTCTTATGTTCTGCTGTAGGATGATTGTATCCTGATAGCCTAAAGAAACCACCTGCCAATGCAGGAGACATAAGAGATGCAGGTTTGATCGATCCCTGGATTGGGAAGATCCCCTGGAGGAGGGCTTGGCAACCTACTCTAGTATTCTTGTCTGGAGAATCCCTAGGACGAGGACTCTGGCAGACTACAGTCCATAGGGTCACAAAGAGTGGATATGACTGAAACGACTGAGTACGCACGCATATAGCCTAAAACTAGCTTGCACAGTCATTAACAGGACCCCCAAATGCAGCAGAGTTGTGGTGAGCAACTGTTTTTAGAGATTATCCAATTTGTGGCACTGTTGCCACTAGAATGAGAAGCTCTTTTTCTTCCCATATAGCTCGCTGAAGATAGGTGTGGGGTTCTGGCTTGTGTGACCCAGGCTCTGGTGTTTGTAAATACCTGGCCCCCAGTGCCTTGCCTCAGGGCTGCTCAGGAGCTTTGTGTGTGTGTGTGTGGACAGAATGAGAAAACACACAGCCATGCAGTCAGTCTTGAGCCCCTTTCTCTACTATACAGGGGTGAAGGCGGGGGTCATGCATTGGGTGTTTCAAACTTTACATGAGAGAGGAGGTGGAGGTCTGTCAGGCACAAGGACTAGCCTTTAGCCAGACAGAGAAGAAGGAATTAAAGGAGTAGACTCTTTTATGAGTAGTGGTGGGAAAATTGAGAATATTCTAGAGTTAGAAAGTTTACAGTGC
>NW_011495058.1:2819788-2832864 GCF_000754665.1 Bison bison bison | reverse complement strand
GAAATAAAACAAAGATCTGTCCAGGGGGCACTAACCACTGTGCATCTGCCTGGAATGCTTGTAGAAGAGGACCTGGAGTGGTACAAAAAATAATAACATAGAGAACTTAGAAACATGAAGTGGATACTCCTATTCTTTCAAAATTTTATATACATACATACACACACACACGGGCTTCCCTGGTGGCTCAGACAGTAAAGAATCTGCCTGCAATGCGGGGGCCCTGGGTTCAATCCTTGGGCTG
Source organism: Bison bison bison (assembly GCF_000754665.1). NCBI lineage: Eukaryota > Metazoa > Chordata > Mammalia > Artiodactyla > Bovidae > Bison > Bison bison. Next base: position 2,832,620 of record NW_011495058.1, on the reverse strand, counting down.
GGAAGATCCCCTGGAGGAGGACATGGCAATCCATTTCAGTACTCTTGCCTGGAGAATCCCCATGGACAGAGGAGCCTGATGGGCTACAGTCCATGGGGTCACAAAGAGTCAGACATGACTGAGCAACTAAGCACACACATACACACACACAGATGCATACATACACAAGAAAATGTGCACACAAATACATACACAAGCATATACACAGATACACAAGCATATACACAGATACACACACACAAACATACATGCATAGACACACACACATACAAACATACATACATGTTTAGGTGCTAAGTCGTTTCAGTCGTATCCAACTCTTTGCGACCCTATGGACTATAGCCTGCCAGACTCCTCTATCCATGAGATTCTCCAGATGAGAATATTGGAGTGGATTGCCATGCCCTCCTCCAGGGGATCTTCCTGACCCAGGGATCAAACCCAAGTCTCTTATGTCTTCTGCATTAGCAGGCAGGTTCTTTCCCTCTAGCACCATCCAGGAAGCCAAATTTACATGCATGCATACACACAAATAATGCACACTAAGCACAAGCCTGCATACAAACACTTATACACATGCAAACATACATACAAAACACTGAAATCAATACATGCATGCATACATACACACATACAAACATATATATGTTTGTGCACCTGTTCTCCTACTGGGGTCAAGATAACTGATGCTCCTTAGAAATAAGTCAGGGAACAATCACAGTAACATGTCTGTACTTCAAGTCTTTCAGCACCATTTCCACTGAACTCCAGTTCAGACCAATAGCAGCTGGGGACACCTGTCACAGAGGCTGGCCCCACAGCTCTGCGGGTGTCCCGGGTCCGTCACTCGGGGTCATGCGCCCATGTTCCTGTGTAGCAAACCTCCTGTCAAGGAGGGGCAGTGTCACTTATTTCATTGGCTGTTTGAAAACCCAACAAGACAACTGTTGAATTTCCCTATAAAATGTAATAATTTTGAGCAATCATTCATCTGTACATATTTGATGAATCTACATGTTTTGGGCATTTAGGTATCAGGCACTATATCAATTATTTTTATAAATAATCACAAAAAGCAAGCCATTGGAATAATATACCACCATACAAAAAGACCTATTTGGAACAAAACGTAGGACAGGATGGAGGCTATCAAACCCTCATTTCCCTGAGAAAATAAGAGGCAGCCAGCCTGTGTTTGGGGAAGGGTGCTACGTGGATCATTAGTGATGAGGCCCATGTCCCAAAGCTTGGACCCTTTGACCTGGGGGCCAGTGCTCCCTTGACCAGACCGCCCAGCTTTCTGCTTCCCAGAAACCCCTGGGAGGCAGAGGCAGATACTGAAGGTCGCCTAGGAGCATATGAGAAATAAACATGGCAAGTTTCCCAGGTCCATGGGCTTCCCGCCAGGCCCTGGCAGCAGACAAAAGTGCAAGGGTGTCCCTGGCTCTGAGAAGTTCACCAACAGGGGCAAGGAGAAGGAGCACTTAGCTCTATTTCCCTCCAATTCCTATGAGAAATAAACCAAATCATATATTCATATAGGATGACCAAGGAGGGCATCCTATCATCTAAGTGATGCAACGAGGCATCATCTTCTACAGCTTGTTTGTCCAGCTGCACCAGGATACAGGGGCCTGAGACACAAACACCCACACAGTCCTCACCTCTTATCAAGAGCAAGGCAATAGAATGCAGTCAGGTGCAGCTCCTGGAGTTGTGTTCTCCTGTTCCCGCTAATGAGTTTGGACCCAAGATTTCACCTCTCACTTGCCACCTAGGTGTCACTGGAGGCTCCCAAGCCTGTTTCCTCACTTGCAAAGAAAGGATGACAATTGAAGTATCCTTGGTATCTTTGAGGGATAAATGAGACGATACAGAACATGCCTGGGTCCTAGCAGCACTCAGTGTATGACCTGTGATCCTTATGACGCCATGCTGCCTTCTAGGAAAGATGCTAAGTTGGCTCAGAGACACCAGATATCAGTGCAATCCTAAATCCAGGGACCAGTACAAGATGGAATTCAGGAGTCAAAGAGACTGAGGTTCAGACTAAGGAAGACATGGAAAAAGAGAGAGAGGGATTTTGAATTCATGTGAGAAGGCAAGGACCTTGAACACAATGGAACATGAATTTACCCTACACAGGGATGATGATCGAGCTTAATGTTTCTGAGGCAGAGAGGAAAAATGCTCCCAACCCTTGCCCTATGTTCAATGGTATTTAGTAACTAAATTAAATCCTATAACAGAAAAGAGTTCTTGAAATGCTTATAATCAGAAAGAAAATTCTGCACCAACGCTTGCAGCAAAATGTATGCTTCTATCTAGCAAATTTTCAGCCTGTTTGGGACAGGGAAGAATGGTATAGCAGTTGAGTGGTTGGGGACCCCAAATGCTTTGGCTGATGAAACAGAAAAAGACCTCGGCCATTGCAGTAGCAGGTGAACTTTTCACTTGCCTCCCTGGTGCTTAGTGCAGGGCCTCTGTAGCTGACAAATTCTTGCCCACTTGGATGACAAAGAGGAAGGCAAATCAGAGGGAAGGGCTACATGTTCGGGCAAGATCTGAGCATAATAATGAGATGAACGCTCAAGTCCCCCTCAGAATCAGGAAAACCAGATTGAAATCCACTTTATAATATATATTCAGACAGGTAAGATATTATGTCCCCATGTAGAAGCAAAAATGTGAAGGAAACAAACACACACATGAGCTCCGATCATAGATTGGACTGACCAGAGTGCCAAGCCTGGGGAAGTCAGTTGACAGCACAATCAGAAGCACACAGAGCCTCGCTGGACTATACAGCTTGCAGAAGGGGAGGGGCATGCCTGTGTTTTTACTACTGTATGCTCAAATGCTCACAATGCTTAAATTGTAATAAAGTAAATGTTTAATATGTAATTCTTACAGTGACTCTGGAAGAGAGCTCATTCTTCCATCATGAAGTAACCTGGGAGGAGCTGGGTCTCAGTAAAACTGTGTGGATTTCCATTTCCCACAGGAACCAGTCCCTTTCAGGGCAAGGAGCTCAGCATCCAGGATCCTCAAGAAGTACCCAGTAAAGCTGACAAAATTAATCAATAAACAATCTATAATCGGAATAGAAAAGAGTTTTATTTTACCCAAACTCAGGATGACAGCCCAGGAGACACCTTCCCAGGCAACTCTGAGGAACTGCTCTGGAAAAGCATTATTTTTAGCAGTTTTCTGTCTTGTCAGATCAAAAAACATCACGTAAGTCAAGGGTACATCTCTTTGAGATTTCAAAAACACAGATCATTATGTACACAGTGGGTCAGTATGGCCTTGGCTCATCAGAAGGAAGTTTTATCATCAAAGGAGGACCATTATTGGCACTACAGGAAGAGAGTCTTCAGTTTTCACTTTTAACATGAACATTCTCTCTGATCAATACCCTCCTCTTCTCTAATAATTAAAGCAGATGTACAATGTATGTTTGATAGGCCACAAACAGGCTGTTCTAGTTAGTATAAAATTCAAGGTAAGCCAAGATGACAGCCTCTTTCCTCAATATGTGAGCATTTGTTTTAACAATATGAACTTAGCTTTAATAGATTAGGTGAGAAATAGGACTTCTTTGGTGGCACAGTGGATAAGAATTCACCTGCCAAGGCAGGGGCCATGGGTTTATTTCCTGGACTGGGAAGACTCCACACGCCACAGGGCAGCTAAGCCTGCATGCTGCAGTTACTGAGCCCACGTGAAGCCTGGGCTGAGCAACTACTGAGACCTGTGCGCTCAGAGCCTGTGCTCCATGGCAAGAGAAGGCATCACAATTAGAAGCCTGTGCCCCTCAGCAAAGGGGAGCCCCCACTCCCACAGTTAGAGAAAGCCTGCATGCAGCAAAGAAGACCCAACACAACCAAAACAAAATAAATAAGTAAATAACTTAAAAGAGAGAGGGAGAGACTAAGGGAGAAATGGTTAGAAACTGTGGGCAGGAAATTTGTCAGTCACACTAAAGGGACTGGACTTTGAGAGACCGGAGCCCAAGCTTGGTCTAAGAAGAGGTTAGGAGGAGTCTGCCGGCTTCCTTGTCCTCTGTGCTTGCGGCCACAACTTGTCCTGAGGAAACGCCCAGTGTCCTTTACCAAAAAATATGTAAAGGGGCTCATCTTCCATGAAAGCAATTCGCAAAAGAAATAAGAGTTTCAAAATATACCCAGAGACCAAGTAAGGTTGTCCCCTCCGTGCCTCTAAAGGATTATTTCAAGTTTCCCATGCTCAGTCTGTGTGCATCCAGAAAGCTGTAACTTCTTGGCTGAGCTCAAGCTGAACTGATAGGAACTCCTGGCTGAAAGATTAACAAGATATTTACACTCATTTTCACAGGGGAACCTCAACAAGGGTCGTTAGCAAATGATTTGTTTGGCTTTCTGGACTGAACCCCAGGAAAGTACATAAAAATGCTAATTAGATGTTAAGAGAACACAAGGAATCCTTGAGAAATCATTGAGGTGGTCACCCTACTTTGGCAAAGCCTCAGAGTCAGTAGATAAGTCTGCCTTATAAAAGAGATCCAGAGAAATGAGTTGGCAAGACCCCCTTGGTGCCCTGTTACCATGAGTTCTGTTAAAGGAAACCCTTCCTTACAATGCACTAAGCCCCACCTCGAGCCTCTGTTGCTGTGTTCTGTTCTAGGGGCAGCAACACTCAAATGACTGGTTTCCTTCTGTGTGTAGGCAAGTTCCATATGCTCCATTTCATCAATACCTGGCTTTTTCAAGGTTAACCCAGCCCGGATTTTCAAGGACACATTTCTTTTTATAAAACCCTTTGTAACAGTTTCCATCTGTCTCTTTTGCAGACTGAGAAACACAGCAGGATGAATAATAAAAGATCCAGGATAAAGTTGTGCTAGGAAACAAGAAACGGCAAAGACCCAGCGATAAGAGCAGCCTACCACCTGCCAGGTCACGGAAGGCAAGAATGCGATGCTGCCCTCAGGAGCCCCCAAAGAGGTGAGCTCACCACTGCAATGCGACTACAGAAAGAAAGCTGGTGCTGTCCTCAGCACAGGGACTGTGTGGGCTCTCCCCGAGGGAGAGGTTGAAGGACCTCTCAGGTGTCCAGCTGATCCCGTTGCTGGAGCAGTACCAGCCTGGAGTCCTGGCAATTATGCATTCGTGGAAATCTGCTCAACTTTGCTTTTGCTGCCTGATTGCCCTGCTCCTGTCCCTGCTGTTCCTATTCCCGATACACAGCACCTTCTTTCTTGGTCCTCTAGTTAGCTTCATTTTTCATTCCCTCTCAGCATAATGCTTGACTCATGCCTAAGTCTCAGCCTCATTTCTACCTTTGAGCTCATGAGTATTACCTGTTCTATCAGGTGGCTCATAGCAATAGCTATGGGTTTGGACTGTTAAGAACAGAGCTATAAGCATTTATACATAGTTTTTGTGTGAACCTGAGTGTCTACTGGAGAAGGCAATGGCACCCCACTCCAGTACTCTTGCCTGGAAAATCCCATGGACGGAGGAGCCTGGTGGGCTACAGTCCATGGGGTCGCGAAGAGTCAGACACGACTGAGCGACTTCACTTTCACTTTTCACTTTCATGCACTGGAGAAGGAAATGGCAACCCACTCCAGTGTTCTTGCCTGGAGAATCCCAGGGACGGCAGAGCCTGGTGGGCTGCCGTCTATGGGGTCGCACAGAGTTGGACATGACTGACGCGACTTAGCAGCAGCAGAGTGTCTACTGCTCTGGGATAAATGCCCAAATGTATAGCTGGGTCATTTAGTATTTGCATGTTTTGTTTTATAAGAAAGTGCCTAGGTATTTTCCAGAGTGGCTGTATCTTTAAACGTTTACTATCAGCAATAGAGGAGTGATCTATTCTCCTCACCAGTATTTGGTATATCACTATTTTTTTTTATTTCAACCATTATAATAGATATGTACTGATATCCTATTGTGGTTTTAATTTTCATGTTCTTGACAGCTAATGATGCTGAATACTTTTCATTTGCCATTTGTGTATTCTCTTCAGTGAAATGTTTCTTCATGTCTTTTGCTAATTTTCTAATTGAATTGTTTGACTTTTATTATTAAGTTTAGAAAGCTCTTTACATATTTTAGAAACCAATTCTTCATTTGAATATGTGATTTGCAAACATTTTCTTCCCTCTTTAGTTTACCTCTTCATCTTGTTCATTAGAGTTTCCATGGAGCAAAAGTTTTAAATTTTGATTAGGTCATATATGTCATTTTTCACTTCTATGGATCATGATTTTAATGTCTAATAATTATGCATAGACCTGAATCCTGAATACCTTTTCTCTACTTTTATAGAAATATTATAACTTAACGTTTGCTGTTAACCCCATGATCCATTTTCAGTTTTTGTTGTGTTTGTATAAGGTGCAAAGTTTACACTGAAGTTCATTCTTTTTGCCTACAGATGTTCAAATATACCAAAATAGTTTCTGGAAACATCTATCCTTATTTCATTGAACTGGTTTTTGCATCTTTATCGGAAATCAGTTAATTATATTTGGGTTGATCTATTATGGAATCCTGCATTCTGACCCAGTGATCTAAGTGTCCCTCCCTCCAGCAATACCAAACTGTCTTGACTGCTATAGCTATATAGTGAGACTAAGCACTGATTGGGGGTATAGCTCAGTAGTTGAGCACATGCTTAGTATGCATGAGGCCCTGGATTCAATCCCCAATACTGCCACCTTCATATATTGGACCTCTCTGGTAGCTCAGCTGGTAAAGAATCTACCTGCAACGCAGAAGACCCCAGTTCAATTTCTGGGTTGGGAAGATCCACTGGAAAAGGGATAGGCTACCCACTCCAGTATTCTTGGGCTTTCTGGTGGCTCAGCTGGTAAAGAATCCACCTGGAGACCTGGGTTCAGTCCCTGAGTTGGGAAGATCCCCTGGAGAAGGGAACGTCTACCCATTCCAGTATTCCAGCCTGGGTCGAAAAGAGTTAGGACACGACTGAGTGACTTTCACTTTCAAGCATTGGATAAAGTGAGTCCAACCTCTTTATTGGGATTTGTCAAGAATGATTTATTCTAACACCTGTGTCTTTCAATATAAATTTTAAAATAATATTCTCTATATCTACAAAAATCTTGCTGGAATACTGATAGGAATTGCAGCTATAGATCAGTTTGGGGGAAGTTGATGGCATATTTACTAGGTTAGATCTTTTGGTTCATGAACATGGTATGTCTTTCCATTTAGTTAGGCCTTCCTTGATTTCTTTCATGAACAAATTGAAGAATAAAAACCATATAATCATCTCAATATATGCAGAAAAAGCTTTGACAAAATTCAACACCCATTTATGATGAAAATGCTCCAAAAATTGCACATAGAGGGAACCTAGCTCAACATAATAAAGGTCATATATAAGACCCATAGCAAATATCATTCTCAATGGTGAAAAACTGAAAATTTTTCCTCTAAGATCAGGAATAAGACAAAGATGTTCATTCTTGCCACTATTATTCAAGATAGGCTTGGAAGTCCTAGCCATGGCAATCAGAGAAGAAAATGAAATGAAAGTAATACAAATTGGGAAAGGAGTAAAACTATTACAGATGACATGATACTATACATAGAAAATTCTAAAAAAAGATGCTACCAGAAAACTACTAGAGGTCATCAATGAATGTGGTAAATTAGTAGGATACAAAATTAATACATGGAAATCTCTTACATTCCTATACACTAACAATGAAGCATCATAAGGAGAAATTAAGGAAACAATCTCATTTACCATCACATCAAAAAGAATTAAATACCTAGGAATAAACCTACCAAGGAAGCAAAAGAACTGTACTTAGAAAACTGTAAGATCCTGATGAAAGAAATGGACACAAACATATGGAAAGAGATATATTCTTGGATTGGAACATCAATATTGTGAAAATAACTATACTACCCAAAGCAAAGTTCAGATTCAATGGGATCCCCTTCAAATTGCCAATGGCATTTTTCACTGAATTAGAACAAAAAATTTTACAATTTGTATAGAAAGACAAAAGACCCTGAATAGCCAAAACAATCTTGAGAAAGAAAAATAGAACTGGAGGAATCAGGCACCTTAACTTCAAACTATACTACCAAAGCTCCAGTAATCAAAACAGCATAGTCCTAACACAAAAACAGAAATATAGATCAATGGAACAGAATAGAAAGCCCAGAGTGGTCACTTAATCTATGACAAGGGCAGCAAGAACACACAGTGGAGAAAAGAGAGTCTCTTCAATAATGGTGCTGGGAAAGCTAGACAGCCACGTGTAAAGGAATGAAATTAGAACACTCCCTAACACCATACACAAAAATAAACTCAAATAGGATTAAAGATCTAAATGTAAGCCTGAACACTATAAAATTCTTAGAGGAAAATGTAAGCAGACACTCTTTTATATAAATATCTTTTTTTACCCACCTCCTGGAGTAATGAAAATAAAAACAAAAATAACCAAATGGGATCTAATTAAACCTAAAAGCTTTTGCACAGCAAAGGAAACCATAAGCAAAACGAAAAGACAACCCTCAGAATGGGAGAAAATATCTGCAAATGAAGCAACCAATAAGGGATTAACCTCCAAAGTATACAAACATTTATGTAGCTAAATATCAAAAAAAACCTAATAACCCAATCAAAAATGGTAGAAAATCTAAACAGACATTTCTCCACAGAAGATACACAGATGGCCAAAAAGCACAGGAAAAGATGCTCAACATCACTAACCTGCTTATCTCAACTAGAGAAAACCCACATACAGCAACGATGATCCAGCACAGCTAAAAATAAATAATTCAAATTTAAATAAAAAGAATTCACAGATGACAATTATTGTCTTTAATATTTCAAAAGTGTTGTGCTACTTTATTCTGGCTCCATGATTTCAACTCAGAAATCAACTGTTATTCATATTGGTGTCCTCCTATGGGTAAGGCAAAATTTTTCTGGCTTCCTGTAAGATGTTTCCTTTGTCTTCAGTTTACAGAATTTCATGGTGATATTTTTTTGGCATGGACATGTTTGGGCTCCTCCCATTTGCTTTTTTCTCAGCCACTTGAATCTGCATACTTGTGCATTTTAACAAATTTTAGTTTTCAGTTATTTTTAAAATATGCTTTCAGCTTCATTCTCTTTCTCTTCTTTTTCTGGGACTCTGTGCAAACATTAGATCTCTGGTTATTATGCAAAGGTCTCTGAAACTGTTCTTATTCCATCTTTCTTGTGTTTTTTCAGTTTGGTAAACTCTATTTATTCATCCATCTTCCTGTTCATTGGTTTTATTCTCTGTCATCTCCACTCTACTATTGAGCCCATTTTACAAGTTTATTTTTGTTTCAATGTAGTATTTTTGTTTCCATAATTTTCATTTGGTTCTTTTTTCTTAATTTCTATTTCTTTGCGGATATTTTCTACCTTTTTTACAAGAGGATGTTTAATTGATCATTGAAACATTTTCATGTTCTCTGCTTTAAAATTCTCAGATAATTTCAACATCTGATTCATCTTGGTCTTGGCATTAGGTGATTGGGTTTTTTTCTCATTCAGTTATGCTTTTTTGGCTCTCAGCATAATAGGAGATTTTCAGTTGTATTCTGGACGTTGGTCTATGATATTAGGAGACCCTGGGTCCTATGTCAGTCTCTATTTCGGCAGCCACTCACCCTGTTTACATTTGATGTGGTGGCCTTGGCTTGCTGTAGACTGTGGTTCCACTGACAATTCAGTCAAAGTCTTTCCATGTTATTTTGGTCTGCATAATTTATCTGATGTATCCATGTTTCTGCTGGTTCCCAATGTTGCTGTCTGAGGGGCGGAGGGGTTTCCAGGCAGGGTCACTGGGAAACTCAGTGGTGGAAAAGAGGCTTCCTGGCTAGATGCTTGTCAGGTAACCCTAAGAGCGTTCCCCCTGCTGTCCTATATCTTAAGGGACTGTGATTTATACTGTGGGACAAGAAGACTTTCCAAGCCAGGACACACAGGCAGGGTGAAGCGTTTTCCCCTGGACCAGAGTTGGCTAACAGACAGGTTGAAATGCAAATATACATTTGCCCGAAGTGGAGAGCTACGTTCTTTCTCCTTAGAACACTGCAGTAGATGAGAAAAAAACCAATGGAACAGTCAATATCAATAACAATAATCTGAGATACAATAGATGGTTGATGCAAGGAGAAAGTGACAGTGTGGAACTTCACCTGAGTCTGTGCTTCTGGGAAGCAAAAGGTCCCGAAATGCCCCCACATTTGTATCCTGGGAAGTGACGTGCTGTGAAGGCCTAATACGACTTGAATCAGACTCACAATGCCTCCTGCTCCCCTAGGACCAGACCAGAGAGCCCAAACTCCCATTGACCAATCTGGACAAATGCCCACCAACTTGACCAGTTTTCAGCGAGGCTTCTCTCCTCCCACAGGCTCTGAACTTGGCTTGCCATTGAGCTCTGGAATAAGGAACTCCTCCTCCTTCATAACCCAATTTTGTCAGATCCATCAAAGGCTTCTATTGCTCCCTGCCCCGACATGATTGAGTTTTAGCCCCGTCACAGTGAAGGCACCTGACACAGAGAGGTTGGAATAGTGCCTCTTGCTGACACAGATGATCAGTGGTCCACGAGAAATAATGGTCATAAGATGTCAGGGGAGAGAAAACTCTGGTTCCAGTCAGTGCTGACCTGCTTCTCCCCAGTGGTCGGATTCCATCTTTGGCGTCAGCCCCCCCAAGTCCCCCTGCACCCTCTTCAGGCGCAGCGTGCAGCTGTGAGTGCCTCTGGGTCATCACCCACCAAACCCGCCTGCGCGGAAGTTACCCACGATACACTTCATAATTGTACTTTGTGAAGTTGCCTGCTTGTTTTTTCCATCTCAAATTTCCTTCTCAGTTTAGTGAGTGCTTTAGGTTCCCTTCCTACTCAGAAATAGCCCCTCCAAGAATCAGTCTCTGAAAAATGCATTCCCTATCAACAGTATGGTTCTCTCTAGTCTTTTTTGCCTTTCTAGATGAAAGGGTCTCTTTCCTGGTGACTTTCAGACAAATTCACTAAACCTCTTGGCAGAATTTAGCACAGTTGTCCAATGTCACTTTCTCTGAGCATAACATTCTCTCGAATTTTGATGGCACAGCATCCACTGGTCTTCAGTGCATATCCCTGGCTGCTCTTCTGCTGGCTCTGAGTTGAGGTCCTCCTTCCTTTTTAGCTGTCAGTGATAAAGATCATAAATAATGTTCATAAAGATCACAATTATGTTCCAAGAAATAAATGAGCTCTTGGAGCTTTTACTTCTCTTCTTTTCTTCCTTCTCAGTCTCCTCTCCCTCCTCTTTTTCTTCTTCCCCTCTTTCTCTCTCACTCTCCCTCTTTCCCATTAATTGTACTCTTTCTCATGACTTTAAATTCCATCACTACGCAAAAACCCCCAAATTTATATCTCCAAACAAAACTTCATTTCCTGCCTCAGTGTCTATTACTGACTAAATTATGTGCTATCCCTAAAATTCATATGTTGAAGTCCTTATCCCTAGTAAGTTAAATTTTGAATATAGGGCCTTTATAGAGGGGATTAAGTTAAAATGAAGCAGTTTGAATGGGCCTAATCCAATCTGACTGGTGTCCTTATTAAGAAGAGAAGACTGGTACACAGAGGGTGCCTGGAATGGGTGCATGCAGAAGACAGACCATGCAAGGACACAGCAAGAGGCTGCTATCTGCAAGTCAAAGCCTTGGAAGAAACCAAACCTGCTGACACCTTGATCTTAGACTTCCAGCCTCCAGAACTGTGAAAATATGAATTGATATTGTTTAAAGCCCTCAGTCTGCAGTATTGGTTATGACAACTCTAGCAAACAAACATGATGTCCAACTGTCTGTTATCCACCTTGGAGATGTCATAGGCATCTCAGCATACACTTGTCCAAACTTGACCTTCCTCAAATCTTCTCCTCCCCATTAAAGGTACCCACCATCCAACTATTTGATCAACATTAAAAGCTAGGAGTAATTCTGTTCAATATCATCAAATCCTTCCAACTATTCCAAGGAAATACTTATTTTCATTGCTGACTTTATGGTTTAGATGACTATTATTTCTTGGTTGGCCTGATGAAGTATATACATGATTATACCCCTGCATCTATTCTCCACTCAATAGCCAGAGAATTCTGCTAAATATTTTGTGTAGCTTTTTACTAGTCCTTGGAGGGAAAGTTGATCCAGATTCCCCATTCTGACATCATATCCAGATCCAGAGTCCAAACATCATGACTTCTTATCTCTCCTCCTCCTTGGAATTGGCCATTGTCTACATCTTCTCCGTTTTTCTTTTCAATAATAGACCTTTAGCCACTCCACTATTCTTGCCTGGAAAATCCATGGATGGAGGAGCCTGGTGGGCTGCAGTCCATGGGGTTGCAAAGAGTCAGACACGTCTGAGCAACTTCCCTTTCACTTTCACGCATTGGAGAAGGAAATGGCAACCCACTCCAGTGTTCTTGCCTGGAGAACCCCAGGGACAGGGGAGCCTGGTGGGCTGCCATCTATAGGGTGGCACAGAGTCGGACACGACTGAAGTGATTTAGCAGTAGCAATGGAAGTTGTCTCCCACCTCATGGAAACTGCACAGGGCTCTGCACAGATAGGGAATCCGAGCGTAAGAGAGGTTAGCAGGCATACAACCCACATCTAGTAAAGGGTTGACCCAGGATTCAGCCCTGTCATCAGGCTCCAACAACTACATTGGTAACCACTTTTCTAGCAGGGTCTCAGCTGCTGCACACCCCCATCCCCAGTCTACTGTGCTGGTACTTCTGAGAAAAACAGAGGT
>NW_011495058.1:2806605-2819375 GCF_000754665.1 Bison bison bison | reverse complement strand
TCTTCTCCAACACCACAATTCAAAAGCATCAATTCTTTGGCGCTCAGCTTTCTTTATAGTCCAACTCTCACATTCATACATGACTACTGGAAAAACCATAGCTTTGACTAGACGGACCTTTGTTGGCACAGTAAAGTCTCTGCTTTTTAATATGCTGTCTAGGTTGCAAGTAACAGAAGTAACTCTCTTCTGTTACTTACATTTCAAAACAGGCTAAGAAGTGGGGTGATTTCGTTATCATCAGCTGCCAAACAAGGGCAGACCCATTTTGTGCTCCTCACTGCACACAATTTTGTCCAGAGACCACTGCAGTAGGATCAATAAATAGCAAGCAGATAATCAAATGAAATATTCTTAAAATATTCGGATGCTTGCCTAGAAGCAAAATGTATTGACTTTCATTAACTTCCAATATAGAATAAATTAACCTAGAAAAAACTAATAAGAGAAAAATCTGCACTTTTAGGCTCTTTAAAAATATACTTACATGTTTGTTTGTTTTTTTTTCTAGGTTGTCTGGGAAATAAGAAAGCTCAGTCAGACATCATTCTTTTTTGTAGACATAACTGAAATTAGTGAAAGCCTGTGTCATGAGCCAGATGGGAGGAGAGAACCCCTGGGCACAGGCACCTCATAGTGCCCAGTCCATGTAATTCTGTCTAAATGGGTTGCCAACCAGCTCTCATATCAGCAATAGAGTCTTTGTTCACACAGTAATAAACTGAAGTGTACAATTGAGTTTACACTCCACACATAAACTGTATCCAGGACACAACAAAATAACAAGAAGTGAACCATAAAGTTTCCAAAATGTTTTAAGAATTACAGGAACTTCCTAAGAAAGAAACAAAAATACTATGCTTTGTAAAACATCAGTAGAAGTTGCACTTGAGTTGTTTTGTTTGGTGAGTAAATGTGGTCATTTTTCACCTCCTGAAGATGTTGACTCAAATCCCAAGTGTGACTGAGCTGCAAATTTTTCATGAAACCATGCTGTGTAATGTAGCCAACCCTCCAGCAATCTGAAGATAAGGACCATGGAAAGAGGAAGCATACTCAGCGCCTCTGTGCAGGGTTGCTACATGGAACCACCTGAAAGGGACCTCTCATGAGTGGGGCAGAAGCTAGAACCTGTTATACAGAATGAAGTAAGTCAGAAAGAGAAAAACAAATACCATGTATTAACGCATATATATGGAATCTAGAAAGATAGTACTAATGAAGCTATTTGCAGGGCAGCAATGGAGACACAGACATAGAGAACAGACTTGTGGGCACAGAGGGGGAGGGAGAGGGTGGGACAAAATGAGAGAGAAGCATTGAAGCACATACATTACCATATGTAAAACAGGTAGCCAGCGGGAATTTCCTGTATGCTGCAGGGAACTCAAATCCTGTCCTCTGTGATAATCTAGAGGGGTGGAATGGGGCAAGAGGTGGGAGGGAGGTTCCAGACAGAGGGGACATACATATACCTATGGTTGATTCATGTTGATATATGGCAGAAACCAATGCAATATTGTATCTTCCAATTAAAAATACATTTATATAAAAATTAAAAAAATATTTTAAAAGGAACATGCCAGTCATGCTCTGGTGCTCACACTGATATAAAGGAGGAATAGGATAAGAGCTTGAGGAGCAGCCCATGTTCTCAGCTCCAGCATCCTGTCCTGCTCCTCCTACTTTTTCAGGTGAGCCTTGGCACCCCAGAGGCTCCTCCCAAAGGCTACTACAGGTTTTGTTTCTTGTGGTTTTAGTAAGCGCTGCATGAAACAGGCTGTTTCATCCATCACCTGGGATCTGGTGAAAGCCTGCTGAGTGGCAGACACAGTGCCCTTGTGAATAAGCCAATGCTCAAGGACCTCAAAAGGCTCTCCCACGGTCAAGTGCCAAGTGTAGCTGATCAGAAACTAGATCCCAGATCACGTGGTTTCAAGCCCTCTGCCCTTTCCGCTCCTGGGTATTTATCCAAAAGAATTGAAAGCAGGATCTTGAAGAGAAATCTGCACTCCTATGTTCACTGCAGCACTGTTCACACTAGCCAAGATGTAAAAACAAGCCAAATGTCCACTGACAGACGAAAGGATAAAGTGTGAGATAGGCATGATATAGATAGATATAGATACACACACTGGAATATCATTCAACCTTCAACAAGGGGGAAAACCTATCATTTGCAACAACATGGATGAGTCTGAAGGACATAGCACCAAGTGAAATAAAGACAAATATTGCTTGATTCCACTTACACGAGGAATCTAAAATTGTCACACCCATAGAAGTAAAGAGTAGATTGGTGGTTGTCAGGGGCTAGGGGGAGGGGAACATGGGGAGGTGTTCAGTGAGTACAAAGTTACCATTATAGGAGATGAATAGATTCTAGAGACCTGCTGTACACCATAGGTACTTAGCCACTTAGTATTGTACACTTAAAAACTGGTGAAGAGCGTAGATCTCATGCTAAGTGTTCTTAACAGTAAAAACAAAGGCAAGGGGACACAAGAAATCTCATGGAGGTGATGGATGTGTTTCTCACTTCATGGTGATAGTACCCGGGCCAGGGAATGTCCAAACAAGCACAGTATACAAAAAGTATACAGTACATATGTGCAACAGTTGGTAGATTGCATATATGACAATGAAGCTGAACAAAGAAATGTCAAGATATCTATTTTAAGTAAGGAGATATGTGTTAGAATTCATTCTCATGGTGTATGGACAGATTGCAGAGGAAACGGAGAGAGATTCTAGTTTCCCTAAGAAAATTTCTGGTTTCAATACACAGAGGTCTCTGATGTGTGGAAGTGGATAGCATGAGAACCGGGGGAGGAGCAGACCCCCTTGTAAGGATCTCTCCACTATGGCCTCTGATGGTTGACCTGGACACACATGGCAGCCCATCAAAATCTGATAAGTTCTTTTTGCCTTTCCAGGCAACCCAATCTGCGGCTGACAGCAATGGGCAATGAGAAGACATTGCTTTACCTGGTTGAGTCTGAGTCTACCCCAGTAGGAAGGGCTGTTGGCTATTTGACCACAGTGGTTTTCTATGGAGAACAAAAACTAGAATAATGTGAAAAATGCCAATGAGAAGAAATCCAGAAAAAGCTACAAACAGAACTTATGACTTCGGAGAAGAATGTTGGGAATTGCCAGCAACATATCTGGGAAATGGGCCACCTGGTTTTGATGCCTCAGACACAACAAATGCTTGGGAGGACTTAGACTGGCCGACCTAAACCAGAACCAGACCGTTCACACGGGAACCAGGCTGGCCGCCGCTCCTGCGAGCTGCACTGGCTTGTGGCAAGGGCAGGGAAACATTCTGCACAGCTGAGTGAGGGCTCAGAGGAAACTTCGCGATGGTCAGGAATGTACTGTTCTTTGAGCTATTTCCTTTAACAACTTGGAAGAAATAATAATTAATATAAACAGTAGTCACCAGACTTGGACCTGCTGCAGGAGAAATAAGAGAACATGAATCAGGTTCAAGGCATAGTTCTTTCTCTACTGTCCTGTGGGGATGGAGCTAAGTTACCAAAACTCTCCGAGCCTCAGTTTTCCCTTCTGCAACATTAGCAGATACCTGCCTTGTAGGGCTAGTAATAGACTCAGGTGCCCCACAAGCATAGAAATCACACCATGGGCTTCCTTATTATTCTTATTAGTTCTATAATCTGCAAAGTAGGTGGTCCTCAGTAAATTAGAAGAAATAACAAACAAAGCTAAAATGAAACTCTTGGAAGAAATCTCTGACTTTCAAAGTGATTATAGTCACAAAGAGTTTAATTCATTAAATTTATCATATTTTCAAGAAACATTAAAATCCTCCCAGAATATATAAAAAGATGGAAAAAGCACCATATTTGTTTCACCAAGCATGCCTAACTGCAACATGAAAGTATAATTAAAATAGATCAGTAAAGAAAAACTGCAGAACTCATCTCACAAGACAGTATTTGAGATCCATAAGTATTAGCTAATAAATATATTCCAAAGTTCAAAAATATGAATAAGATGGCATAACACAAAGTAAAGTACTTATTTCAAAGCACTGCTCTTAACTTGGAGTCATTAGATGATCTTCAGTGGTAGCAGTGATACAAAAAAGAGAGAGATTACAAGAAAAAAGGGTCCAATGATTGAGAAAGTTATTGTCAATACAATATGACATTAAATATATACAGCAGACTGGAAAAAATAAAACTGTATTTATCTGAATCTGTGATTATGTAATAAAAATCCAAAGATAAGAACTAGAAGCAGATTTGGGGCAGATAAGAATCAGAAGATAAAGGCAGTAGCAGGCAGCTCTATGAGCCTGAGGAGGAGAAAGCCCTGTCCCCAAGAGGCCAGACCCCTTGGGAGGCACAAGGTTTGAAGGGCTGGGGGTTCCACACTCAAGTTTGTGGGTGTGATGATGGAAAGTTCACACCAATCTGGATGGGACTGCTGTGGTCCAGGCCTGTACATCTTGCAAACACACCAATCAAATTCCCTCTTCAGGACAATGAGGCGGTACTGATGAGAACCCCTGGGCAGAGGACCCAAGTAGAAACCACAAGGGAAAACAGTGACAAGAAAGTCTAGATTTATAAATGGACTGAATGACGGTGAAAATGGAGAGCAGAGCTTGCATAGTGTATCTCTGCTCTAGCTGATTGAACACTGCTTGAAAGGCAGGGTGGCCAGCAGGTGCTCTCATGAGACTAACCGAGAAGGAAAGGGTGGGGAGGAAAAAAAGGAGGAGGCTTCAGAGTAAAAGCCAAAGACTGAGAGAGCTCCATGCTAGCTGAATTGTTCTGTGTGTGATCCCATAATTTATCTGTTGAAATTCTAACCCCCATGGTGATGGTATTAGGAGGTTGGATTGTTTAGAAATGATTAGGTAGGATCAAGCCCTCACAAATGAAATCAATGACCTTAGAGAAGGGGCCCCAAAGAAATCTCTTGCCCTCCTTCTACAATGTAAAGATAAAAGAACTAGGCAGTCTTCAACCCAGAAGAGGTGCTCTCCCCAGCACCTGACCATGATGGCACCTTGACCTCAGACTTCCAGCCTCCAGGACTATGAGGAAAAAAATGCCTCATGTTTATAAGCCAGTCAACCTATGGTTCTTTGCTGTAGCATCCAGAACTGATCAAGACACTGCCTTACAAGGAATAAATATTAAAGGATGTCCTTCAGGTGGAAAGGAAGTGATACTGGCAAGATGGTAATCCAAACCCACAGAAAGAGATGGAGTGCACCAGAAAACACACACATACTTCATAAGACATTAGATTGCATAAAATAATTAGAACATAGCATTGTTTGGTTTATAACACATGTGGGTATTTTCTGTATGTTTCCACAGCAATAAGGGAACATCACAAGGAAGGAAACCATTGATCATAATGGTTGCTGAGCTCACAGCCTTTCAGGCTGAGACTCTCTCAGCTAACAAGGCAGAAGGTGAGACTGGCCACTGCAATGCATCAGGACATTTCCAAGAGGAGAAACAGGGGCCCAACTGTGTCTCTGAGAACAGAGCCAGGCAGGAATCTCCCCACCAGTGGAAAGCTTCCCCTCTTGGAATAAACGTATGGCAGGCATTAAATAGGGCTTCCATGGTGGCTCAGACAGTAAAGAATCCACCTGCAATGTGGGAGACCTGGGTTTGATCCCTGGGTTGGGAAGATCCCCTGGAGAAAGGAATGGCAACCCACTCCAGGATTCTAACCTGGAGAATTCCATGGACAGAGGAGCCTGGCAGGTTACAGTTCATGGGATTGCAAAGAGTTGGACAAGAGTGAGTGACTCACTTTCACTTTCAGGCATTACATAAAGCATGGCCAAAAGGATAAGCCACCCCCATAACATTATAGATAATTCGTTCAAATTTGGATTTAGAGTTGCTGTAGCTGCCATGGACTTTTCCCAAAGATAAATAGGAGCCCCAATGTAGGAAAGTGGGTATCTCAGCACAGGATGGCACAAGATAGCCATCACTGTCAGGCTCATCTCTGAGCCTCAACAGAAGCTGATCAACTACCCATGCAGGCAAAGAGCTCCCACAGTTCTGAAGGAGGAGGGCCAGGGACTGAGCCAAGCTGATTGTACTGTACAAACATTCAAGATATATTCAAAACCGGAGGCTTCAGTTGAGTTCAGTCACTACTTTCTTTTTTCTTTTTTTCTTCATAAAGTCTTAAATTAAAATATCTTCTTCTTACGGCTATGAGGAGACAGCTGGGCCCCTGGGAGCATGGTTCAGAAAAGCTAAAAGAGCCTCCTAAAACCAGCAACACAGCAATTACCTGGGACCACTGGCTTTGCACTCTAAACCAGATAGCTCTTGGTCTGTATACTGGTTAATTTTATAAAATGGTAAACTAATCCAGGTTCTTTCAAAAGATAAAAAGAGATTCTACTCTCTCTTATCAACAGGACATTTTCTATAGTACATTTTTAGTTTCTTTATGAGGCCAGCTATCAGAAAGTACATTAAATGTACACTTGTCTTTGTTGAAAGACTTGTAAAACTTTAGTAACTTTTCTAAATTTGAATCTGTTTTACTTAAAATTGAAATCATTTTTTATATTCAAATTTTTTATAATTCCATAATCAAATTCTAGCCTTATAATTTTATACTCACTAAAGCTGGCTTAAAACTTAATATTCAAAAAACTAAGATTATAGCATCCAGTCCCATCACTTCATGGCAAATAAATGGGGGAAAAGTAGAAACAGTGACAGATTTTATTTTCTTGGGCTCCAAAATCACTGCGGATGGTGTCTGCAGCCACGAAATGAAAAGGTGCTTGCTCTTTGGAAGGAGAGCTATGACAAACCTAGACAGTGTGTTAAAGAGCAGAGACATCACTTTACCAACAAAGGTCAAGACAGTCAAAGCTATGGTTCCAGTAGTCAGGTGGGGATGTGAGAGCTGGACCATAAAGAAAACCGAGTGCCAAAGAACTGATGCTTTGAACTGTAGTGTTGGAGAAGACTCTTGAGAGTCCCTTGGACTGCAAGGAGATCAAACCAATCAATCCTAAAGGAAAACAGCCCTGAATATTCACTGGAAGGACTGATGCTGAAGCTGAAGCTCCAATACTTTGGCCACCTGATGCGAAGATCTGACTCACTGGAAAAGACCTTGATGCAGGGAAAGATTGAGGGCAAAAGGAGAAGGGGATGACAGAAGATGAGATGGTTGGATGGCATCACCAACTCAATGGATATGAGTTTAAGCAAATTCCAGGAGTTAATGATGGACAGGGAAGCCTGATGTGCTACTGTTCATAAGGTCACAAAGAGTCAGACATGACTTAGTGACTGAACAATTCTCTTTACTTTTTAGCCCCATGGGAAACATTTTCCAACTTGACATATCAGCCATTCTTGGCATTCAGCTATGTGAAAGGTCTTTGACGTATAACATACATGGATTTGTAGTTGGATGTCAAAGTCATGAAGTTTCTTTTTATTTGAGAGGTCATAAGCTTTAAAACTTAGTATAAGGAATGGGCAAATATTCATAATTTTCTCTACTCTTAAACTGGCAAATTAAAATTTTAAACTTTATATTCAAATCTATGGCTGCCATAGACCAAAGTTATCCTCATGTCCTGAGAGAGTTCACCTGTCAGAGAACCAGCTGCCCAGGGCTTGCAGCAGACAAAAGAATCAGCTTCAGCCTCACAGAGGCTGAAGTCATTTGGTGCTAGTGTTGCGTGCTGGCAAGAGTATGGGTTGGAGAAGTGGCCTCCAGCCTGGACAGGACCATAGAATCTTGACTCCAGATTGTCCCAGGTCTTTAACCTCCTGATTCCATGCTTCACAGTCCAGGAGGGCAACTTGGGTAGCTTTTGTGAAACTATGAGAAAAACTCAGGCTCTAAAGAGTACATTATCATTGTGATGTGCTTTCTCTTGCCTGAAGGAAAGAGGCAGATAAGATGGATCCACTCAAAGACAGTTTCCTTGACTAGCCTTCTAGAGAAGAGAATGCTAGGACTTTGGGGTGAGACATTTCTTTATTTAGGAGAATAATTCCTTATTATTTGTTTTTAAAAAACATTCTAAATGAATGCGTTTTTAATGGAAACTGGTAGACTCTATTATATGGGCAAAGTAATAATTGCCACCATATTGTAGGAAAGTTAAAAGACCCAACATCAGTCAATTTTCAAACATTAAAAAAATTAAAAAAAAAAAAACAGTGAATTTGTCAATGGCATAACCCTTAACCACTTAGATGCATATTGAAGTTCATGCATTTACGTCATTTCACTTTAATTAAAAACTGACTCACTAACTCTGAGAGGTTGCAATGATTTATTTGTCCATGATTTTTCTCATTGAGCAGAGTCTTCCAAATCCCTGGGTCCATGTGAACCTGACTGATTTGGAGCCATCTGCCTCTGATGGACCTTTGAGCTCTCACCTGTAAAACCAGTGCTCTGTTGTGATCTACTTCACAGGCTTGCTCTAGAATTAAATTAGAAAAGTTCATGATGAGAATTTACCCACATCGTGGCATGCACCCTGCAGGCAATCACCAATTACAGCTCTCTCACAAGTTATCCTTTCTCCCACCAGTCTTGACATTCAGACACAGAAATCAGACAGCCCAGGCTGTCCTGCTGAAAGCAAGACCCAGAGGTACTAAGAGGCTCGCTAAGGGCCACATTCAGCCCTCACCCCCAGTTCCTCCTCTCTGCTCAGGCCTCTTGCAATGATACCAACAGCTGCTCCCTCACAAAAGCTGTTTGAGAAAAGGCCGCTCTGTGTGACCCTAGTCTTTGCTCTACTTGAAACCCCAGCTAGCCTCAGCATTAAGATAAACTCTCTTAGAAGGCATCTGAAGGAAAAGCAAATATTTTGACCATTAAAAGAACTTCTAAATCTAAATAACAAATGTCAAAGGCCTGGCTTGTATTAGGCAACTTCACTTATCTCCTGGCTCACAGGACACTTTGCTCAACCCGTTTTCCAGTGACTGTCTCTCTGGGACCTCTGACAACAAGATATGTGTCTGCAAAGATGGCAATGCTAAATGCACTCAAGAATTTCCCTTGCATGGAGGTGATTTCTAGTTTCTTAGACATTTTCACCATGTCTTCTCATGGAACTCGTGTGCAGAGCAGCTGGGAAGGGTTAATGTAGAAAGGGACCAAGATCAAGACAACATTCTGCAGGTACTTTGAGATGACCCTGAGCATTCTTTCTTCCCCTACCCCTCATAATTGCATTTTCAGAGGGTTTTATGTAACCCTAGTTTATGTAACAGATTTGGGAATTTGAAAAGCATGTTTATAGTATTGAGCTTATTGCCAGCTTAAAATGATAGAACTGAGTCTTTCAAAGAAGGTCTTGAGGGTTTGATATATGGCAGAGATTACCCACATTTATTCATTCAGTTCATTCTCTGCACACATTCTTACTGCTTGCTGTGTGCCAGGCATTCCTCCAGGAGCTGGAAGATGCTCAGCAATATAGGACCCTGGGACTTAAACATAATTCTAATATAGGCCACAGTCAAGAGGTTTTAAGAAACAATGGATGAACCTATGTCTCAGCACACCCGTATACAGTCAGTATATATGTTGTCCCATATTACAGATGAGAAAACTGGCCACCACCACCCAACTCAGGCACACGCTCTGAGGCTTCCTGACTCTTCAACCGTGGTAGGAAGTGTTGAGAGGCGCACGTCCACCTACACTTCTCCCGCGTGTCTTTGAAAACACAGGTGCCAATTAATACCATGTTATCTGTCCTACCAGGTCCACAGTAAACTGGCATAAATCTCTGCTTTCTCCAAGATTTTTATCACTTCCTGGTATCTGACTCTAGGCAGCTCCAACTCTCCTTATTGTAAATTGCACATTTCTCTTCATCTCCCAGGGGACGTGGCTCTTCTCACCTCTCGCCTGTTTTTGACCCCTCTTTACTGCTCATCCACAAGAAGCATATGTAGATGCCAAATTCTCACGACTGCTTTCAGTGACAATGGTGGGCAATAACTCAGCAATAAACAGGAGATTTTAAACAGAAAAAAGGAGATTTTAAAAAATTAAACTTGAATGCTAGATATGTTTTCATTCTGAGGTTCTTTCCCCGCCCCCAAACCTGAATTTCTCACTGGCTGCTAAACCTCTACAGGCCTCTCATCTCTTATTCTGTTGCTCAGTCCTCTTCTGTCCATCATTCCATTGCTGCCTACCTCCAAGCTTTTATTTATTTATTTTTTGCATGTCATGATATAGTTCATTTTGTTTGCTTTTTCTTCCTAAGCCAGGTTTTATGATCCTTGCCCTTCATTTACAAAGTGGCATATAAAAGCTTTTTATTAATAAAGAGGATAGCTATTAAAAGTGGAAATTATACCAGTCTGATAAGGACTGGTGTGGTAGAAATTACCATATGGTTTATTCATTCAATCCATTCTCTGCACACATTCTTACTGCTTGCTGTGTGCCAGGCATTCCTCCAGAAACTGAAAGATGCTCGGTAATCTATGTCCTGGGACTTAAACCTAATTTTAACATAAGTCATAGTCAATAATTGGTTGCACTTTAAATAGAATTTGGGTTGTCCTGACTTCTGTGAGGTAGGTATCATTCGTCACAAGTGCCAATGCCTTATCCAGGATCACAGAGGGGAAGAGATGAAGGCAGGACCTGAGAGCACATCTTCCTCCCCACGTCCTCCTCATAGTTCCTCCTCCCCACCAGAATGCCACACTCATGAATCATGGCATAAATCCACCCAACATATGGAAACCATTATCAAAATACAATTTCAACAACCAAGAAAAATAAAACACCTAGGTATATATCTAACAAACATGTCAAGGACTTGTACAACAAAACCTACAAAATGCTGGTGAAACAGCTCAAAGAAAAGCTAAATAAATGGAGATGCATACTGTGTTCAAGGATTGGAACAGTCAACATAGTAAAGATGACACTTGTTAAATTGAACTCAATTTTCACACTACTTCCTACAAAATCTGAGCAAGGTCTTTCTAGATATGGACAAGTTTATTCTAAAACAAATATGAAAAGCATAGACACTACGGCAGTAGCAATCTTGATAAAGAATCATAAAGTGGAGGAATCGTGCTTCTGCGTATTAAGGCTTATTATCACACATAGTTACAGTAATCAAGACAGTGTAGCATTGTTGGAGGAGTAGACACATAGATCATCAAAACATGATGGACAACATCATTAGTATTTAGGGAAATGCAAATCAAGATGATATAACACTATGTACCCATTAGGATAATTATGATAATAATTAAAAACAGATAATAACAAGTGTTGGTGAGGATGTGGAGAAAATGAAACTTTTAAACATTGCAGTGGGAATGTAAATGGTGCAGCCACTTTGGAAACCAGTCTGATATTTTCTTACAACGTTAAACGTAAATGTACCACATGACAGAGAGTCCAGTCCAAGAGAATCTGAAATGAAATGAGGAACAAAAGCATACGTGCAAACAAAAACTTGTATACAAATGATCAGAGCAGTAGAAGTCATAGTGGCTAAAGTGTGCAAGCAATCCAAATGTCCATTAACTTGTGATGTGCTAAATCTCTGTCATGTCCAACTCTTTGTGGCCTCATGGACTATAGCCCACCAGGCTCTTCTGTCCATAGGATTTTCCAGGCAAGAACACTGGAGTGGGTTGCCATTTCCCTGCACATATAAATTATGGTATATTCATATGAATTAAAATATAATGGAATACTATTCAATAATAAAATAGAAATGGACCACTGATGCATATTACATGAATGAACCCCAAAAATATTTTGGTAGATGTCAGATGCAAGACTACATATTGTATGATTCATTTACATGAAATGACAAGACTAGGGATTTACTGCAAACAGGAATAAGAATATTTTCCAGGTATTAGAAGTACTCTAAAACACTTCTGTTTAGATAGTGCTAATGGCTGCACAACTCTATAAATTTATTGAAGTCATCAATTTACACTTAAAATGGGTGAAATTTTACCATATAAAATATATCTCAATAAAATTATTTTTATTTTTAAAAAATCAGTATGACAGTTTTCTAATAAAGGCATGAGGCATTTCGAGGAAAGGGTACCTTTTTCATCCTCAGAAGGGCAAGATGAATCCTCAGTTCGTTTGGAAGGGTAGGTTATAGACCAGATTGCAAAGGGTCTTGGGCCATACTGCGTGATTAAGGCTTGATTCTTCAGGCAATGGGAGACTGTCCACGGTTTTGAGGCTATCAATTCAGTTCAGTCGCTCAGTTGTGTCCGACTCTTTGCGACCCCATGAACCACAGCATGCCAGGCCTCTCTGTCCATCACCAACTCCTGGAGTCCACCCAAACCCATGTCCATTGAGTCTGTGATGCCATCCAACCATCTCATCCTCTGTCGTCCCCTTCTCCTCCTGCCCCCAATCTTTCCCAGCATCAAGGTCTTTTCAAATGAGTCAGCTCTTTGCATCAGGTGGCCAAAGTACTGGAGTTTCAGCTTGAAAATCAGTCCTACCAATGAACACCCAGGACTGATCTCCTTTAGGATGGACTGGTTGGATCTCCTTGCAGGCCAAGGGACTGTCAAGAGTCTTCTCCAACACCACAGTTTAAAAGCATCAATTCTTCGGTGCTCAGTTTTCTTTATAGTTCAACTCTCACATCCACACATGACCACTGGAAAAACCACAGCCTTGACTAGACAGACCTTTGTTGACAAAGTAATGTCTCTGCTTTTTAATATGCTGTCTAG